>NC_137620.1:25531332-25898832 GCF_963280865.1 Gymnoscopelus braueri | reverse complement strand
TCTACACTTTTTTCCTTCTGCATCAAATCTCTTTACCGGAAATAGAGTATCTACACTACAGGGTCAAAACGCATCGCCAGTTGTGAGCTTGTAGATCTTCTATTTTGGCCGAATGTTTTCTTGTTTTGGCCGAATGTTCACCTTTTATGACATGGCCAGAATAGATTGCTAGGGTTCATGTGGTTAACCTTTTAAGGTTGGATATGTCATGGAGCGTAATCTACCAATGGAGGGCTTACAGCAAAGAACATGAGCCATTCAACAGAAAGACAAAACAGAGACACAACAGGGATGAGTGGGAGCATCTTCAAGGTCATGGGTTCCCAAACCTTTTAGTTCGAGACCTAACAGAGAAATTTTATGTCTCCCCGCCGGGACACAAACTAGTAAAAATAGCTGATCTACAAGCTCATAAAGTTTTTTTTTCTAATTTATTTTACATTTCATTAAAAAAAAAGATCTTTAGTCTTGGCCATGCCTTCGGCCTAGCGGAGACAATAATTAAAAGCAAGCAGGGCTCCCGTCTAGTAGCCTGGCCCGCACATCGGAGACAGAGACAGCAGAGCGTGTCGATGTTCATTGCAACACGGGTGTTTGTGTCGACACGCAAATCGAAAGCGAAACCTAACTGCAACATGCAAACCGAAAGCGAAGCGACACCTAACTTGTTGGAGACCCAGACAGACAAACAGCTTAAAGAGGCAGACACACAAGCAGACACACAAACAGCCACGCATGCGCGCGACTCTCTATTGTATATTAGGATGGGAAAAAAATAGATATTTCGAAAAATCTATTATATCTCAGCCAATATTGCACTTAACTGAACAAATAAGGTGTCTAGACCTATGTTTTGAGGGTCAAGGATCATAATATGATGAAACTATTCGTAAGTAATCACATGTATCTTTGGCATGCTGGTGCAAATAAGTGCTGCGATTATAATATAATCACCTTTTTACCAATTATTATGCCAACCTTTTTGCCGTCTGCAAAATAATTGCTTTTACCAATAACTTTCTTCACCAATGTGTTCATACAGGTGTCTACTAACACCTCAATGGCTGCGGTTACATGGACATCATGTATTCATTCAGAATGAACTCATTCCGAATAGAGATTCATAATCTGTTCCACTCACCTGTTTACATGGGACCTGAATAAAAGTATTCCTTGTTTACATGACCCAAAGCATTCATTCGTAACATAACTTTTGACATGCGCAAAGTGGTTCCCGCCTACGCCCGGCTCCACTACCCGGGGCGGAGCGGCGGAGGCACAATGCAAAAACAGAGATTTTGAGCATTCGCACATGGTCATTATAATAATAAATAATAATACATAAACACTGGACCGCTCATGGTCATTATAATAACAAATGGAGATGCTGTAACTCATTCACTGTGACGAAAACCCTCTTTCTGCGCCGAGTAGCGCAAACGGGTTGAATGCGGTGTCTGTCGTCCTAAAACACAATCGCCCCGGGCCAAAATCCAGCGACCATGGAGCGGCTGCGGGTGGCCCGCTCAAAAGGTGCGTGGGGCGGGTGTTTTATTTTGTGATAAAAAATGTATATGTATTTGGCCCCTCATATATAAAATAAATGTAAATATAAAATCTGATATAAAATTGAAACTTGCTTTTTAAAAACGGAGGACTAAAATATCCGTTTAGAAAAAGATCCATATAAGTGTAGCCAAGGCCAGAAATCCTAGGAGCGTCCCATTACAGGCTTATTAAATGACGCTATAGAATAGAATCATTCATTTTATCCCGCAGGAGCGAGCGCTTCTCAGCAGCAACTGTGGCCGAATTAGAAATTTGATAGGTCTTTGGACCTTTTTTGGACAATTCTGACAGCACTATACTAAGCACGGACATGTGCAAAAGACGTATTCCAAACAGAGAGGAGCGTTCGGAATAAAGTGTTTATATAGTCAATTCCGATCGGTATATACTGATTCAAACGGTATATACCACCCCTTCAAACCCGAATGAAAATTCATTCGGGTCATACTGGAATGGAATATTCTATTCCAATTGAGGTGTTTACATGCTCATCCAGGCTCTTGTCATCTCCCGCCTGGACTACTGCAACTCCCTCCTTGCTGGTGCTCCGGCATCAGCCATCAGACCTCTGGAGCTTGTTCAGAAAGCTGCGGCTCGTCTGGTGTTCAACCGCCCCAAGTTCTCCCACACAACTATCCTTCTCCGTTCTCTGCACTGGCTCCCCGTAGCGGCTCGCATTCAGTTTAAAACCCTGGTGCTAGCCTATAGGGCAGTGAAAGGAACAGCTCCTTCTTACCTCCGGGCTATGGTCGATGCCTACACCCCTGCCCGACCACTTCGGTCTGCCACCTCGGGGCGACTGATTGCCTCGTCACTCAAGGGTCCTTCTGGTCGATCGACACGGTCACGACTTTTTTCTGTTCTGGCCCCACAGTGGTGGAATGAACTTCCCACTGATGTCAGGACAGCAGAGTCACTGCCCATCTTTCGCCGCAGGCTGAAAACCCACCTCTTCAGAAAACAGAATCAGAATCAGAATCAGAATCAGTTTTATTGTCACATCACAGGTTTACAAGGTAAAAAAGTGGGTGAAATTCTTTTTTGTACATCGTTCCCATCGCAACGTTAGTTTCCATAGAAAGAAGAGGGGGGGGGGAGAAGAAGAGGGTGGGGGGTAAGTGGGAAGGAGATCAAAACAAGAGAGCAACAGAAGGCCAGACAAGTTATCTACATATTTACAAATTACCTGAGATAATAAAAACTAAAAAAAACTAAACTAAGGTGCCTGAGCATAGCAGCAATGTATTGTATACTGTGCATGTTATACTTATACTGTGCATGATAGACAATGGACGTTAAGGTGCTTAGAGGAAAAGGAGCACAATAAAAAAGACCAAAAAAAGTCAGTGCGTTATACAAGGGATTAAGGTGCAAAAGGTCAGTGCGTGTCCACCTAGAGTGGACTGACCCTAGTATAATCCGCATGTAGCTCCATGAGGGAGTGCAACAAAAAGTCATTTGTACCTGGTGTAGTCCACAGGTGTGTCCGAGGGGGGGCTAAAGTCCAAGTCATTGTCCCTGGTATAATCCACAGGTGTGTTCAGGAAGAGCCAGAAAAAGTCTGCGCTGCCTGTTGTCAGGCTGCTGAACAAGGCCTATGCCTCATTCAGGCTTATGCCCCATTCAGCATTCTGACAGCAGCCGGGTTGAAACTACACCAGTACCTGGTGGTGGAACTCTTGATACTGCGGTAGAGCCCCTTGCCCGGTCGCGGTCGTTGTAGGGGGTTGAACAGTCTGTGACTTGGGTGGTGCTTGTCCTTGATGATGCGCTTGGCTTTGACCACGCACCGCTTTTTGTACAGTTCCTGGAGCGCTGGGAGCTCGATTCCCATTATCCGCTCTGCCGATCGCACTACTCGTTGTAGGCTGATCTTTTCTCGGGCAGTGCAGTTCCCGTACCAGGCCGTGACACAGCCTGTTAGGATGCCTTCGACAGAACTGTTGTAGTATAGCCTGAGGATGCGACGTCCTACTCCGAGCTTCTTCAGGCGGCGGAGCCAGTACAGTCGCTGCTGAGCCTTTTTCCTCACGTGTGTGGAGTGCGTCTCCCATTTGAGGTCCTCCTCGATGTGTACTCCGAGGAACTTGAACTCGCTGACCCTTTCCACTGCAGCACCGTCGATGAGGATGGGCGCATGGTCTCTCCGCGGCCTCCTGAAGTCCACGATCAGTTCTTTGGTCTTGTCGACGTTAAGAGAGAGGTTGTTCTCCCGGCACCAGTGTGCTAGTGATTTGATCTCCTCTCTGTAGTCAGACTCGTCTTTGTTGACGATTCGGCCTATCACTGTCGTGTCGTCCGCGTACTTTATGATGGTGTTGGAGACATGTGTGGCTATGCAGTCATACGTGTACAGGGAGTAGAGGAGGGGGCTCAGCACGCATCCCTGGGGTGCTCCGGTGTTGAGGGTCAGGGGGTCGGATGTGATGCTGCCCATTCTCACCACCTGATGTCGGTTGGACAAGAAGTCCTGTATCCAGTCGCACATGCTTGGGTGTAGCCCTAGGTCTCTGAGCTTTTTGTCAAGTATTGCTGGGACAATGGTGTTGAATGCTGAGCTGTAGTCCACAAACAGCATACGTACATATTTGTCCTTCAGCAGCTTGTTGTCCATGTGCGAGAGGACGGTGTGGAGAGCCATGGCAATAGCGTCGTCGGTGGATCTGTTTTTGCGGTATGCATACTGCCACGGATCCAGCGAGGCAGGTAGCGTGGAGCTGATGTATTCCCTCACCAGTTTCTCGAAACACTTGCTGACGATCGGGGTGAGAGCAACAGGTCTCCAGTCGTTCAGGCATGTCACTTTGGCCTTTTTGGGAATGGGCACAATGGTTGACATTTTGAACCCTGCAGGGACCACAGCCAGGGAGAGGGAGAGGTTAAAGATGTCAGCGAAGACACCCGCCAGCTGGTCTGCACATGTCTTAAGGACCCGGCCTGGAATCCCATCAGGTCCGGCTGCCTTGTGGATGTTGACCCGTGTGAAGGCTGTACGCACTTCTCTCTCCGAGATGGTTAGAGGGTTGTCCTCTGCTGGTGCTGCTGATGGCCCCGCTTGGCTGCCGCGGTTGGAGCTGATCTCAAACCGGCCGTAGAAAGTGTTCAGTTCGTTGGGGAGGCAGGCAGGCGGGTTCACCTCGCTTCTGGTTCTTGTTTTGCAGTCTGTCAAGGTGTGTACCGCCTGCCATGTGCTCCTGATGTCGCCATTGCTGAGTTTGTCTTGCATCTTTTTTGTGTAGGCCTTTTTCGCCTTCCTGATGGCGCTGTTTAGGGCCGCGCGCGTCGTGTTGCGCGTTTCCACGTCGCCAGATTTGAAACCAGCATCCCGTTCATGCAGATGTGCACGTACTCCGCTGTCCATCCATGGTTTCTGATTGGGATAGATCCGAACTGTCTTTTTTGGGACTATGTCATCTATGCACTTACTGATAAAGCCAGTGACTGAGTCTGAGAGTTCGTTGATGTTATTCCCAGCGGCGTTCTTAAACATCCCCCAGTCAGTCTGGTAGAAGCAGGATTGTAGCATAGCGTCTGTGTCCTCAGACCAGATTCGGATTTCCTTCTCAACGACCGGCTCCCTTTTTAGCCTCTGTTTGTAGGCAGGTAGCAGCTGGATGGCGTCGTGGTCAGAGCTTCCTAGCGGTGGGCGTCGGAGGGCTTTGTATCCATCCTTGAAGGGCGTGTAGCAGTGGTCAAGAATATTGTCACCACGGGTACTGCAGGCGACATGCTGGTGGAATTTGGGAAAGACCTTTTTTAAGTCTGTCCGGTTGAAGTCGCCTAGGCAGATGACTGCGCAGTCCGGGTGGCGATTTTCTTGTGCACTGATCGCCTGGTGTAATTCCCTCATAGCTGTGTCCTTATTAGCTCCAGGATGAATGTAAACAACGGCTACAATCACAATGCTGAAGTCGCGTGGTAGGTAGAAAGGACGGCAGGCTATGATTAAAAGTTCAAGGTCTGGTGAGCAGTGACTATCTAGGATTTTAACATCTTTGCACCAGTTGTTGTTGATCAAGGCACAAACTCCCCCCCCACGTTGCTTACCGCTCAGTACAGGGTCTCTGTCCTTCCTATACGCGGTGAAGCCAGGAGGAGTGATAGAAGAATCAGATGCTAACTCCGTTAGCCACGTCTCTGTTAGCACCACAATGGACGTGTTCCTTGTCTCACTGTTATACTTTACGCGCGCTTTCTACCCTTTTCTACCCTTCTGGGTAGAAGGGTAGAAAACACTACCCTTCCTCTTTGCCTGGCCTACTTGTTGTTAACTAGTTGTACGAACTCTTGTTTTGTTTTTGTATTGTTTTATTGGATCTTGTTTAGTCGATACACTTATTTGTTTTAGCTCGTGCTCATTTGATTTTGCTATTTTGTCTCATCTGTTTAAGAAAGTAGGTAGCTGATATATTGCACTTTTACCTTAGCGCTAGGTATACTCTTGGTTGCTTGTTTTTGCAGGAAATGCACTTAAGTCTTCTGGTGATTAGTAGTTTCGTTCCCTACCTATGTTGAATGCACTTATTGTAAGTCGCTTTGGATAAAAGCGTCTGCTAAATGACTGTAATGTAATGTAATGTAATGTACATGAGCATTTCTATTCTGAATGAATTCATTCATTCCTAATAGAAGTGTATTCATTCCGAATAAAACTGTCCATGCAACCGCAGTCAATTAGTTCCAACCCAATTCCTCTGGGAAACTTTGTGGGAGCCAATCAAAGGTGGGGATACCCCGTGGGCCTTTGTGAAAATCCATTCCGAACATTATGGTTTGCAGCAGATTAACTCTTTTAACTGCCAGAGTAAATAGTGTAATAGTGTCACCCCACTGCCAGCAAAAACGAGCGATTTTACTGTACCTTTAAAAATCATGGAATATTTGTGATCACCATCCTCACGGCGATCGCCTCATTACACGCACGGGGGTCTCGTAGAATCGAAGAATTTCTTTTTTGCAGTCGCGGTAATCCATTCCATAGTTATGGCCAGTTGAATGTGGCTTGTTTTCGCCAAAAACAACAGAAAGGACTTTTATAAATCCTATAACGCTACACGAAACCAGCTTCATTTTGTTTTGATTATGTGATTTCTGGGTGTACTCTTCTACGGACCCCCCCCCCCCCACAATGAAAACTCAAAATCTCGTCAAACTCGTCAGTGGCAGGCTGTGCCTTGGCAGAATCTGACGAGGTAACTGCTGTGAGTGTAGAATGAATGGAACAGAGGTAGCCTGGGGGCGGAGAAAACATATCACGTGGTTTTGGAGGGGAGTAGATCTACAAGCTCTCAACATGTCATGCTGCAACGCGATGTGGGCTTGTAGATTTCTTTTACTAATTAATGTGAAAATGGTGGGGTGACGGACAGACTCACTGGAGTGAAAACATAAACCGTTGCCTTCGGCCGTTCCGGCCTCCTGGCGGGCATAGCCATAGGCTTATATGCACACATGTACATTTGACTGACATACACCACACACAGTATCTCTTTCTCTCTCTCACACACACACACACACACACACACACACACACACACACACACACACACACACACACACACACACACACACACACACACACACACACACACACACACACTGTACTCACATACTACACACACACACACACACACTGTACTCACATACTACACACACACACACACACACACACACACACACACACACACACACACACACACACACACACACACACACACACACACACACACACACACACACACACACACACACAGCCTGCCACATTGCTGCCAGGGACTCGTTCTTGTCATATCAGTTGTCAGTTTGAGTCACAGACAGCCAGACAACCCCACCACAGACAGATGTGCCAGCAGGCATACAGTCAACTATTCTCAGATCTCTCACTATAGGGCAGGGTATCACAAGAACAAACGGCACCTATCTCCATCCTGCGTTTTCATATCAGTACTGATTTCGAGACAACAAAAGGTATCATCAGTTAAATCAGTGGTCAAGAACAGAAAACATTTAATGGCAAATTGAATGAGCTGATTGTGTTGGAAGAAGTATTGATTTAGAAAAATTGCCTTTTTCCAATAGAGACAGGCCATAAGATAATATAGTTAGTTGATGTTAACTCATTGAGTGCCCAAATTATTAATATCTATTTCTGGCCATTACGATTTTTATTTTTTTATTTTTTCAAAGTAAAAAAAAAGTGCTCAGGAAGCGAGATACAGCCTTTTTCAGTTATAAGTTAAACAAGGAGTGGATGGAGCTGCAAATCTTCAGATAATGATATCTTGGCTTTTTTTTTTTTTTTTTCTTTAGTTTTTTTCTATTTTTTTTCAAAAACACGTGAAACACGTTAATGGCACGTTGCACCATAGCGCTAAAACACGTGAAACACGTTAATGGCACTCAATGAGTTAAGTGATGATGACTGCAGATCCTACCAAATTTTCATTTGGTAGGAATTTCTTAGGCTAGATGGGGGTGTGTGATATGTTCAGATGCAAACTAACTACCAAAATGTTATCACAGTCTTCTAAACCATCCAAAACATAGTGAGGCTACAAATAATAATTATTTTCATTATAGATTACATTTTCATTATTGCTTTTTACGCACTTTTTTTTTCTTCTACATTTCTTCTCAAGTGGGAATTTCTTCTATCTACTTTATTTGACAGTGAGTATAGAGACAGGAAAGGCAGAAGAGGGGGCGTTAACATGCAGCAAAGGTCCTCAGGTTGGATTTTTATCTGTGTCCACAACTTAACCTCGATGGTGCACGGTCTACCAGTTGAGCTACTGGCTTGATCATTTTTTTGATGATCCGATTATGTATATTAGTTTGCCTGAATCCAGCATTCTTACTTTCAGTTTCTATTCATAGCCTACTGTTCTCCTACTGTGCGCTGTTGTCCTCATTCACCTGTAATGGTGTGCATGCGTGTGTAATCTTAGGCCTAAACCTGGCAGTGATAGAACGCGTTGCAGCATAGCCAACCTTTACTTGAATCATCAGATGAAAGTTGTCTATTCGGGTAAAATAAAACATCAGCTTCCAGTGGTGAAGGATATTCACTTCCCTGAACTTTGACTGGCAGTCAACTAAAGGCAAAGATAATGACATGTGTGATTCACCCCTATCAATCTAGCAATTTCATTTCGATGTGCGTCGCACTCTGCATAGTCGAGGAAACGACACAAATAAACGTGAATTCGCACCAGGCAACACGGACACGTGCCATTTGCGTTATTTGTGGTATTTCAATGTGAGTGAGTAATGTGAATGACAGATGTAACATAATATACAATACATACATATACATACATACATATACAATACACACACACACACACACACACACACACACACACACACACACACACACACACACACACACACACACACACACACACACACACTCATACATACTATACCTTTATAGATCCTGTGGGGGAAATTCAAAAACGATATGTTTGTGGTAACCATTTAAATGTATTTATCTTTATATTTAGCCTGTCGGTTAAAAACTACAGCAGATTAGAAACATGGCAGGTTAGTATACAAAGCAGCTGCAGCTGATAAAATGAATAATGGGTGTTAGATTTAAGTGTGCCAATGTGCAAGCAGAGACAGTAGTCAACAGTACTGTCATTGCACATTGACAGACCTAAATCTTAACACATCCGTGATGCAAGTTGCTTGCAGCACGGTGTAATAAGATCAGTCTTATGCAGCCTGTCTTGTTTTACCCTGCTGCAGTTTTTAACCTGAACTTGAAAACAAATTACAAAATCAGACTAGGGTTTCATCCCCCTTTAAAAAACTCCTCTGGGGACTGACTGTGGTGAACCAAAGACTTTTCTTATCAGAAATAATGTCATGTTCAGCTGTGATAAATGTCTGTGAAAATAATGTCGATAGCTTACACATTGTAGTCAGTTTAATGATGAACAACGTTAACCTAAAGGAATTCTGTTCCTTACCTGTTCCGGAACTTGTTCATGTGTCCCGGAACGCAAGATTCTAAATTGAATATCTGTTCAGAACGGAACGATGGCAGAATAATGTCGTTGACAAGCCCTGGTTTAATTAAATGCAAGTGTAAATAGAGAAGCATTGTGAACATTGTGTTCCGTTGGTCGCTGTCAGGTCGAGAGCGTCTGTCAGGGATTCTGGGGGTGAGTGCTGAGCAAGCCAGCCGCTTTCAAGACAGCTTCCTCCAGACATACAGAGAGGTCCAGGTCTTCATCCAGAACACCATACAGCTGTGCCACAAACAAGGTTAGTGTGTGTGTGTGTGTGTGTGTGTGTGTGTGTGTGTGTGTGTGTGTGTGTGTGTGTGTGTGTGTGTGTGTGTGTGTGGGGGGGGGAAGAGTGAGGTTTAACCACTTAAACCCTATATTCTTCATTGACTAGGCCCCCTCCTTTTTTCCTCCTCTACACCAAATCTCTTCACCCCAGAATAGTGACACTGAGGGTTCATGGTTAATTAGTGCTTAATTAGATGTTTTTAGTGGCATATAAGCATTTTAAACGTGCTACACTGGTGTGTGCGCGTGTGCACACATATACATACAGATGTCCCCCCTCAGACCTTTTAAGTGTGTGTTTAAAGTGGGTAGGGAGAAAGATGTGCTTGCATTGGCAGGACAGAGACAAACTGCTGCTGGTCGATACCTGAGGAGGAGGAGGTGCAGGGGGGGTGATAGTTCAAACAGGACAGTTTATATTCTGACTGAAATGCCAACACAGCACACCTGAGACTCCAGCGTGCAATCATGCTCACTTACACACGCAAGCACACACACACACACACACACACACACACACACACACACACACACACACACACACACACACACACACACACACACACACACAAAATAGTGTAGGCTCTGCACTGTTACCCTCATAACATGGAATACATTAACCCAATGTCAATAGGCCAGAGGATGAGGACATTCTGCACCAGAAGCAGTTTTCCTTACTTGGAGAAACTCTGGCCAGAATTGATAGTGCAGGTGGATGGACCCAGAGATGGAGCAGTGGTTATGGAAACTTAGCCAATATTGAACATAAATGTTGTTATTTTGCAAGGAAGGACATGTGAAAATCAGACACAATGCTTCCCAGTGTGTTCTGCGTGCTGAGAGTGCACTGTCTCAGCACTGGAAAGTCTCTAGCCTGTAAGTGAAGCATTTCTTTTTTTGATATAGGTTTTAAGTAGTGTGACAGCGATTTGCCAGCGTGAGTTCTTCTTGGCGCACAGAACGGAAGTGTATAATGATGAGTTTTGCAGTATTTTCTATATCGCCGAAGTTCCACTTTAAAACTACTGTCTCTAGAGCAAAGTCACATGATATTTAGGTTATACGAGCTGACCAGAGCCTACTGTAGAACCTCTCTTCTACAGTAGGATTGCCTTTAACTGCATCCCTCCCTCTTAACCGGTGTCCCCCAGGGGTCTATACTTGGTCCCTTCCTTTTTCCCTCTACACCTGTAGATGTATACCGTGTCAACCAGCTAATGCACTGGACCCCACACATAATGTTGTGGGTTTGAATTTAGTCTCAGGACCTATTCTCATGACATGATGACATGTCCATACTCTCTCTCTCTCTCTCTCTCTCTCTACAGCATTGTTCCATTTAATAAAGCAGGAATGCTTATAGAACATTTTATTTGAAAATTTTCTCAGTAGTTTGTTATAATCAGCTACACAAAAATGGTTGGTTAAACCTACACTGCATATACATTCTTTCCTAGTTCCCCCTCTGCAAAGGTACAAGTTAAACAACCTTTTTTCGTTCTCCTTCCGCTGTGACGAGGTAAACAGAG
Source organism: Gymnoscopelus braueri (assembly GCF_963280865.1). Lineage (NCBI taxonomy): Eukaryota > Metazoa > Chordata > Actinopteri > Myctophiformes > Myctophidae > Gymnoscopelus > Gymnoscopelus braueri. The sequence continues at coordinate 25,887,431 of NC_137620.1, read as the reverse complement.
ATAATCAGATTATTAGATGGGCCAGTTCTTGCCCAGCAAATGCTTCCATCCCATCCCAGCGTCATGTGTCAACAGTTGCTTTATCACCCGCTGTGACCCTTCACCGCCTGCACTCGTCTCTCGTGTCTTCCTCTGTGTCAGTTTAGTTTGAGTGGAGGTGGCATATTGGATGCTCCCCACTCTGATAAACAGCTTATGGAGCCTTTGGCCCGAGGGTGGGCTCACCATGGAGAGGGTATATTGTTCAGTGCGACCCTGCTTCAGTTCAACCGTGCCGGTCCTTCCCACCTTTTTATCTCCGTCTCGAGATTAATCTCACTCTCATATTTCACAATGTATTGCTATCTGTTTTCTACTCACTCCCGTTTTGTCTCTCTGTCCCATCATTCCATTCTCTCTTTTCCTCTTTCGTCTTTCTTTTTTTCCTATCAATTTTTTTTATTGATGTCCGAACAAGACGTAGAATAACTGATCTATGCCTTTAGCTCTTGCAATATAGACTACTATAATGGTCTCTCCTTAAAGCTAATGAGACAGCATACAGTACAACTCATTCGGGATGCAGCTGCTAGAATTGTTACTAGAACTAAAGCTGAACAAATTACACCAATTCTCAGATGTTTGCACTGGCTCCCAGCAAACTCGTAGAATAAAAGAATATATATTGCTGCTTGTCTTTAAATCACTCACTGGCTTAGAGCATCTCAGACTTGGACTATTAACCCCCAAGATGTCTCAGGTCGTCCAGGATTGATCTACTATTGTTAACAGGGTTAAAACAAAAGAATGGTGAGTTAGAATTGAATTGTTATACCACGTCCACACATGCACTAGTTGGAACAAATCTCCAGAGGATCTCAGGCTTCTGCAAACATTGACTACTTTTAAATCCAGGCAAAAAACTGGTATGTTCTCCACACTTTCCTCTTTTTATGCTCTACATTTATTACATCTATTGTATTCTTTATTTCTCTTTAAAAGCCTTTGTGTATAAAATGTGTTAAGACTACACAAAATCAAATTGCCTTGGCTTTCCGTCTCTGTCAATATCATCGATCATCAATAAACTTGACCCCTGTAATCCACGCTGGGTGGGAGAAGACATTTCATGCCAGTGGCCAGTGGAACACAGATCACTGTAGTACTGCCAGAGTTACTGTTGAAGTTCATTGGTACCTGAAATACCTGCCATCTCATGCGGGCAGCCAGGTAAGAGCTGAGACGCACCCTGCTGTCATACAGTAGGCTATATGTGTGTTGGGGAAGGGCCGGCGTTGAAGAAAGTCTTGCTATCTAGAGTGTACACACACTGGCTAAGGTCAGTGTGATAGTGTGGCGATTGCGGTATCGGAGAAAGAAAACTAAAAAGAGGAGGAAACTGATGCCATTTGAGAAGATGGGAAAAGAAGAGGGCAGGAAACGCTTGTGTTGTTCAGTTGAATAATCTACCCACCTACGTCCCAGAGGAGGAGGGCTAAGGAGATGAAGTGTCAGGAGAAACGGCAGGGGGTAAAGGAGGAAGGGAAGAGGTCAAATATTCTTGTTTTTTTTTTTCCAGCTCACCCACGGGGTGTTGGTGTGAAGAACATATAAATGATACAGTGTTATAAGTGACAGCAGTGTGTGTGCGTGCTTGCGTGTGTGTACGTGCACGCGACTCTACAGTACTCATCAGCACACAGGCTGGAGACTCGCTCGTCTTTGATATTACAATGAGAGGAAGCTGCCTCGTTGAGTCGGTCTGTAGCTACTGTTGTTGTTCGCATTATTATTCCGAAACACCCCCGGGAGAGGAGTACCGTGCTTTCACTTGAGATAATAGGGATAAATAAGAAAGGTTGACTGAAGAAGAAGAGTAGGAGGAAGGGGATGGAAGCCTCTTTCAAATATATATAATTATATAGTCTGAATCTCAACATTGGGAAACATAGCCATGAATTTAAAGAGGCCAGGTCATCAAAGGGCTAGATCTAGATCTGCACACACACACACACACACACACACACACACACACACAAATCAAAACCAGACTTCTTGTACTTCAAACACTTTTGGAAATTGACCGGGCAGACTTGAGTAAAAAAAAAAAGAATATTACGATATTTTCACATGTGCGCCAGATATTCTGTACTCAAAGTACTCCAGTCACACTCCCACAGTAATCAAATATACTGTACCATCACTCTTATTGTGCCAACTCTTCTACAGTCTTCGAATGCTACAGAGAGTCTGTAATTCCTCCCTGTGAAAGTTGAGAACAGGAAGCTGTCATCTCTTTGTAATTTCTATTCATGAAAATATATTTTTAAATATCTTTCAAATATATTTCCAATTCCCATTTCTGCTAAGCAGCAAGTTAGATAGGCTTCTAATTTGGTTAACAGTAGGAGTTACTTACGTGACTACAAAGGCAAAACGGAAGTGGGGGGAGGCGGGCGTCCACTTTATTTTCTAATCATCTTCTGCTCTTCTGTTGTGCGGAAGCATTTGAAAATTGTGTGAGCCAACAGTCTGTCTCTGTGAAAGCTGGGCTTATTGCGAACGCAGCGGAAGGAGGCGCGCCTTCGCTATTGTGTGCACTGCCTGTGTGCAGCCAAGTAAATGTCCAATATAGACGTACCATACATCAAATGAAAGGTCTTTGAAAACTGAACACACCTGTCAAGGTTGCGTTTAAGCCCGCCCCGTCCCCCGGAAGCAACGCCCCGGAGAAGGCTCCTAAAAACTCCCCATTGAAACCCCATGTTAAATTAAAAGTGCCCGAATCGCTCCAAAACTTTTTCTACCCCCCCTAAGTGGGGGTCTACGAACAAATGTTTCGGGCTCGGAATTTGGCTCCGCCCCCCGGAAGTGGGTGAAACAGGCACTTCAAACACTTTGTTGAATTGTTCAAAAACATTCAAAGTTTATTTTTTGTGAATTTGTATTTTTCTAAGATGCTCCTTTTAACGCAGAAATGTTTTGTATGTTTGTTTTTTTTTACTTTTTCTTTAAAAAAAAAAAGCATTATTATTTATTTTTTTGCGTTCGCTTCCCGCGTTCGCGCGTCTTACTTGTTGAGTATCAAAACAGGGCTGCATTCTATGTATGGTCATACCTGCTCATAACTGGTGAGCTAAACACTGAGCGATGAGTAAATGCTGACATGAAGTAACCCCTTAGATCCGTGTCATTGTGCCCTGAGAGCGAAGGGTCACATTCCTTGTGAAAAGGTCACAGACGTGGTTCATGGTTGTGAAACAGGGTGAATACAGAATGTTTTTGTTGTGAGAACGGGAAAGCATGTAACTGTTTGTTGCAGTCTGTGTGTGTGCGTGTGCGTGTGCGTGTGCGTGTGCGTGTGCGCGCGTGTGTGTGTGTGTGTGTGTGTGTGTGTGTGTGTGTGTGTGTGTGTGTGTGTGTGTGTGTGTGTGTGTGTGTGTGTGTGTGTGTGTGTGTGTGTGTGTGTGTGTGTGTGTGTGTGTGCGCGCGCGTTTGCGCGTGATGCGCTCACACGTGCATGCGTACATGCTTGTGTGCATGAATGCCCCATTCTGGGAAAAGGGTCATTCACTGTGTGTGTACACCACATAGCTTACCTCAAACTAAGAGAGATACCCCAAAGCCTGGTTCATTGTCCAAACATTGGAATGTACTGGTTCACTGTGGAGCTTTGGTTTATGTGTAGCCTTAGAGTGTGTGTGTGTGTGTGTGCGTGTGTGCGTGTGTGTGTGTGTGTGCGTGTGCGTGCGAGCGTGAGTGTGTGTGTGTGTGCGTGGTGTCATTTCAACCCTGATGTTGCATAATCTGCCATAGTGCTGTATCAACAAACACACCACTTGTCATTGAAGTGCACACTGAAAGGTTCACAGCGTACTCCAGTTTAACTGAATATACTATACATTATGAATGACTCGACTTGTCTACAAGGATGACAAGGATGTATTGTGGTAAACAACATCATGTTTTTTGTTTGTTTTTTGCTTTTTGCCCCTTATTTCTCCCTAATTTAGTCGTTGTGCCAATTATTTCCTCCCCACACACATTTCTGTGTGTTGTCACTGCTGTTGTATCCTACTGAGTCACCTGCCAGTGAGAGGCCTCCACCGGGAGGACGTAGAGCTTCCGTCCTTCTTCTCCTGCCCAACACTCCCTGCTGACATAGGTGCCACCCATAGACTGTATAAAAAGAATGGACAGCGTTACGCCCCTAGACTCTACAGGCCGTAAATGAAGCCGATTGTTCAGCAATTTCAAATCCGCCGTCTTTCAATATCGCGTCATATCCTGCAGAATGACACCAGACCATTATTGGTTGGGTAGCTTGTCAATCAAAAGCGGGGGCGGGGAATGAATGCTATTGGTTGCGTATTTATGACAATTTTTATTAAGGTAAGAAAATCTAGTCTAAAGTTTGTCAAAAACCCATCCGCTTGTGTTAAGATAAATTATTGCTGACACCAGCAGGGGTAAAACAGCGAAACTACAGGCCTTTCGCTATGAACTGTCTCTTCGGTATTGGAGTCAATGTAAAAATCTCAAGCTGGCCCCTTGGTGCCACCCCAGCTCGTAGGATTACATGCAGTAACAATTATCACCCTCCCCGCCCGGCTTCCCTCCCCCAAACACCCAGGCCAATTGTGTTCGCATAGCCACTCGACAAAGCCGGATGCACCACGTTGGATTTGAACCCCCAGACTCTGTGGTGGTGGGCAGCTACTTTACCACTGTGCCACCCGAGCGCCCATACAATCTCATCTTTAACAGGCCTATCGCTGCTCTGAGATGCACTTTGATGTTACTGTGTCAGACAGTTTAAGTATTATTAGGTTTTTAACTTTTTTTTATTAGTTAGTTTAAATATTACAGGGGAGATTATGTTTTCATTGGGGTATGCCTCCAGGTGGAGATTTGCACTCCATCATGATTATTGATAATTATATTTTTGTGGGACCAATTTGCTTTTTATTTGTTGACTTTGTTGCTCATTGTGTGTTTCTGTGTTATTGTTCCTCTGAGAGGATTGTACAATGTTCTGGTTTCTGACGCAAGGTGCAACATCTGGCCAAATAAGATGTTTGAATTCATTGCAAAGTTTCATTATAATTGTGAAACATAAAATCATGATTTTCATTTACTTCTAAACTAGTGTTTGATTGTCATCAAAGGTTACGTGGTGTCCATCATGGGCCGACGGCGACTGCTCCCTAACATCCACTCCGCTGACTGGGGCATCCGCATGCAGGCTGAGAGACAGGCCGTCAACTTTGTGGTCCAAGGTAAGTCTGGCTTTGTGTGTGTGTGTGTGTGTGTGTGTGTGTGTGTGTGTGTGTGTGTGTGTGTGTGTGTGTGTGTGTGTGTGTGTGTGGGTGTGTGGGTGTAGTATGTGTAGACCTCATCTCTTCTCTCTGTGTCCTACAGGCTCTGCTGCTGACCTGTGTAAGATGGCCATGATCAGAATCTTCTCTCACATCTCTTCCTCCAACTCTCTCTCTGCCAGGTACCAACAACATTGTCAATTCACCCCTCATACCACCACATATTTCTGTCTGTCTATCTATTTGAAATACACATAATAGTTAGTAGGTCTGAACAAATGTCGTCCCCCTTCTCCATTGTCCATCCCTCAAGGCTTTCCATTGTGAGTCTCCTAACATACAAATGAAGGGAGGGAGGGAGAGAGAGAGAGACTGGCCTTCATTAGAACTTGCAACTTCTATTTCTCTCTCTTTCTCTTACTCAATCTATTCCATCTATCTTCCATCCAATCATCCCCAGGGCCATGCAGTATAATCTTTGTCCCCTGAATCCTTCACTTTGCCCTCGCTCTCTCTCGTCAGCCACACAGACATTCACACCCACGTGCACACCTACGTACATGCATGCACGTGCAGCCCTGCAGTTTTTAGGTACTTCGTCAATTGTTAATCAGTGTCATCATCATACATCATCACAGTGATAAATGCCCAGCCCTCAGTCAGGGGACATTCATTTAGCTTTAAATGAAAGTACCTGTCTGGAAATGAAACCTTCACCATTAGATACATTATTTTGTGCTTTGTGACCAAATGATGGCCTATTATATGGCCCACCACTGCTGATGTCATGTTGGTGTGTGTGTGTGTGTGTGTGTGTGTGTGTGTGTGTGTGTGTGTGTGTGTGTGTGTGTGTGTGCGCGCGTGTGTGCGTGTGTGCGTGTGTGTGTGTGTGTGTGTGTGTGTGTGCGTGTGTGTGTGTGTGTGTGTCCAGGCTGATAGCCCAGCTCCATGATGAGCTGCTGTATGAGGTGGAGGATGGCCAGGTGCAGCAGTTTGCAGGTAATCGTCAAAGCCAAAACGTCATCCAATAAAGTTAGCCAGCCTCATTAATCAATACCGCCATATGCTGGAAGAATGGAGCACAGTATATAATATTTACAGTATTAATTGCTTTTCTTAATTTATTTTGATCATGCAACTGTGTTGCAGTTAAAACGTGGTTTTGTGTTATGTACTAGTGATGTGTGTGTGTGTGTGTTTGTGTTGGTTTCATGCATACATAAACAGCTCTGGTGAAGAACACCATGGAGTCCTTACAGCACATAGACTGTCTAGGAATGCATCTCAAGGTGAGTGAATGGAACTTCACTGTATGTCGTGCCCATTACATTGTGAGATATTTTATGGGCAATTTTGATTAATTGAATACATACGTCCACAATGGAAACAAGTCCCCAGGACTTTTTGGTGTTATCCTTTTAGCCTTAAAGTAATACTAGGTAACTTTTTCAACAAAACTAAAGTTAAATTGTATATCTTTTGTGAGTGGCAAATGTTTCACAACACCCACTCCATGAATTTCACCCCCGAAAGCCTTTTCTATTATAATTTCTATTGAAAAGGTGGCTCGGTTTCCTGTTTGGCCAGGAGCTACCGCGCTATTAACAAAAAGGAATCTTCACGCTGTTTTTAAGAGATTGTAGGATTTGAAGATCGAAAAACAACAGAAAAAGAAAACACAGCTCACGGTAACTAAAGCTCCACTGGCTAAGAGAAACGATCCACAGATAGTATAAAACAATTAAAAGAACGCTTTTTGAAACGCTTCCGTCTTCCGGTGAAAACAAATGGAATTCTGGGTAACGGAGGAATAAACGAACGGCCTGCAGTGACGGTAATGACCAGCAGAGGCTGCTAAAAATCGTTATTTGTGGACCTGCATTGTATTACTTTAATGTCTGACTGTAAATGGTAAATGGTAAATGGTGCATTTATATAGCGCTTTTATACAAAGTGCTTTACATTGATTGTGCCATTAACCCATTCACTCACACATTCATACACCGATGGCGGAGGAAACCATGCAAGGCACAAACCTGCTCATCAGGAGCAATTAGGGGTTCAGCGTCTTGCTCAAGGACACTTCGACACTAACTCTGTACCACGTGCTGTGCATTTTTTTTACTAATAAAGTATTCAATCAATCAATCAATCATTAGAATCTGCCGATTACATCGTAAGATATTTTATGGGCAATTAGAATTTTCACCAGGAAAGGCCTTGGAGTCACCAGTAGGGCTCATCCTCCAGGGCTCATGAAGGTGCACAGCAAATTCCACGGCAATCCAGCCAGTAGTTTTCGAGACATGTTGGTGGGCCATTGAGACATCAGCAACCTAAAACCCCATTCATACTTCCTCGCGGGCCAAAAATAGCCAACCAACGCGTCGCATCCGCGACACGCTGTGAGCTTGTAGATCGGGTATTTACCGCGCACGATGCCGTCGTGCGAAGGAGCATAAATTAAGCTTTTTGAGCCCTGCCGCTAGCAGGGATAAAGAATGATCAAGTTATGTGTTGGCAGATGGCATTACTTTTATCAGATTAGTCAAGGTCGTTGTCCAAGCTTGCTGGCTCAGCCTGTGTGTTTTATTCATGAGAGACTGCACCGGGTTGCTGTTGTTGGTTGGTTGTTTGTCACGAGGCAGCAGTCAGGTGAATGATGAGGGACCTCCGCTGAATTTAGGTCAGTGTGCGTGCGCACACGCACACGCACGCGCACAAGCACACGCACGTACACACACACACACACACACACACACACACACACACACACACACACACACACACACACACACACACACACACACACACACACACACACAGACACACAGACTGACACTGTCCCCATTGCCTTGGTGTTGTTTTACTAGGTCCCCCTGAAGGTGGCAGTTTCCTGTGGCAAGTCCTGGGGTTCCATGTCTGAGCTTCATGTCCCTCCAACATCTCCCTCCATCTCTCTTTGATTCCTCCTCCTCCCCTCCTCTCCTGCCCTCCCCCCTCTCTCTCTCTAGTCTATCCTACCTATCCTTTGCTGTCACCTTTTATCTTCTGCATATGTCTCTCCCTTTTATCCAGCCTTCATATCTCTACCCCCCAAGATGTGTTTCAATCTATCCCCATCTTCCCTCTCTCTTTCTTTTTCTCTCTTGCTTTCTTTCTTTCTTTCTTTCATTATCCCTCTCTCTTTCTTTCATTATCCCCCCCCTCTCTCTCTCTCTCTCTCTCTCTCTCTCTCTCTCTCTCTCTCTCTCTCTCTCTCTCTCTCTCTGTCTCTCTCTCTCTCTCTGCTCACCATGGTGCTCACCCTGCATCCCCATCGCTATGGAAACCAGGCCAACTGCAGCGCCTTTTCCAGCTCCCAGTTCCAGCTTACACTCCATCCGTATCCGGGGGCAACGGCAAGGAGCCACAGACTGGATTGTGCCAGATTGTGTTTTTTGTTTTGTTTTCTCTCACTCATTTGTGGAAGGATTGACTCCTCTTCCTCCTCTGTGTGTTCACACTATCTCGTTAAGGCCCTTCCTGTTTTCTCTGCTGAGGGGAAGCCAGGCCTGCATAGATTGTTTTCATGTTCAACTTCCCTTTGATAGGCTTTTAATATAAATTACATTTGACCAGCCATTCCCTTGAATATGCGTTTAAATGTTGACCCAACAATATCAGTAGATTGTTTTGATGTTCAGCCGTTCCTTGAATAGGTGTTTTATATACCGTATATTTCAACAGCAGGCAGTTTGGTCTAATCCAAAGTTCCTCCTATATTGTTTCTGCTGTTTTGCACTGAATGTAGTATTTATTAATATCTTGTTTCTTCTTCAATTAAAATAAAAACCTGTTTTCAATTTGAGCAGTGTCAGCAGTGTCTTTCTGCATTCAATATAACCTCCTCCTTCGTGAATGTGCGTACCACGTAAATTCTTCAAAACAAAAATCATCTTATATTCAGTCAGAACTTATTTAGCCGTTATGAAGCCTGTCCTGTTAGAGAGGTTTCTCTAATGGACTCACTGATCCAAAGCAGATGATCTCATTTTAACACAGCCGCAAGCGTTCACTCGCTCACTCCTCAACTTGTCTTTTAACCGCCATTATGGCTCTGGTTCGGTCGTTCCGTCACTTTTTTCCCAGACATGCCTCACACACACACACACACACACACACACACAAGACATGCAAGTTACCAGGCCCACTGACCCAGTTTCCTTGGAGTTTTTCCAAGGAAGACAAAACTGTGTGTGTGTGTGTGTGTGTGTGTGTGTGTGTGTGTGTGTGTGTGTGTGTGTGTGTGTGTGTGTGTGTGTGTGTGTGTGTGTGTGTGTGTGTGTGTGTGTGTGTGTGTGTGTGTGTGTGTGTGTGTGTGTGTGTGTGTGTGTGTGTGTGTGTGTGTGTGCGTGCGTGCGTGCGTGCGTGCGTGCGTGCGTGAGAGAAACTCCTTATGCTGACTGCCAATTAAGAGGCTTTAAGCCTTTAACACGGGTCCAGGCACAACCGTAACCCGTGTGGCATTTCTAACAAAGCCTGGAGACAATTATGGCTTTGAAATGTCATCACCTCATTTTGGACGACTGATTTGAAGTGCTATACCTTTTAAAGAGGGTCATAAAGGTGGCATTTAGAAATACCTGGCACATGTGCAGTGTGACTGTCCCGTCCTATCAGGTACTATTATTCCTGTGGTTTTCCAATCCCGCGCTAATGTCCCTTTTATCAGCTGTCAAAGCCACTGGCTGGAATGTGCTCTGTGCGACTATGCTGATGTTAGGGTAGTTTTTTTTCTCACCAGGTCAGTATGCATGGTTTGGACCCTGACCAATGGACAGTGTTATGGAAATCCGGCTCTCTATTCTCCCATTGTTCTCTGGTTCAGAGTGCACAGCCTTCCCCTTTGGAGAGAGGAGCGTGAGACTGGTATGTGTGCAAATTATAATTCTAAACACTACATGGGCAGTTGTTTTAAAAGGGAGGGTCGAGATTACGTTATTTTTTTTCCACCGAATTCCTTGATATCGATATTGTGACAATAATATTGTGCTGTGACGCTAATATCAAATTAGATTTAATTATTATGTTTTATGTTAAAAAAAAAAAGGTTTTACTTTTACCAGATCTACAAGCTCACAACGTGTGGCATCACAATGCTTTGTGAGCTTGTTGATTGTCTGAAAGTATAAAATAAGGTTTAAGTGATTAAAACCAGGAAATCCCAGATGATATATAGTCTCATATCACGATATCGATATAATATCGATATAGTGCTCAGCCCTAGTCCAGATAACACAACTTGCATAAAGAATGATATTCACTCTGCCGTTACATTATGTGACAGTAGACTGCATAATTTGTACAAAATAGACATTATATAATTTAGGCCTCTAATGACTTTGCATTGCATACTGTATGTCTTGTTTTTACTGCATGGTTTGGCACTTTTTTGCTGGACTTGTTGTGTACCACTACATAATGGCACGTTTGTTTGGTTTATCTGATGGATTCTGGTTACCAGTCATGGAGAGAGAGAGGGGTTGAGATACAGTATGCCTGTGGAATTCTTAGAACACTCCCTGACTTCCATCTGAAAGCTCAACTCTTTATGAAATGCTTCACATCCCCCCTCTTCCCCCCGAGTCCCTACAGTATATTCAGCTATTTTATTGAATTTAAAAATAAATCTGCCTTATACCTTTCAGCTCTTATTTCCCTTTGTTACAATTCTCTGTCGCTCACGGTCATTAACACGGACATGTTATTACATCTATTGCAGTCCTTGCTATTGACAGTGATCAAAAGAATCTAAGTTTGTTTCACTGTTGCGCTCATTGTAAATCGTTTTAGATAAGAGTGTCAGCAGCTGAATGCCCTGAAAGTACAGCCTAAGTATCCTAGTATGTAAAAGTGTCAGTGTAAATGCACAATGGGTGGAGTGGCTCCCTCTATATCTCTCAGGCATTCATATCACGCAATAAAATAAAAAACGTGCAAGGGTCTTCCCGAATGAGGCTCATTTGTGTTCGCGCTTGTATGATGTGTGAGAGGTGACTCCATGTTAATGACCCGCCTTTTACAGGAAGGAAGGAGAGGCCCGAGGGTTCCTCAGGAAAACACAAGTTGTCAAGTGCAAGAGAATTAGCTTCCATCCCCATGGTGAGACTAATATATGCGGGTAGAACCTGTAGCGCAAATGCAGAAGGCTGTCATTTGCAGCCTCTGTGTGACACCAAGCCTGGCGGTAGTCGAAAGCGTGATATGCTTCTGCGACAAAGTGTCAACACTTTGCAACAATTTGTAACTCACGACACTTTGTCGCTATAAATGAATCAGAGTCAGACTTAAAGCAAACTATTCCCTGTGTGAACTCTTTTCCTTTCCTCCCTTCCTTTCCCTTCTTCCAGGACAATTTTAACAATCAAATTGCCGTTGGAGCGTGTAAAAGCTTAATGCATTGTTGTTTTTAATCGATACAATATGTACATCCAGTTTTTCAGTCATCATCATCATAATGCAGGAAAGCTCAACTTTACATCTATACAGTGTTCCCATTGTTGTCAGTAAAAACGAAAGAAAAGATTAATAATAATAATAATACAAATAATAATAATAATAATAGTAGTTCTGGTATGGTAATACAGCAGTCTTCTGAAATAGGAATGGCAGAAGGGAACTGAAAGGTAATTTGTAATAAAAACCAGGTCATTGCTGCAGACGCACTGAGGTCAGGTGTAGACGGGTGTAGGTGAATCAACCATGCCCACAGTTCTTGATCCCAGCTCCCCAATCCTCACTCCACCTTCTATGTCTGACATGCTCTGATTTCTAGCACTCGTCTCCCGGGGAGTCACTAAGCCTGCCTTTGTTCATTCATACCTCAGGTCCTGAATAGGCTTGGCCACATTACTGTACGTGACACCCTCTGACCCCTCTCACTCGGTGATTTAGGCGGTGTCATTCCTCCCCTTTGTCCCTGTAACCTTGTAACCCAGTAGGCCCCCAGCCACTATCTACTCAAGGCCCTGTTTAATATGGCCACAAGCCCCTAATTTCCTCACTGTAGTCAATGCACCCCTTCCACCCATTTAGGTCCCCTGTCTTCAACACAATTGCCATGGATACAATTACATTTTGTGTTGCATGGTCTTTTAAGTCCAGCTCCTTCATCCATCCCTCCTTTCCTCTCCTCCTTCCTCTATCAGGGCTGGCTGATTGATCTCACCGCCCCCAGCCCCCCTCCCTCTGTGCGACTGCATATCTTTCCCCTGCTGTGCTTTGTGCGGCTTGGTCGTCCTAGCAACAGACAACAACCATAACAGGGGTTCCAAAGCAGAGAGAAACCTTTGCGCTACAGCAGCAGCTAGCCGGCTAGCAAAGTAGCTAGATTGTGTTGACGTGACCTAACCTAACCTGACAATGGTGCTGGTGCTGCTGCAGTGCTGGGTTCTCTCCAGCTATACAGAGGCCAGGCAGACAACACAGTGGAGGCTGTCTGTCTTTGACCACCTTAAGTTTTATCTCGAGACGCCATTGGTGCCGGAGGAGATGGCGCACACCGTAGTCTCTGAAAGTGGCTGTCATTAGTCTCCCTGGGGTTGTTGTGAGATATTCTAGAGGACATCTGTTACAGTTGCACTTCTTCATTAGTAGCTGTAAACGTCTTTAAAATATGTTATATATTTTAAATCCATAGTTTCTGTTACAAAAGGATCAAAAAATATCCCCCCAGATGCTATTTACAGTAAAATACACTTTACAACTTTACATGTATGAAATTGCTGATTTAAAAATAAAAATAGCTTTGAATCTCACATACTGTATAAGGTAAATCGAGCTGTTTTAGAGTTTAGAGGCTGTAAGTAAGAGTTAGTGGGAGTGAGGTCGTAGTGCAAGAACAAATTGGATCAGTGATACAAGTTAACATAAGTGTTTGTTCACTGACCCTTGAAAGCTCTGTTGGGAACCTACAGTCCACTTTAAGACCCTTATGCCTAATTTATGCTCTGTAGTACAACGGTGTTGCGCACTGAACATATATTGGCCAATTGCTGGCGCGTGACACCATCATACAAAGAAGTATAAATCAAGCTTCAGTGCGCCATCTTCCTCCTGTCTGCCTGACCCTTTGTCTCAGACCACACTAAGCATCCTAATGCCCTTCCCCTATTGACATCTGTACACATATCTAGAGGTACACCAGTATATATTTGACTTCAAGTAAAAAAATAAAAGAAGAAAGAAAATAAAAAACATTGACACGTCTTTGTAAAGAAAGAAATACAAAAAGGATAATCAGTGTACAATCAAACACCTTCTTGGGGCCTCTACAGAACAAGTGGTAAAGTTGCCATTGCAACAAAGTGATGGCATCACCGCCATCAGTAATTAATACAGTATAAGGGATGTAACATCAATGCAGCATTTCATGTGATACTAAAATCTGTAAAGATTGTAGCTCGGTATCACATGGTTTTTGTTTGTTTGTTCGTTTGTATTTATTGCTTGATCACATGGCACGTGGGCAGGGTTTTTCCAAATGTTACCAATAAGTACAGGATTGTGTTGACACTTCAACAAAATAGAGCCACATGACGAATACAAATGCAGCAAGAACTGACACCTTTGGCAAATTTCAACCTCCAAAAATAGCCATGGGTCATAGTAGGAATAACACTTTATGGTATCATGTCTCATATACTGTATATATGCTTAAGGTACATACAGTAGATAATATGTGAGCAAAAACCTTTTTCGGGACTTTTATTATAGGAAATTTAAAAATAAAAAATATCTGTACTGTAATAGCAAAACAAGACACAATTGTGCTACAAGTGCTTATGTGTTCTTGGCACCTGTGGCCTCAGTTGAGAGGGAGTCCATCTGAATAAGCCACAGTGGAGTTAGATCCCCACCAGAGAGGTAGAGAGAGAGAGGGAGTCCATTCTCTGGAGTTCTGATAGGGCAGACCACCCCACTTTACACTGCCAAAGAGGCACGTTCCTCTCTCACCCCTCACCCTCCTCGTGAGGCGGAACATTCCAATGAAAGCCATCTTCTCAGACAAAAAAAGACAAACAAAAACAAAGTCCATCCAGATGGATTGAAACCCGGCAGAAATTATAGCTAGCTGTAAACAATACATTAGCAATAGGTAGACACAGAGCTATTTACATTCACACAAAATGGTGGTTTTGTCACTTAATGAAAAGACAAAAAGCTGCTTTTAGTATCTTTTTCTTTTCATTATTCCTTGAAAAAATAAAATAAAATTTGCACACAAAAATGTGAATTATTGCCCAAGACCTTAAATGTTACATTCATGCCCTATAATTGTACTGCCCAGGCTTCTGAGATTGGTCAGACAAACATCTATTATATGACACACACAGGAACTGTACATTTTGTGCAGTCTATACTTTTTCACCAGTTGAAAATCTGAAAGAAATACCAATCGGGAGAAAAATAGGAATATTTTCTTTTGCAGTATGGTGGTTGTTTGGTTGCTTTATGGATTGGACCAACATTGAACAAAGCTATTGTTTGAAGAAAGCTTTCAAGGAAGGAGTCAGAGGAACCTTTTAGTCAGGGGCTTCTGAAGAAATATAAATGATATAACATTCCCCTTTATTCTTATTATGCAGCATACTTTTGTCAAACCTCAACCAAGATCAATGCACACTCACACGGTCCCCCATCACTCAAATATTTTTTACAGAAACTCAAACAGTTAGAAAAAGCACAAGATTGTTTCGGGATTGTACATCAGCAAAACGTCAGAGGAATGGTGTGTTACTGACTCACTCTGGTACAAGTTGCATACAGGCTTATTTTCTACATTCTAATACTGAGTGTACTTTACCAGTATCAAATGGGAGGTGAGACTTCATAGGGCATAGCATTCACATGGCATGAGAAACGTGGACATTACTCTGAAACTTTGCCCATTATTAAGTAAATGCATTTATAGACGTTAGTCAGTGCAGTTTGTCTCTACAATTCAAAATCATACGTTCACCAGCTCAAGCCTCTGGATTTTTTAACTTCAGCATGTGATTAGAGTGCGTAAGGCCTTGTCAGAGGCGTTATGAATGATATGACATTATTTGTTAAGAATGTGAGGCAGTACATTCCTCCCATATACTGATCATTATGTTATCATAGAGTGATTAAAAACTTCAGCGGGTGAAAACTAAGGCCTAATTTACTAACTGATTTTCCGCTGAAAAACGCATCACAACACGTTGTTTTTCAGTTGAAAATCCGTTATTTTCGTCGAGCGACACGAGTCTCGACTGTTCGACAAAGATAAATTAGCCTTAAAATGGCAGCAGCAGAAATGGCTCAGATTTGATCGACTTCACATTCTCCCACTAGATCCAGACCACAGCAGTGGGTCACATTCTAGCTTGGCAGCTTAGCTATCCCAAAGCCACAGCTTTCACTCTCAACCTCTCTGGTTAATGCAAGGGATCAGTAGACCTGAGTCTAACTTCACCCAAATCCTAAAACGAGAACACGTTGAACCGCAATTTCACGTTGTAGGAATTTGGAGGGCAAATCTCAGATCGGCTCAAATAAAAAATATAATAATGAACTTGCCAATTGTTGAGAGCAAGTTCCCTCATATACTGTATCTTGTTTGACGTGGCTTGAATGAAGGGAGGAGAGAGGGTAAGACGCCTTTTCTGTAGACAGTGTCAATTGACCTGGCAAATTTGAGCATCTCAACAGCTTACTGTACATGACATCATCATTTGCCCATTGTGTTGTGAAGGGAGTTATGCCAATCTCATAATATCAAAAAAGAAAATCAATGCCAGGATACAATTTCAAAAGAAAACAGGTATCTGTTTACATTGTTGGTCATTTAGTTTGTGCTCTTCCCCAGAACATCTCACACTGAAGCAAGCAGACAAGGATTTAGTGTTGTGTGCATGGGATACATGGCTTCCACAGGACACATGGCTCTTAGTTGGTGGAGGTTGGACCATGAGACCTTTAAGTTATGACACGGACACTCCAACCTCTGGCTGAACTTTAACCACGTCCATATTTTGGGCAAATCTTCCCCTCAAATTTCAAAATGTTAAAAGGGGGGAAATGTTTTTACATTAAAGAAAATACAGAAAATAACAGATCAGCAATTTTTTATATTTGTCATACAACGAGGTATATAGGGTTTAAATGGTTAACCATAACCCGTGTATCCTGTATCCACACACAACACACAATAGACCCTTTGCTTGTTTGGTGTGGTGGGTTTTATGTTACATACTGTTCTCTGTTTTTGCATCACTCAGCCATTGATGATCTTAGTACTTGCAAGGCCATTGGGATCCTCACTTGAGCTGGTTTAACAGACCACTGTCCGGCAGTCATCCCCAGAGGCTTTACTCAAGGATTTCACATCCACACACCCCATCGTGATCACAGAGAATCAAAATAACTATTCTAAATTTTTCAAATTTAAAAGAAAAAAGGAAAACCTAAGCGACATGACAAGTCTGCGATTCCACTGTGATAGGAGTGTCTCCTCTAAAAGTCACATTTGCATTCAAAGACACATTTCATGCAAAACAGTATATTTTTTTTCTCAAAGAAACACATTTCTGTTATATGTTCATTTAAAAAAGAAGCTTCTCTTCTCTGTATGTATATATAAATATATATATATATATATTATATATATATTATATATATATATATATATATATATACATATATATATATATACATATATATATATATAAGATTTTTTTTCTATACTTTTCCAGGGCAGGCACCGTACACACATTGGGTACAGAGGCATGCCACATTTGCATTGCTTTTGCATTCTACGGTTGGTTGGCAGGCATGATGTCATCGAGGCAGTGCTATGGTTGGTGAGTGTATATCATATGTCTGCACCAACTCCAAAGACGCGCGCACGCACACACACACGCACGCACACACACGCGCACGCACACATTCACAGTCTGTCTCTCTATCTGTCTCACATAAACATACACACACACACGCACACAAAACAAACAGGCACACAGCCGTGCATTGTCCTCGCATTTGACATTTTCCCATCCTATACTGTAGTTGCAAAGTTAACTCCACACTGCTTAGATGACATCACATTAAGGGGCGGAGTCTGGGGGGGGGGTTTCAACAAGCTCCAAATGGAATAATAAAAGCAGCACAGCAAGGCTCTGTGGCCGCATGCAGAAATGGACTGGAAATAGGTGGGGTCTGGGGCTAGGGAGGTCAAGAGTCTAATGGAGGGTGGGCAGGATTCAAATGGAAGGCTGGGGGGGTCTAGCCCAGGGTTGCAGTCAGATTCATGAATGGGAGATTCAGGGGAATGTCAGGAACAGGATGGTAAGGAAAGAGGGGTGGTAATTTCATGACATTTATGTTAGTATTCTCTTTTTTTGTTTGTTTTTAATCTTATGTGTTTTTTTTGGTCACAATTTTCTTTTTCTTTTTTAACTTTATACAAGTAGTACAAAACAACTTAGGCTCAAAGTGGTGGTTGTTTCTCTACTTCTGCTGGTTCTTTGGGAGGAGGATGGAGATGAAAATAGATGTTACAGGAGATTTTATTTCCTTTCAGTGGGGGGGGACATTTGCTACATGAGTTTTCAACCGTATATATTTTATATATATATACATAGAGCGATAATACTAATGCCAATATAATATTGATATATTTCGTTGTTTGCTCTTTGTGCTCAGTTATGTACTGTAGGTTCGCAAATATTGCTAGTAGTCACGTCTTACCCAAGTTACACCCCAATAACCTGGATCGAGTATACGCTGTGTAAATTGGTGCTACTATGTAAATAACATTATTACTACAATGTACGTAGTAATATCAGTTTTCAGTTATAAAATTATTAATTAGCAATCAAATACTAAACATATTCAAAATAGTAGAATTTATCTTGCTTTCAATCAGTAAACAATTGATAAGTACTCGTAGAAACCAGTATTGTTACGTTAGATAATACTTGACTTATAGCAGGAAAGATGCATTTGTAATCATGCATCAAATACGTGATTTAAATTAGGAATAGCTTAATGTCACCACACACACACTTCGTTGAGGCTGGAGTAACGTAAACCCTAACCCCCGTCAAGCACGCGCACACTCTCATCCTCACACACTCTCTCTCTCTCTCTGAACACGCACACAGTTCACACACATGCATGCACGCCTAAGCTCAGACATGCATCTATATTGTAAGGTGGAGGAGGGGTTCTGTCTGTGCGACATCGCAGAGACATATCTCCACCCTCCTGTCATCCCAACCAATCAGAGGCTCTCTCCACAGTTCCAAAGAGACAAAAAAAAAGGGGATGGTAGGGCGATATATACCGGGCGGATGAAGAGGACAGAGAGTTGAAGATGCACTGTGCCACGGGGTGTCCTGTCCATGCAGGACACCAGGATGTACTTAGCGTGCATGTCCACGTGTCTGTCCTGTCCTGTCCTTTTATCTGTCACTGTGGGAATTAGCACCAGACGCTATAGCTGTGCTTCAATATGGTGTCTTGTAATGGCTGGCGAAAGGCCAAATTACCGTAGGTTGTGTGTTTATGATGGTGCTCCATTCGCAAGCATACACACACACAGAAACACACACACGCACACACACACACACACACACACACATAATTGGGCCACTGAACAACTAGAGTGGACTTTAGTATACACCACAGCGCACGCACGCGCACACACACACACACGCACACACGCACACACGCACACACTATTTATGGCTGTCTCTCTCCAGGGACCTATATCTACCCCCTCCCTATTCATCCAGCCCTTTATCCATCCCCCCATATTCCTTCTACTCCCTGAAGTTTAATTGTGGAACATGGAGCTGGCGGGTAAACTAGAGGCAAGTAAAAGCCCCGTTATACTTGGTTGCTCTCTGGTGTCGCGCACCAGAAATAGCAGATCTCCAAGCACTGTGTGCTTGTACA
The DNA here is from genome assembly GCF_963280865.1 of Gymnoscopelus braueri. Lineage (NCBI taxonomy): Eukaryota > Metazoa > Chordata > Actinopteri > Myctophiformes > Myctophidae > Gymnoscopelus > Gymnoscopelus braueri. The sequence continues at coordinate 25,868,166 of NC_137620.1, read as the reverse complement.
TCGGCTATTTTTGGTGTGCAACACCGGCGTACAACCAAGTATAAATCAAGCCTAAGGGTGGGTCGCTTAAGTTAATGGGAGAGGGGTAAAGAGGGGGTTGGTGTGGGATAATAATGACCGTGAATATTGATTCAAGTCACATGAGGAGGTCAGTTACATTGGTATGGGACGGCGATGTCATGTATACTGTGTCCAGATCTATTGTTTTCTTACAACGATAAGAAAAGTGTGTGTGGTGGTGAGGGTAATACTAATAGAAATGTGGGGGAAAACAAACTCTTATTCGTGTAAAAAGTATAATACAAAACAACAACAACAAAATCATAATAGTAATTTAAAAAACAAAAATGCTAGTGGCTTTAAAAATGAAGTGGTAGAAGTTAAGTAGTAGAGGTAAACTCTAACAATACAAAATAAATAAAAGCTGTCGGAGGAAGAGGACTTGGTCACGGCAGGTCAAGGAGGGTCTTGGTTCTCTCACTGTCCCTCTCTTTATTCCATCTCCCTTTCTCCATCCTCTCTCTCCCCTCTCTCTCTCTCTCTCACACGCTCTCTCTCTCTCTCTCTCCCTCTCCTGGCGATCCTCTCTCACTCCTCGCGGAGCTGCAAGCGGTAGCGGCTGTAGCGGATCTGGAAGAAGAGCCTTTCGAGCGGCGAGCGGCTCATGCCGGGCAGCCGGTAGTCCTCGCTCTGGCTCGTCAGGCGAAAGCCCAGCGACTCGTACAGCTTGTGAGCGGCCAGCTTGACGGCGGTGGTGCCCAGGATCACGGCGGCGTAGTTGTTGCGCACAGCGAACTCCAGGACGCGACGGCCGAGCGCCTTGGCGATGCCCTTGCCACGGTAGTGGGTGTCCACTGACATGCGACGCAGCTCCACCGTGTTGTCGTCCTCGTGGCCCTGTGCTGCCACAATGCCCACCACACGGCCCTCCAACACTGCCACCCAGAAACAGGATCCTGACAGAGGGAAAAACAGAGGGCATCCAGTGTTAGATTTTGGTAGGAAGTCAGCAAGCAAAACCATTTTGTATACTTGGTTGGTAGTTGAGAAAAGGGCCAAACACATAGCTAACAGATATTTCACACGAAACATATCAAGTTTACTTAATCACTTAAACCCTACATAGTATATACTTCGTTGACTGGGGTCCCACCCAGGTATCTATACTTGGTCTGCTCCTTTTTCCCCTCTACACCAAATCTTTTTGTTTTTTTTCCCGATCAGAAATAGCCAAGCTCACAACCCGTCGCGATGTTGAAACGCATTGTGAGCTTGTAGATCTGCTAAATTCAGCGAATGTTCGCCCTAGAATATGAATGCTAGGGTTCATGTGCTTAACAGAATAGTTCACCCAAAAATCTACACCATAGAGTACAGAAGTCTTGACGTCACCCGTTCATCCCCTGGTTCGTAAAGTAATTTCTCTATGGAGTCATTATAGAATCGTCTCATATAAGAATTGGGGTCCAAAAATAAACAAACTGTCTCTGCGAAATTGTCAGGGAGGAGGTTCTGTATCGTTTATGATAGTCAGTCACTCATATTTGATACAGTCTGTTATTGGCGAAAATGTGACTAATTCGGCGGAAGTAACATTAGCGTTTTCTCACCGTCAGTTGATGCTTCATATCCATAAGAGTAAAATCGCCGGGGTCATTTGTTTATTTTTGGAACACAGTTCTTATTTGGCGATATTAAACACGTCTATGGGAATTCAGAATGGGGGGGGGGGGGACCGCGACCCAGGTAGGATGTGTAAATTACGTCAGACTTCGGTGCTCTATTGTCTTAAGTTGTTTTGGGAGAAAGCTGCTGTGACGTTTCACTGGCAAGCCCCTTTAATTGTGTGTTTCTGAACTGGCATTAAAGGACGACTTCACCCATTTTCAACCTATCTTCATATACAGTAATTAGCCCTCAGACTCCTCACTAATGCTCATGATAAGATGGTACCATTTTTTCTACTCGGTCTGTGTCTCATAGGAGGGCTGTGGACATTTCAGTCTTTTTTTTGTCTTTTTATTTGTTATTAACGCAAGAACAATGGCTTCCATTATAGCATGCTAACTTTCAAGGAATAGAAAACCTGCAGTTTCTATTAGCTTGGATTCCCCATCGATGATGTCACTGGTAGGCGGGTTTCTGAACTGTCCACAGCCCTGCTCTGAGACACAGACCGAGTTGACAAAAAATGTACCATATTATAATGAGCATTAGTGAGGAACAATTGAAAATGGGTGAAGTCGTCCTTTAATGTGAGTAGATACGGTAATGACAGAATTCTCTTTTTTGGGTGAACTATTCCTTTAAGAGCAGTTCAATGAGAATGCTTTGTGTCTCTGCTCATTGCATACAGCACTAGCCTCGCAAATCTACCCTAATGGCACAGGGGTCAGGCAGGGCCCACTTAACAAAATACGCTCCATTAATGGCCTCTGGAAATAAAATGACATTAGAATCGATGAGTAACATAAGGTGGGTGGAGAGACGGCATGAGAACACTTCGCATCAGAAAATTAAAGCCACGTGAATAGCCTCTGTTCCCGTAAACAGCATCACATCATGCTATGACAGCTTAAATGCTCTGAAGTGAAGGAGAGATGATAGAAAAGAGGATAAAGGGACAAGACAAATGAGGAAAGCACTGACTAGTGACTGACTGCTATTAAGTTGCATTAGCCACACAACGAGCTCATGCTATTACTTGAATGACTCAGCTGTTGCTTACAGCTCGGAGCCTGTGAGAGCACATAAGGTGATAGTGAAACGTATGGTACTAGCAACACCCACAAACTGCAGAGAAAACCATACCATAGATAGGGGTACAGAATGTTAGCGTATTATTTCATGTCAGAGCACACTTTAGAGACCGGCTGTAGCTCAGAGTAAACACTTAAGATTGAGTGGTGGTAGACAAACAGACAGGTACAGTAACAGGACAAAGTGAAACACAGCCAGGCACAAATCAGACAGACAGACATAGTCAGATATAGACATTTCAGCAGATGATGCTCGGCCACCAGATCTTAATTGGGTAGGAACACTACAATTTTACAATATCATTCTTATAATCATGGGCGGAAGGCAAGGCACTGATTGTAGTGTTGGGTTGTTCGCGAGTGATTTGTTCGAAGGAACGGGTTCTTTTTGGTGAACAGAATGAACTAGTTTTCCTCAAAGTTATCTTTTCTCAAGTCATTCAGTTTCCTCTGTGTGTGTTCGTCATTGGACTGAACAGCGTGAGGAGGGCGGAATCAGAAGTACTTAAAGGTAGGGTAAGGGATTTTCTTTGGTTAAAACAAGTGTTAAATAGCTCTATATTCTGATAGTACTCATTGCTATAGAGTGTTCTTTCAGAAAAAGGAGTCTCCATGTCTCTCCAGCTCTTTATAAAACAGAAAATGCATTTTCGTTTCAGTTTCAGTTTCATTTCCAATTTTATCCAATCAGAATAGAGAACTCAATCAGGATATAGATTAAACAAGTGAAATTAGAAGTGATGACACTAAGAAATGAGCAGGCAAAATTGGAACTGGAACACTGTAAAGATGAAGCTTAAAAATGGGTACTTTCTCCTCATTGGCTGAGATTTTGACACCTACCGGAAAATGTATTTTCTGTTTATTAAAGAGCTGGAGAGATTACTGAACAAACACTATAGCAATGATTACTATCAGAATATAGTGCTTTAACCTTTAAAAAAAATACTTTTTGTTTTAACCCAAAAATATCACTTACCCTACCTTTAACGGTGAACGGTGAATAAATTATTGGAACTAATCTTTTTAGTGAACTGAACAAAATGACTTGAGTCACTGAAATGAACGGTAGTTCTCATCATTTATTATTGTTTTTTGTTTTTTTGCAATGTGTTGTGAGCAATATTTGTGCAAGTATTTGTTCTAACATCCCATCTGTTTGGTCGATAGATAGTAGATACAAATAAATATTCCTGGCTGGCAGTCAGATAGTTACTAGCAGAAAATAAACATGAGTCCTCCTCCCACCCATGCTCTAACGTGCACTCGCACACATGCCTGTATGCATGCACACACTCGCGCACACACTTTCTCTCCTCTCTCCCCTTTACTCTACTTTTTTTCTCTCTCACACACACACACACACACAAATCCACATGACATCACACAGTACGATGCATGCCAATGACCCCCTCTCCCCCGAGGGGATCTGTACCGCATGGCGGGCCTCAGGCAGGGGGCTATCAAACGACTGTCATACATAGGTCGCCTTAGCAACAGGTATGCCGCTGCCACACCCTCCTCCCACACAAGAGCCAATGACATAATACAGAAACCATGGCTTTTCCGCCGCCCCTCCATATTTGAGCCAGACTGGTATCATAAAAAATACATCATCAATATGACATAATCAGCATGAAACGTCAGAGATCCACAGGGACGCCACGCCGTTATTGGAACCCGTCTTTTTTTTGCTTGATATCAAATTGGCCTACCAGAGATGTTGAGTCATGTGGTGGTGGACGTGTAGTTTTGACATATTGCATTAAACAGCAGGTAAAGGGAGGGGATTCTCTGTCAATTTGGTCTTTTCCCCCAATCCTGCCTACTGTCAGTGGTAACACGTCTGCATTTTGATATCGAGAGGTCAGGTCTGCCATGTGGACTGGCGGTAGTCCACCAGTGTCTCTATGTGTGTGTCTGTGGAATGGGTGTCCATAAAGCTCCCCTGACCATCTGTTTGAACTGAGCCCTGTGCCAGAAATCAGTACATCATAGGAAGGCAAGCACACCGACCGACCGTGTGTGTGTGTGTGTGTGTGTGTGTGTGTGTGTGTGTGTGTGTGTGTGTGTGTGTGTGTGTGTGTGTGTGTGTGTGTGTGTGTGTGTGTGTGTGTGTGTGTGTGTGTGTGTGTGTGTGTCTGCCTGCTTGCCTGTCTGCATTACTTAATGCTATGTCTCCTGATGTTGTGGCTCAAGGAACCTCACATCTGCCCTATCTGACATCTGACGTCGCCCCCTCTGCGGATATAGAGGCGCTCAGCACCGATAAGCTGTCATTGTCATCTCCACCTCTGAGATGTCTCTCCCTGAAGATCGGATGAGACAGAGAGACATAGACAGCAGGATAAAACAAAGCAGAGAGAGAGAGAGAGGAGATGGCGAGCAAAGTTTGGCTCGCAAACGTCTTTTATGTGATTCGTGAAGACCATGTTACTGCACTGTTTGCTCAACAACTTGTGGAAGAAATAAGGATGTGGAGGGGTTGTGTCATGGAGCGCAGTGCTACAGGCTCTTTGTTTTCTTCTGCTGTATTGGTGTGCGCGTAACTGCTTTGACGGCTGGTCAATTTTGGCACACCTGCATCGAGACAGGCTGGAGGAAGGCTGAGGGGGGCCGGTCGGGGTGGGTCAGACAGATGGAGCAAGGTCGAGCATGGACGGTCTCTCTCTCTCTCACACACACTCGTGCACACATACTGTACACACAGACACGCACACATCACTGCCCTTTTTGTGTGTGGATACAGAACAGCACAGACTGACTAATGTGTCTGTCTGCTGCTTTTTGGGGGACAGCTTTGCTGTGGAGAGATCCTGTAACCGACAGGTCGCAGGTTACATGCACAAAACAGCCAACAGTCCCTCGGCCAGAGACCTTACACACTCGCCCTTTGTAAGTTTCTCTTTAATTGTCATGGTCAGAGTAAACTCTGGAGGAAGCCAAATCTTCCCCCGTCCTGTTTCTGTCTGTCTGTCTGTCTGTCTGTCTGGCTTACTGGATGGCGATGTGAGCCAAAGGGTCAGCGGTATGTCTTGTGACTTGACAACTTATGGTTCCTGTTTACAATCCCCACAGTGGCTGAGTAAAACTAGACAGAAAATGTGTAACACACAGTATGTAACGCTCTCTCCTCCCTCAAATGACTATTGCCAGTGTGCCCCTGAGCAAGCCACCTAACTTCTCATTGGTCACAGCAAATGGCAGCAGTCAAAACAAGTGCATCGGGCAAAATGCGCCTAGAAAAAAGGATTGAAGCAGGCATCAAGCTTTTTCCATTGGATAATGGGGTGACCTTTAATTATGTAGTTCACTGCTTATATCAAACTTATCTGAATGTACCATTTCCCACCATTCCTACCACATCTAGTACCTGCATCAAAACAGAAAGCAAATGGTGAAGTAGTCAAGCCCACTGCTTTGATTGGCTGCCTGGGCCGTGTGACATTGATGACTGCGTATTGTGCTGAAAAGTTGAGAATATTGTAACTTTGATGCCCGTCTAAAAACTGCTAGAAAGACACACGGTGCAAGAGAGGAGCATACAGCAGTACCATAGGAAAACAATGTTTTCTCTTTGCTGGCAAAGCGTTTCTGGCATCTCAGTGTGATCGCCCCCCCTAGACATCTCAGGGGTGTGAATGCCTGTGGCGTGTGTGCAGCGGGGCGAGGATGAAAAAGACCTGGTCAGCAAAGCTCCCTCTCTGGGTAAGATTTTTTGATTAAAAAAAAGAAAAATATCAGAGAATGGGAGACGAGGCGGAGAAATAATCTGGTCTTCTCCGAGAAAGCAGAGCACCCACTCTCATTAACAGTAACAGAGGCGGGATTGAAATGATCAGTGACCAAGCCAGAAGGGGAAGAGGGTGGGGGGTTGACCAGCATCCATAATGGGTAGAAAATACCACACTACACAGGTGGGGGGGAGGTGGCAGATGACACTCAAAACAAGAGAGCAAGAAAGAGAGGAAGCACTGAACATAATTTGCAAGGACTCATATGAAAACATCTGATTATTGTTTTCTTAATGTGATGGGTCTCATTTCTCTAACTGGAACTCATAGATATGAGTGTGGGAGTTTTAGATATTCGTTTGTGATGTGGTGTGAGCCGCACACACATCTCACACACACACACACACACACACAGTCACACGCTGTGGATGCTGTCCAATGAGATTTTGGTCTTTCCCCTCAGATGAAAGCTAGAGGGCTAATTCAGTTGATAAGCATTCAGTCTAGACCGTGACGCGACTTCACAGTGCAGTAGTTCACTTCTCTGTTACTTAAACCCTGTACCACTTAGTTGACCTGGGTCAGGAGGCTATACTTGGTCCCCCCCTTTTCCCTCCTCAATAAAGGTCTTGGCCGAACATAGCTGATCTACAAAGATCTGCAAATTGTCCAGAATGTTCGCCCCAGAATAGGGACGCTAGGGTTCATGTGGGTTCACCATATTAACCCAAGCATCCCTATTTATTTTTTACATTCTCAAAAAACTGCCAACATTTCTAGATGGTCTGTTTTGGCTATTGTCGTACTACAAAGTAATTAAGTGGTTAAGCCAAGCACTGTCCCAACCAGCACTCTGTGGGTGGAAGCCCCAACAAAACCTCATTAGTGCCTTTCTTCTGTGTGTGTGCGTACGTGCGTGCACCGGGGGGTGAAAGACAACACAGAAAGGTGTGCTCTTCTGTTATTCGTTTTGTGTTCAAAGGAAAAGGAACAAGGAGCCTTTGCACGCTTTTGTTTTTAGTGGCTATAGCAGTGGTTCTCCTATGATTGCTGAGAGTAACCTACTTGTCTACCGTCTTTGCTTTTTAGCTGCAGCAGATCGATTGAAAGTGAAACGCCTTATTTATCATTAGTTGCGCACCAGTGTACCACACACACAAATAGCAGTTCTACAAGCTTGTATATCGCCTATTTTCATTGCAAGAAACAACACCCAACCCCCCCCCCCCCCCCCCCCCCCGCACACACACACACACGCACGCGCACGCACGCACACACACACACACGCACACGCACACACACACACACACACACACACACACACACACACACACACACACACACACACACACACACACACATATAGAGCCTCTCCCCTGGGGATCAGAGTGCATGCTGGGTGTATGGATCTGACTCTCAAAGTCCACACGTCAGCATTTTCTCCTTCTTGTCACAGCTCACTGATGAATGAGGGCAAGAGGGAGGACACATACACACGCTACATGTTCACATACAGTACATGAACATGGATGTGTGGCATACAGTACGTAAACGAATACACAACAATGCGTGACAATTATTAATGTGAATCCAGGCATACTGTATATACAATGCAGCCTGTGCTGTTGTATAGGTGGCCTATATGATGCCCAATTTGCATAGGAGATCGATCCATTGCCATATATGTTGCAGTCACAGGCACGAGTATAGACACACACATCGTTCCCTGTTACAACTCCATCAGCTAAGACGCATTCATCATTGAGGGGCAACGCCTTCATGTGCAATTTTACTGCCTTGGTTTATCACTTCGCATGTGGCGGATCTACGATTAGATTGGCTCTTTTCTGACTTAACACGTGTCTTTACCACTGCAGGCCAGGTCCTTCCTCTCTCCTCGGCCGGACGCCCACCCCTCCCCCCGAACCCTAGTGTGCGGTTACACACGGACACAGAACCTGACTCTCTCAACCCAGATGCGAACTACGCTGCAGGGTTCAATGGAAACCACATGGTCCTTTCTCAAGGCTCACATGCGAGGTATGTACTGTAGCTAGCCGTGGTGGCTCACATGTCGACAACAGGCCACTTTCTCTGGTTAATGAACAATTTACACATAAAGATCAAATAAGTAAATTGTTATTATTATTATTATCACTATTATTATAATTTTATCCCAAAACAATGTTTCCTTGGCCGGCATGCAGCATCACTTCCTCTTTCCACGGGATAAAGGATAACCCATTTTACATGCGCACACACACACACACACACCTCCACAGTCTGAAGAGCAATGAGCGAGAAAGAAAGAGGAGATGGAGGATGGGAGGTGTAGAGGCGGACCGAGGTTATTGTTTGTTTTTTTCAAAGGGCAAGAGGGATGCTGAGAATGTGAGGCATGTCGAGAGAAATGAAGGTTTAGAAGTAGAATAAAGAATGCACGCTGGGGGGAGGGGGGGGGGAGGAAGGAAGGAAGGAAAGAAGGAAGGAAAGAAGGAAGGAAGGAAGGAAAATTAATTTTGTGTTTGCCGAGGTGCTTCAGCTGACATGGCAGAGATGTCTCCCTGGGGGGACCCCCTTTGTCTGTGAGCTACCCAGCTCTCTCTCTCTTTCTTGCCCTATCTCCCTCTTTCTTTCTCTCTCTCTCTCTCTCTCTCTCTCTCTCTCTCTCTCTCTCTCTCTCTCACTCTCTCTCTCTCTGATTAGATCTCTCTATCAATCTAATCTCTCCTAAACACACACACAGACACACACACACACATATAGCTTGTAGCTGAGGAGCAACCCCCTCCCCCATGCTCAATGCTCCCATTTTCTATCTATTACTCACTTCCCTTAGTCCCCTCACACACCCTCTTTTTTTCTAACCCTCCCTCACTCCGCTTCTGTCTGACCCTCCCTTACTCAGAGCTAATTTAAGTGCAGCAGGTACCGGTGAAGGAAACAGTTCCCTGTCCTCTGGAACAGAGGTGTCTCTCTATCACACACACACACACACATGCACACAGGCAGGCATTATATACTGCTTTCTTGTCTAGACCGGGTGCTGCGTGAGACTGACCCTGGACTCATTTAAAGGCCAAGAATACCAGAGGCAGCATCTATAATCTCACCTTCGCCCATGCACAGCATGGATATAATACACACCTCCATCATAGCCTGCATTTCAAACAGAGTTCCTCCCTTGTTGTTGAATCTTGTAAAATTATTGCTGTTTTACAAGACTTGAATATTAAATAAAACCTAAAAATTGCGTTTCATTATGGTTTGTCCTTTTTTCACCTTTTTCCATTCTGCCATCCCATTCCCCTCACCAGATGTACCATAGCCATTAACACGCCGTCTGATGACGCGTATTGATTCATCTAAGATTGATGGAGCGGCAATCGCTGGCTGGTTGATTGGTTCCAAAAGGAGGTGGGGAGCGGAGGAGTCAGTGGGTTTGTTATTAAGAGCGCTCTGAGGACTTTCTTTCTTTAGTGCCCTTATAGGAGTTAGTACTAATTACATTAATTACACCTTAGCCCTCGCATAGAAAAGGTGCGACTGTGAACACACACACGCACACGCACACGCACACACACACACACACACACACACACACACACACACACACACACACACACACACACACACACACACACAAACACAAACTCACAGAGGAGATAAGAGCATTGATCTGCTAGTCGAGGCATGCAGACAGTGTACCCAGAGTGGGACTGTGTAATAGCGTCGGGCCTCCTGGGGCTCAGCTTCCTGTCACACAACTGGATGTCTGGATTGCCTTGGCGTCATGAGCTTCAAGCAGCACACTTCACAGCACTAACGATAGGGTCATGTATTCTCATTTCTAGGACCCCCGCTGATAAGCTCACTGCATGGACACACGCACACCTGCACACACACACACACACACACACACACACACACACACACACACACACACACACACACACTAGGGCTTTCACCAACTAGTCGACTAGTATAACCACTAGTCAACTCTGTTGGTACTAGTCGAATAGTTGAAAAAAAAAAATGTTTTTTGTTTTAATTTGTTTTAATGCCATAGTAATAGGCCCATCTTACTATTATTATCATCCTCCTGACTTTATTATTTATCAAAAGGGGGTCAAAAGTATGCCCAATAAAAGCCTATTATTGGGCAATGGGGATCCTTGGAGACGCTGCTGTGGTAATGTGCTGCTGTGCCAGAAGCGCTTCCCTTAAAACGCCATAAAAATAAGGGCAGGAGGATAATAATAATAGTAATATAGTAGTAGGATGGCATTAAAACAATGCCCCCCCCCCAACTGTTTTTTTTTTTTTTCTTTTAATGTAAATTTCGACTAGTCGACTAGTCGACTAGTACTTGGTCAAATGAGTCGACTAGTAAAAATCATTAGTTGTGAATGCCCTAACACACACACACACACACACACACACACACACACACACACACACACACACACACACACACACACACACACACACACACACACACACACACACACACACACACAGACACACTCTCTCTCTCTGTTGAGGTGGAAGGGTTTCTGAAACAACAGGTAGACTTTGGACCATGAACATAAGACTCTTTCCAATGAAACAATTAACAAAACATAACCCTTTAAATATTTTATGCAGAGTGTGAGCCCGTCACTCATTGGGCAGGCAGGTACAGTGACAGTTAACTACAAAAGGTATAACCACAATGCAACACAATCATCAATTTGACGCGTTGTGAGCTTGTAAATCTGGAATTCTTTAAAAATTGTAACAAATCTTGAAAAATTGTCTCTTATGGGGGTACCGTACTACCTGGCACAAAATTGTTTCAAATGGGGGTTTGCGGCCAAGTACATATCATTTGGGGGTCCTTGAACCACTGCACATAAACACACAAACACACATAAACACAGTCCCTCTCCACCAGGCCTGCGTGGCTGAGCGAGCCCAGGTGGGTTTCCCTGTGGGCCCATTCTGTCTGCATGGCTGTAGTCATTAGCATTGTCCAGAGGCACTGGTGCCTGACCCCTCTAAACCATCACAGCCCGCCAGCAATAATGGGAATGCTAAATTGCAATTGTGTATGCAGTGGATTACCAAGCCAGTGTCAGACTGCGTGCGTACGTGTGTGCATGTTGTGCGTGTGTGTGTATGGTTGTGGTTGTGGTTGTGGTTGTGACAGGGTGGGCGGGGTATGGCAGTGATCACTTGACGGGGCTTAACCAATGCCTGCCTTTCGTTACCCACCTGTGCTGGCCTAGCAGGGGACAAATGATCCTAAGATGTTCATTCACACAAGTTGAGAGGGAGAGTGTGTGTAACTTCAATAGCGTGTCCACATAACTTTTTCTCTTAATTTGTCACCGGGGCAGGCATCACAAGCATGAGAGTTAGCGCCCTCAAGGAGAATGAATAGTTGAAGCCCCTATAAGGTGAATTGATTTCTCTAATAAGAAGCCTTAGTAGAGGAAATTAGCTTAGACGACACTGAGTGCACGTTATAGTGTGTATCAGCAGTTTCCTCCGCGCGATCAATAGCCCTGTGTGCTCCACGACACCATGTAAAGCTTAGAGAGAGGGGGGCGAGTAAAGGAGAGACACGCTGCATTTGACGACTTGCTTGCCTCTGCCTGAAGAATGCTCTGTAAACTCTTAACATCTAGCCTCATTCTAGTTTTCTAGGTGTGTGTGTGTGTGTGTGTGTGTGTGTGTGTGTGTGTGTGTGTGTGTGTGTGTGTGTGTGTGTGTGTGTGTGTGTGTGTGTGTGTGTGTGTGTGTGCATGTACGTGCGTCTGTCTTGTCTTTCTGAACATTTTGTGATGATGGTTGAGCTTCAGTTTATAAGATGAGCACCGCAAAATCCTGTGCGTTAATTTAACATATTGAATGTAAAAATGTGCCCCAGTTTTTACACTCTGGGTTAAATTCTGGATTTTGCTGTATCATCTTGGAAGCTTGTAATGTTTGTCCACGGTTGCTCATGTCAGCTACGTGTGCCTTTGCACCGGGCAATTTACCTCAACCCCAGAAACACACTTTGGCGGCCGAGCATCACCTGCTGACAAACACGCACGCACACACACGCATGCGCACGCACACCTTTGAGTTGCACATTCTTCAAACAGAGTGTCGAGAGATCTTGTGTAAGCCCTTCTTACCTGTGGGTTTCATGTAATATGCATCTATGTCAGCCATGTCCGTGTGCAGAGCATAGTCCAGATAACTTTGGATAACTGTCACGCTGTAGTAGTAGCGTGCGCCCATGAGAATGAAGGGGGCGCAACAGGTCAAGGTGAGGGATTTGGTCATAACAAAGCACATTACTATGGAGAAATGGAAGAAAAATAAACGACACCTGTCAGAAAAGAGAATCACATGTTTGATTTGGGCAGAATTCAACTCCACACAAAACACAAGCAGAGAAAGAACAGTGGCATTATTTAGACATTTAACCAAAATAGAATATCAGCTTATTCAGAACATATCCACAGGCAAGTATCAACAGTCTCATGATGACTATATAAATACTATTGACTAATTTCACAAATCAGCATTATCACATTCAGCAAAGGCTTTTCTTGCAGAGCAAACAATAGTGGTTATTAGAGTACTATATTTCAACATGGCACCAAGCAGGACTATATTTGACAAGAGTTTCTGTTTGGCAGAGAACACATTGGAGTAGTACACTGGTGAGTACACTGGGGGGCGCACACAGCAACACAGAGAAAGGCACTGGGTGGAGGTGGATGAATGCTGCGTTGCATCTTGCCTTGCCCGTGAGTTTTTACTCCATTGCACCACGACGCGGTGTGACCTTACGAGAACTCAACCATGTGCTCCATCCCCCCCGTGTTTGTTGCCAGCAGTTAACGCCATTTGACCGATACATCTAAATGATGTAGGATAAGTCTCTTAACCAACATAGAACCGTGTAGCTCAAGCGAGCCTCAAACACATCATACTAAGTGCGTAATATTGAGTGCGTAATAGCACATACTTTTTTTTAAATGTGCGTAACTGTATTGTCACGACGTGTTGTCTAATTGTAGCCTACATTTTAAGATATTGTAAATCCTTCATCAGTAAATGAAGTGGTATGAATGTGTGTGTGTGTGTGTGTGTGTGTGTGTGTGTGTGTGTGTGTGTGTGTGTGTGTGTGTGTGCGCCAAACATAAACAAAGCCTGCGAGATGTGTGCACGGCTGCTGCTGCATACTCCGCAGGGGCGGGGAGTGTCCTGCGAGGATGCATGCGCGCAGATGGAATAACGTGCGTGCGCGCGCGTGTGTGATGGGAATCGGGGGGGACTGCGTATGCGCACGCACGCACACCGTGGGCTGGGGGGGCAATCCTGGAATTCATTCATTCACGCCACGGCATCGACATGTCAACAGATAACCAGCAGGCTCACCCGCTATGCACACATGCACACGTGCGTGCGCGTGGCCATGCCTTTTGTTGCATGAGCACAACAACATGCCTGCCCTGCGCTATGCCGAGGAAAACATATGATAGGCTACATATAAAGCAGATAAACGATGTTGATGGATGTGTACAGGTCGACATAACATAATGAAACATTATTATTATTAGCCTATTATTATTATTATTATTATTATTATTATTATTATTATTATTATTATTATTATTATTATTATTATTATACAAATAGAAGCTTATAACCAATACAAACGAACCTTTTAAGATACGTTGTTTTTGATATGTGTATTTGTGGGGTGTATTTGTGTGACTTTAGTTACATGTCAGGAGAGCATAATGTTGATGGATAGCCTATATGTGTGAGATTATTGTAGTTACTAGGCTACAACAACTGGAACTCTCCAGTTTTCTGTGAGAGAAAAACATACGTATGGGTGTGTGTTACTTGTGAGGATTAGAAACAACTTGGTGTTGGATGTATGGCTATATACTGTATTTGTGTTACTTGCGTGAGGAGGAGAGCATAAGAACTGGGTGTTGGGAGGATGTTAGTTATACAGTTACTTACATGTGAGTATAGAGCATATTTATATAAGAACTGGGTGTTAGTTGGGAGAATGTTACAGTTACTTACATGAGAGTAGGCTAGAGCATATAAGAACTGGGTGTTAGGAGGATGTTACAGTTACTTACATGTGAGTAGAACATATAAGAACTGGGTGTTAGTTAGGAGGATGTTACAGTTACTTACATGTGAGTAGAACATATAAGAACTGGGGAGGATGTTACAGTTACTTACATGTGAGTAGAACATATAAGAACTGGGGAGGATGTTACAGTTACTTACATGTGAGTAGAACATATAAGAACTGGGGAGGATGTTACAGTTACTTACATGTGAGTAGAGCATATAAGAACTGGGTGTTGGACTGCTGTCGGAGCCCTCTGAAGGCTGTATTGGGTATCCTCTCCATAATACCCTCGCTAAAGATGCGCAGCACCTCCAAGTTATCCCCGCGCTCGAACTCGCGAATGAACACCGAATCTCTCCTCCTCACAGCCTCCTCCTTGTCCTCCTCGACCGGGTCGAGAGGAGCCGCGATGGACGGGGGAGGAGAGGGAGAAGAAGAAGTCCACATCTGCGAGGAGGACACGATGATAGAATCTTTTTTGGTCCCAGGTATAGCATCGTGTTCGTCCGCAACGATTTTAGTCTCGCAAACCATTTTTGGAGACGCACAATGCATGCAACTGGCCGCAAAAACAAACAAACAACTGGACTTTGAAAAGAAGAAGAGGGTGAGGGGGGAGGGAGATGGATGGATGAAGCGTGCGTTTCTTATTGGGAAAAAAACTGATAAAGAATGGAGTAAATAAGACGGGGGGGATGTTCTGATCTGCTGCAACCCTGAGCGTTTCTGACGACCAAGACTCGCCGGCGGAACTCAAGCACTATTTATAATGTGAGAGAGCGCGCAAATGCACGTTCAGGGGTTGGGGTGGTCTTCGTGGATGGAGGGAGCGCAGTAACCAGAACACTCGCCCCAAAACACGCTCGCCCCCATTTTATTCGCGGACCGCTCGCCCCGCAGCGGTTCTTGTATTCTTGTATTTGTTTTACTCAGGGATAAGGTTAGAAATGACTAAGTTTAGGGTTAGGCATAGTTTTACTGAGGCTAAGTTTAGGAATATGGTTAGGTTTAGGCACCACATTATTAGCCTACTGAAGTTACATTTAGGAATATGCGGGTTTGACACCGTTTTACTGAGGTTACGTTTAGGAATAAGGTTAGGTTTAGGCATAGTTTACTGAGGTTAACTTAAAGGACAACTTTGTTTTTTTACAACCAAGGTTTATATTTTAGCTTGTAATTAAAGTAAATAAAATATGAGTGTTATTATTTTTTTCATTTAATGCTTTCTATAGTTTTGGCAATTTTCGCAATATTTTTTACAGTGGGTGGGGGCATTCTGTCCGGTGGCTAAATATGCCTTTTTTACACAATAAAAAACGTCATGAGGTCTTTGATGGCCAGATGTGAGTTATTGGGGGCTAGAAGAGCTACTGTAAATAATAATAAAGAAAACGCAGGGTTATTGTGTAAAAAAAATACATATTTAGCCACCTGCCCCCGCCCACTGTAAAAAAAGATCGCGAAAATTGCTAAAACTATAGAAAGCAGTAAATGAAAAAAAAATAACACTCATCTTTTATTTACTTTAATTACAATCTAAAACATAAACCTTGGTTGTAAAAAAACAAAGTTGTCCTTTAAGTTAAGGAATACCAGGTGGCGACCGTGCCGAGATTGCCGGATTTGCCCCGGGGTGACCGTGTTTTGGGGCGAGCGTTTTGGTATTCGGTATAGCGCACATTGGTTGGAATGCGCGGTCATGTGACGATGCTCATATAGGTGCAGGGTGGGTGACGAGGACACACACACACACACACATCACACGCACCACTAATACAGAGATGCAATAAATATGAACAATGTTGTTCACCGGCGACGTTTCGCACGTGTGTGTTTTAAAGAGGGGCGGAGGGGCTTGCAGGAGTCGGTGTGTAACGCTACGTAGTAGTGGGTTCATTTCAGATCAGGGTTACCGTAACGTATCTTCTTCACAGTCCGTTGCAATGAGGAAGGATCCCCTTATTTATTTCTTCTCTTTTTTATTTTTTATTCTAGATTGCATAAAGGATGCTGCTATAGCAACACGTAGCATATGGTCAAGGTAAAACAAGTGACGTCTTATGGATTTATAAACTATATATAGGGTAAGAAAAAAACAACCGGTGTGTATGGACTGTAATCGCTGGGGTTGTGTCTGCTGACTGACAGCTCTGCTGCACTGCAGTGATTTCAGCCTGGCTTTCGGCACCTCTCATATTATTATGGTTGGTGATCATTCCACCACATAGCCCATGTTGCACATGACATGATGTAAAACAAACCTCATGCCTTTTGTTGCTATTTTGCGTCGCCCCCTATATGAGTAATGTCTGGGATAATAGAAGCATTACGCACATCACATATCATGTGCATGTGATTGTGACATGTGCTGGTCGGTCCTATACCGGTCCTTTTGTTATGGGACGGGAAGGATGACACTCCCAGCAATAGTAGCCTACAGATACAATATTCTTTATTATACGTTCCGATTATGTAAGTATAAAGAGAATAGGCTACGTGTATTCTCAATAACTCATGATCTGCATGTATAGACTATGCTAGATATCAACTCAATATTGCAACAACATGAGAAAATAGCGGAAATTATTAAATAAATGAATAGGCTACGAATAAATAGCAATACAATAATACAAACATTAGTTTATGGAAAATGAGATGCTGCATCTTGAGGGGCTATCCTTTCAATACATTCTGAAATAGTAAAAAGTAGGCTACTAAAAACAGCTAATCATATTGTTTGTATTTACCTTGGCTTTTATTTTTGCCTATTTGGCTACAGTAGCCTACTGAGGGGGTTAAAAGGCATTTTCTGTATTAGGCTATAAATAGTTTCAGCACGCAATAGAGCCTTTCATTAAATGCAAAAAACCCTAACCCATAAAAACATAAATAAAATCATAATAATAATAATGATAATAATAATAATATAATTATAATTATTATTTAAAACAAAACAAATAGATGAAGAATAAACCTATAATAGGCTAATAGCTACACACAAGCCTAAAAAGTTGTGAAGATGTGAAGAAATACTTGGAGAATCTTGAGTCACAGTCGCATGTTCGAAGCAGAGAACTAGTCTGAACTGGATCCTCCTCCAATCGATAGGCTACCCCCTCCCCCCTTAAACCTAATTCATACTCCGCAGTACAATGGTATCGCGTGCCTATGAACAGATGTACCATCTATAGCGAGGTGTTGTTAGCTTGTAGATCTGTTCTTTTTGGCAAGCGACACCATTGAGCTGCATGAACGAGAGTAGTCTATTTTTCTCAGCATCATCAGCACCTGCTCTGCACCCGGCTATCAGGCAGGCGGAGGATGCGCAGCCACAGCTCATGTGCAGGGCTTCCCTATTGCTTGTGGATTTGATTACCCCGTATGGGTAACCGGAGTCCCTCAGGGCTCAATACTAGTGTATTTTCTGTTTTCTGTTATTGTGGGGAAAGCTTTTGCTGAAACTAGCCGATTGACAAGCTCACAGCGTTGCATTGTGAGCTTGTCAACGAAAGCTTTCCCCACAATAGAATACAGATGCCGGGGTTCAAGTGGTTAATTCTAGACATTGCTTACAAGATGAAATGGTCACAAACTTTTTAAAACTTTTACCCCCTATTTTAAGTTCTGTCATTTCTGAAAAATCTTGAAAGTTTGAGAACTACTGATTTAGAAGGCATTTGTAGAATTGGACTCAGGTCTAAGGCTGTGTGTTGCTCAAGTCTCTTCTTCTTAAGGCCAGCAAACCCACCATGCAATTGACACCATGAATTGTCCAGGAATTGAAGTAGATAATTGCTCCATTGATTAGAAATTGATCATTCTAAATATGCTCGTCATTGACTTACATTACACAGTGAAACAACTCTCAAAGTCCCTCTAGCATGTAAACGAACGTAAACAAAGTTGATTCAGACAATATAGAGCATCACCAAACCCAGTACTGTTTGTTTTTAATAAAAATGTTAACTTCCTGTTGATTTCGCAATTTTTATTAGGAAGAAACCCAGGGCCGTGCAGAGGGCACTGAAGGGGCAAGTTTAGAAAAGGGCACATCTGCAGGCGCACATTTTTGGGGTGGTCTGTTTGTGGGGTCATTTATTAGGTCATTTAAATTATAATTATAGATAATAATGATAGTAAAATTATAATTATTTTTCAAATGTTTGTGTTGATAAGGGCCACGGGTGTTGGGCAGGCCCAAAAAAAGGGCACCTTGAGGCAAAATTGCAGGTGCTCAAGCACCAAAAGCCCCCCCTCTGCACATGCCTGAATAGAAACCCCAGACTGGATCCGGATCCGGTTCTTCAAATAGTAAAATTAAGTTGACATTTTTATATAAAAAAAAATAAATAGTACTGGTTTTGGTGATTTTCTATATTGTCTGAATCAGCTTTGTTTGTGTTAGTTTATGTGCTAAAGGAGTGACTTTGAGTGCTGTTTCATTGTACAATGTAAGTCAATGAGGAGGAGCAATTATTTTTGATTTCTTGTCCACCTTTGGAGTTACATCATGGCAAGGTAACTACACAACCCAAACCTCCACTAAAGTGGTCTTGCCCTTTAAAACTTTCCTTCCATTTGGGGAACAACAGCACCATCATCATCCATAGTCTCTAATGTCATCATAGCCAGTGCAGTGCACGTATGATTACCTCATTAACAAATGACATGACCTGCCTGGTGAAACATGTTCAACAACTCTTATTAACTTGTAGTGTGGTGAAGTAAGTATGTACATTTTATTTGTATATAACACTTCTCACAGAGATAACTCACAGTGCCCTATTTACAAAAAATGAAATAAAAGATCTACAAGCTCACAACGCATCACAGTGAGCTGAGCTTGAAGAGCTGCTATCTTCACTATTATTTATATTGTATTTACATTTCTGGAAGAAAAAAAATCTTGGAAAGTGTCTACATTTAAATACAGCATGCTTTGATATTAAAAAGAAAATGTACTTTGTGTGTGTGTGTGTGTGTGTGTGTGTGTGTGTGTGTGTGTGTGTGTGTGTGTGTGTGTGTGTGTGTGTGTGTGTGTGTGTGTGTGTGTGTGTGTGCGTGCGTGCGTGCGTTGTGTGTGTGTGCGTGCGTGCGTGCGTTGTGTGTGTGTGTGTGTGTGTGTGTGTGTGTGTGTGTGTGTGTGTGTGTGTGTGTGTGTGTGTGTCTGTGTCTGTGTCTGTGTGTGTGTGTGTGCAAGAGGGGATGGGAATTCCCTTCTCACTCATTGTGCATTGCTCTCTAGTCTATAGTCTGTAAAATCTTGAGTGTACAAATGGAACCAAAAGGACACGTGAGTGATCCATTAGGGTCCATTTGTTTCCATTTGTACAATCTCAGAGTTACAAATGGAACCAAGGGCCCCTTTTGGTTCCATTTGTACAGTAAGAGTTAAAGTAACACTGAGGATTTTACAGTGTAGAGGTGTCAGATTTAGAAGGCATTTGTAGAATTGGACTCAGGTCTAAGGCTGTGTGTTGCTCAAGTCTCTTCTTCTTAAGGCCAGCAAACCCACCATGCAATTGACACCATGAATTGTCCAGGAATTGAAGTAGATAATTGCTCCATTGATTAGAAATTGATCATTCTAAATATGCTCGTCATTGACTTACATTACACAGTGAAACAACTCTCAAAGTCCCTCTAGCATGTAAACGAACGTAAACAAAGTTGATTCAGACAATATAGAGCATCACCAAACCCAGTACTGTTTGTTTTTAATAAAAATGTTAACTTCCTGTTGATTTCGCAATTTTTATTAGGAAGAAACCCAGGGCCGTGCAGAGGGCACTGAAGGGGCAAGTTTAGAAAAGGGCACATCTGCAGGCGCACATTTTTGGGGTGGTCTGTTTGTGGGGTCATTTATTAGGTCATTTAAATTATAATTATAAATAATAATGATAGTAAAATTATAATTATTTTTCAAATGTTTGTGTTGATAAGGGCCACGGGTGTTGGGCAGGCCCAAAAAAAGGGCACCTTGAGGCAAAATTGCAGGTGCTCAAGCACCAAAAGCCCCCCCTCTGCACATGCCTGAATAGAAACCCCAGACTGGATCCGGATCCGGTTCTTCAAATAGTAAAATTAAGTTGACATTTTTATATAAAAAAAAATAAATAGTACTGGTTTTGGTGATTTTCTATATTGTCTGAATCAGCTTTGTTTGTGTTAGTTTATGTGCTAAAGGAGTGACTTTGAGTGCTGTTTCATTGTACAATGTAAGTCAATGAGGAGGAGCAATTATTTTTGATTTCTTGTCCACCTTTGGAGTTACATCATGGCAAGGTAACTACACAACCCAAACCTCCACTAAAGTGGTCTTGCCCTTTAAAACTTTCCTTCCATTTGGGGAACAACAGCACCATCATCATCCATAGTCTCTAATGTCATCATAGCCAGTGCAGTGCACGTATGATTACCTCATTAACAAATGACATGACCTGCCTGGTGAAACATGTTCAACAACTCTTATTAACTTGTAGTGTGGTGAAGTAAGTATGTACATTTTATTTGTATATAACACTTCTCACAGAGATAACTCACAGTGCCCTATTTACAAAAAATGAAATAAAAGATCTACAAGCTCACAACGCATCACAGTGAGCTGAGCTTGAAGAGCTGCTATCTTCACTATTATTTATATTGTATTTACATTTCTGGAAGAAAAAAAATCTTGGAAAGTGTCTACATTTAAATACAGCATGCTTTGATATTAAAAAGAAAATGTACTTGTGTGTGTGTGTGTGTGTGTGTGTGTGTGTGTGTGTGTGTGTGTGTGTGTGTGTGTGTGTGTGTGTGTGTGTGTGTGTGTGCGTGCGTGCGTGCGTTGTGTGTGTGTGTGTGTGTGTGTGTGTGTGTGTGTGTGTGTGTGTGTGTGTGTGTCTGTGTCTGTGTGTGTGCAAGAGGGGATGGGAATTCCCTTCTCACTCATTGTGCATTGCTCTCTAGTCTATAGTCTGTAAAATCTTGAGTGTACAAATGGAACCAAAAGGACACGTGAGTGATCCATTAGGGTCCATTTGTTTCCATTTGTACAATCTCAGAGTTACAAATGGAACCAAGGGCCCCTTTTGGTTCCATTTGTACAGTAAGAGTTAAAGTAACACTGAGGATTTTACAGTGTAGAGGTGTCAGGGGATTGCCTGTCTGCTGGGGCCGGGCTCACAGTGGTCTATAAAGAGGAGAGTGGAGGAATGACAGACAGAAGAAAGAAAGGAAGGGATCGAATGTCAGGAGGATCTGATGAGACCAGTCTGAATAGGAGCCAGAAGAAAAATATGGAGAAAATAATATAGAGTGCAGGGTCTGGGGACGCCCAGCATCCAGGGGGTCCCCAGTAAAATGAGGAACAATTAAAAAACTTAAGCCCTCTTTTATTCTTTGGCAAATGTATTGTTCAATGAATGTTGACAAATCTTCAATGGCCATTCCTGGCACAAAATCTTTTCAAATGGTGGTCTGTCAATAGTAATTTCCTTGACATGAAAATGTTTGAGAATCACTGATATATAATGAATATAAAAATAAATTAGTTGCGTACCTTACCTCAGGTAAGGTATACGCAACCAGGTAAGTTACCTGGTCTTTGTTTACCTGGACTTGAGCACCAGTTCCTGTGTAGAGACAGGAACTCGGTTTGTCTCCTCCCCTTTCTTAGTCCCTGTGTTTATTCCTACTAACAACAAAACTACATGTTTAGGTAACCTCGCATCACCAGTCTTTCCACCTCGAAGGAAAGCCTGGTATTCGTTATTAAATGGCCCGTGTGATCCGGTCTAGGCCACGCCTAAAAAAAAAAAAAAAAAAAAGCTTCCGGCTACCGGTTTTTAGCGGCTTCCGGTTTTGCGGAGCCGCTTTGTTTTAGTTCCCCAATTTAAATGCTGAATCGATTACAAAGGTAGACTAGTTTAAATAGTCTCCGGAAAGTACACTCACATTTATATTTATTTTGTATTTTAAAAATAAGCTAAACTACGCCAGATCAAGGATTTTATTAGGCCCTAAAATTACAATGCCCTTGATCGCGGCCGGAGTAATTAGGGGGTGAGGCATATAGGGTTGCTTCCGCTCCTGACCGGATCGCACACCCGAAAAAGGTATTGGTATTGAGGTAATGTTTAGGGCAGTGGTGCTCACTGATTCTGCTGTTAGCAATCTGTCTTGAGAGATTAGGTAAACCTCAATTGTTTTGTTTTTGTTTGAAGTTTGTCTAACACCAGCTCCTCCATTACTGGCATAACTTGGATCGTCAAACTGTTTTTGTTGTTGTTGTTGTTGTTGTTGTTGTTGTTGTTGTTGTTGTTGTTGTTGTGATTTAAATGACACGTCCACTACAAAGTACTGGTTCCCAAACGGAGTGTGGGTGCACTGGTTCCCAAACGGAGTGTGGGTGCACTGGTCCAAGTTCAGGTGTGCCTCGAGTCACACATTATTATTGCAATATACTGTCTAGAACTATACAAAAAGTTAAGAATATGTTTTTTCATTTACTATATCAGTATTTTGTGTGCACTCATTTCACAATACAGAGGAAAGTTATATACCCTAATGAAATACATTTTAACCACTTTCAACCTGGCATCAATGTAGGCGAAAAATAATTAATTTAAACATTTCCCCACTGATCTACAAGCTTACTATGCCTTGAATCGCGATGCATTGTGAGCTTGTATTTATTAGGATCTCTTGTAGCCGAAGGCTTCTCTTCCAAGAAACCTGAAAGACCTGGGTTAGGGAATGGCTGTAGATCCTATAAGGTCCTAAAAAGTGTGTGTGTGTGTGTGTGTGTGTGTGTGTGTGTGTGTGTGTGTGTGTGTGTGTGTGTGTGTGTGTGTGTGTGTGTGTGTGTGTGTGTGTGTGTGTGTGTGTGTGTGTGTGTGTGTGTGTGTGTGTGTGTGTGTGTGTGTGTGTGTGTGTGTGTGTGTGTGTGTGTGTGTGTGTGTGTGTGAAGCACTATGATGTGTTACTGTTAGAGGCCTCCTCTCACCCCCTCTTGTGGCTGCAGGCCTGTACTGTAAGTCAGTATCACATTTAATGCACTGCTTATCTTCTGCACTCATAGACTGGCCCGGCTTAATGCACAGGCTTGGTACTGCAGGCCGGGGCACCAAGCTCGGGGGGCATCAAACACCTGGCCAAAAAGAAAAAATGACCGGACGATTGCATATAACAGTGCCGAAATAATGTCCGTCATGTCCGACTCCGAGGGCTTCTGAAATAGCGCTAAATCAGTGCCCAAATGTGTTGCAGCACTCCTCACGCGGCTGATGAAGCAAAAGATTTCAGCAGCACTCCCCCTATTACCCCCCCCCCACAGGGGTCTTCAACGTTTTTCCGGTCAAGGACCCCTTAGCTGAGAGAGAGATGAAGCAGGGATCCCCCACTACATATTGTATACAGCCTAATTGTGTTGCAGATTAAACATTTTCATATAGCTTCATAGCCTTATCTGATATATTTTCTTGGATTCATGCGTATTTTCAGATAGTTAAAGTTGTACAATGCAAATTCACAACTAACGATTTTTAGCAACCTCTGCTGGTCACTACCGTCACTGCATACAATTTCCTTAGTCCTCGATTACCCAGAATTCCATTCGTTTTCACCGGAAGCCGGAAGCGTTTCAAAAAGCGATCTTTTAATTGTTTTATACTATCTACGGATCGTTTCTCTTAGCCAGTGGAGCATTAGTTACCATGAGCTGTGCTTTCTTTTTCTGTTCTTTTTCTATCTTCTAATCCTACATTCTCTTAAAATCAGCTTGAGGTTCCTTTTTGTTATTAGCGCGATAGTTCCTGGCCAAACAGGAAACCGTTGCGGTAGTTCCTGGCCAAACAGGAAACCAGTGCATTTCCACCTCCGTTTTCCGGCCAGATGACGTCATTTCCCCGGGAAAGTCCCCCCAGTCCACGTTCAATATAAAATATATAAATAAAAGGCTTCCGGGGGTGAAATTCATGGAGTGGGTGTTGTGAAACTTTTGCCACTCACAAAAGATATACAATTTAACTTTAGTTTTGTTGAAAACGTTACCTAGTATGCCTTTAACCTTTTAAACCCTTAATATTCAATCAACTTGACTAAATATTTTCGACTAATGTTCCCCATTAATTACACAAAGATTTGGCGGACCCCCTGTTGAAGACCCCTGCTTTAGAATGTATTTTTTGTATCTGTAAGGAAATTACCGGTATAAAGAGTATAATGATAGTTATAATTATAGTTAATTATTGAGTGAAATACTGCTAGTTACAATTATCATTCTCCTCTCGCTTTCTCATGTAGCATTATCCTCACATGCTATTTGTTTTAAAGAATAGCATGTGAGCATATATTTGTTTTCAGCAAGCCCATGCAGTTTCTCAAAGAACTGCTTTTTCTACAATTAGTTCTGCTGTATCTCTCTGTGACACGTAACTCAGTTGAAGCTCCAGGACAGCCAATAGTGGACCTGCAGTTGTAAGACAAACAGTCCCCAGTTGTTTGTTGTACCGATAAACCCTTAGGGTTTATGGATTAACACCATGAAAAGTCTAAAGTAAAACATTTGTTGAGTTTACATTAATGCTTTTGTAACGCAGGACTGGGGTACAATAAATGAAATATTTACAGGGGTGAAGAATGAATTGCATGCCTCAGTCGTCTAGTAACTTAGGCAATTAATGTGGTGAACTACTCTAATCGTCCATTCTGGGTTTGATTCCTGCCTCAGGAATCTGCCTCCTCTGTGCCTTCACTGACCTAGTTTGAGATAGTTTGAGATAGTGATACTTACAAATACAGTCAGATATTGATAGTTACAGTTACAGCTCAAGTGTGACATATTGACAGTTACAGTTACTGTATACTGTGAGACATGTGTTACAGTATAGATAGGTAGATAGATAGATACATATAAGTATGAAACAAAGACACAGGTAAGGGTATAGAGACAGTAGATCAACTAGTAGAACTTGTACAAATAGGATAACATAATAATATAAAAGACAATATAAAGAAGACTTAACGTTTGACCTGGCCCTCTGTGCCTTGGCTGGTCAGATGTGCATAGTGTATAGGCCAGGGGTGTCCATATACTGACTTCAATAAAGTGAGCAAGGGGCCACACAATTGAATTGAAACTTGAAACATATAGTGCTGAATTTTGTTAAAACTGCATGAACCGTGTTTTACAGCTATTGTACTGGTGTACTCTGAAGTTACAAAATTACTTGCATAAAACAATCGATTTCAATGCCGTATCAACTTCTAAATGAACCTGTTAATTTATATCTTATTTAGTTGTCTGATATGCACCCCACTCCATAGGTCACTGATACAACATATTGCATTATGTTATACAGTCAATATGGACTCAAGACAGACTGTTTCACTGTTACACATTTAATATTTGAGTACACACAGATGGAATATGTAATGAAAGTCTATACTCAAATGGTAATAGTTAATTAGTACTATTAATTGGAGTCGAGTTAAATTAATTAAACTAATGCTGCCTTTTAGAATTCCTAACTTTTTTTTGGGGGGGTCATTTTGATTTCAAGGGCCTGATTGAGATGGTCAAAGGGCCGGGTCAGGACATAAATAAATAAATATCAACTATTATTTTGATATTAAATATCAACTAGTACAATTATAGTTCTGCTGTATCTCTCTGTGACACGTAACTCAGTTGAAGCTCCAAGCTCAGCCAATAGTGGAGCTGCAGATGTAAGACACCTATACCTGTAAGCCCCTAAGGGTTTCTGAATAAACTGATTTGGAGAACACCATGAACTGTCTAAAGTAAAACATTTGTTGAGTTCATAGTATAATGCTTTTGTAACTTTGGATTGGGGGCACAATAAATGAAATGTTTATGGGGTGAAGTATGAATTTCATGCCTCAGTCCTCTGGTAACTAAAATATTGATAATTAGCATCTAGTCAATTGTGCTCCTTCACCTTATAGCGCAGATCTCCGCCAGGCCTGGCTGTTTACCCGGGACTGTGTCAGTCTTTGGGTGCAGTGGTCAGGACACGAGGAAGCTTCAGGGGAAATAGTTTGTACGACAGATGGTGCAACTGTTCACGTTTGCCCTATGGGCAGAATTGGAAGTAGTTTTGGAGGTGCGCTCTACAGTATATAGGCCCCTCAACGTGTGATTTCTAATTTGGGTGTGATTGGATGTTGCGTTCATGATACATGCCGTTATTTGTAAGAAATAGGCGGCACCGACACATTTATGAATGCAATTACACTCAAACTATATGGAGCATCTCATCCTTGGTTGATGGTATTGTCACATGACTCACGAGACCATGCCTAATTTGGTGGGGGGGGCAAAAACATTTCTGCAACAATCAGTGACATTTGGCTTTGGCTTTGTGTTGTTTTGAGGCTCCTCAATGTGTGATTAAAATTTTGGGTAGATCATGTGTTGTGGCATTTTTTGTATATTATTTTATATATTTTATATAATGTGTACTGATTCATGTGAGTTTTGGACAACATTTGTAGGCCAACATGGGGCTGATTTCAACAATTTGGAATGGAGGTTCTTCCTTGGCCTACTGTAAGTGTGCATGCAAAGTTTCACTCCAATCAGCCCCGCAGTGTCTGAGAATAGCTGCTCAAAGACAGACATGTGGACGTACAGGGGCAAAAACATAATCCCTGCCCCTGGCTGTTCTGGAGATCATTAAATTACTCCTCTATACACCTTATTGTAATGACTGCAGGTTTGACTGACACATTAAGGGGTCTGATGATCCAAGCTCAGCCAATAGTGGAGCAGCAGGTGTCAAGACAAATATCAGTCATTGATCAGCCAATAGTGGAGCAGCAGGTGTCATGAATCACATGAACCCTACACAAAAGTGATGTAAACAGAGAGTATACGTTGCAATAGCTCAGGGCTATTTGCACGTCTTTCCTCAATAAACACATTTGTTTGTGGGGTGAGTATATATTCCAAAGATTGGTCTGATATACTTCACACTAGTTGAGTTGCATGTTGAAGACATCACTTCAAGGTTCTTCTCACCACCAAGGACTTTCCAAAACTACTGAAGGTGAGCTCAATACTTACTAGTTATTCGCTACTATGCAATTACTGCTTATGAGAATTACATAAATATACCTTATAATTGTTGGCTATGTACACTGACAGCTTTTTTACATCGTTTTACATTCTTGCAGAAAATGAAGACCCAAATTGCGTTCCTGCTTTTTGCTCTGGTGGCTACTATTAATGCCGCAGCACTGCAAAATGAGAAAGCTGCAGATAAGTCAGGTAACCAGTTTCATAAGATGTCATGTGATGTGATGTGATGTCATGCCATTTCACTGTCACTTCGTGTCTTGTCATGTGTGTCACCCCCTTTACACCTTGCATTAACGTTAACGATAAGGATGAGGATTTGACCCATGCACACAGCACCTCACAAATGTGTGCTATAATTGCAGTATATATTGCTATTTTTAATCATACTACTTTCTTTAGTTGTTATTCTTTCAGTCTTTTCGTTATTGTTGGTACAATGTCAAAGAGCCGAAACTAGTATGTGCAAACTGGGGAAAGGTATCGATGTCACGTGAGTGTGTTGGATTTGCAAACAAAGGTGCTTCTTGGATTTGGCATATTTTTTGTGGCTCTGGAAAAAAAATATGTTGATGTGACGCGTACTGTACATTTTTCATGTTGCAGTTATACACCGGTCACTGCACTACGATATTTAACCATATTTTTTTATTACTGTATATAATCCGTCTCACAAACTCAATGCTGATTCGTGTTGTTTGCACCTCCAATACAGTGGACTTGGCCCCACCCCCGAATACCCCTATGTGTGGCTCAAAGAATATGAGATACTGTATAACAAATACAAATCTTGAATCTTGACTGACAACCATGGTGTGTTTGAAATCTGAAACAGTAGCATAATATTTTATGGCTGACATTTCATGTTTATAGGTTTGACTATATTTACACCAACAAAAACATCTGAATATATCTACCCTGTAAACTGACCCTACAAAACTCTGTTTCTTTTTATGCTGCTGTAGCTAATGACAAGCAGGCAGACCTCCCTAAGCCTGTAAAGGCTGAAGACCTCCCTAAGCCTGTAAAGGCTGAAGACCTCCCTGCGCCTGTAAAGGCTGAAGACCTCCCTGCGCCTGTAAAGGCTGAAGACCTCCCTGCGCCTGTGAAGGCTGAAGACCTCCCTGCGCCTGTGAAGGCTGAAGACCTCCCTAAGCCTGTAAAGGCTGAAGACCTCCCTAAGCCTGTAAAGGCTGAAGATAAGGAGGGAAAGTCTGACATGGAACAGGCTGACCTCCCTGAGGCCGAAAAGGCTGAAGACCTCCCTGAGACAGAACAGGCTGAAGATCTCCCTGAGGCTGAAAAGGCTGAGGATGAGGATGAAACAGCTGAGGATTTGGAAGAGGATGAAACAGCTGAGGATTTGGAAGAGGATGAAACGTCCGAGGATTTGGAAGAGGATGAAACGTCCGAGGATTTGGAAGAGGATGAAGTGGCTGAGGATTTGGAAGAGGATGAAATGGCTGAGGATTTGGAAGAGGATGAAACGTCCGAGGATTTGGAAGAGGATGAAACGTCCGAGGATTTGGAAGAGGATGAAGTGGCTGAGGATTTGGAAGAGGATGAAATGGCTGAGGATTTGGAAGAGGATGAAATGGCCGAAGATTTGGAAGAGGATGAAATGTCAGAGGATTTGGAGGAGGATGAAATGGCTTCCTATCGAGAAGAAAAGTAGTTTTTGGACAAAGGTACTGTAAGCGGAAAAAAAGGTTTATTGTTAAAAATGTAAAGCTTTATATTCTGATAGTAATCACTTCTAGCATTCGTTCTGCAACAGTGGTCTTCCCTTCTCACCAGCTCTTTACTAAACAAAAAAATTAAAACTTATTTTAACAAACAAATATCACTTAAAGCACCTTTAAGGTGAGAACAGAAGGTCCCTTAATATAAACTTTAAGAAATGTAATGGATTAAAGTCAACATGGCCTATTTTTATTTTATTTTTTTAATAATTTTTATCCCACGACTTTGTAACCCTTATTTTTCACCCGGTGCCAATTTTCTAAGTGATCCTGGGCACTACACTCCCCTCACCAGCCTAGGGAGGCCAGGGCCGAGCTCATGACTCCTTCAATGCATGAGAGCCAACTGACCTTCTTGTCACCTGACAGGGGGGAGTTTCCCTGATTGGACGTAGTGCGTGGAAGGAACACGTTATTCCAATCAGTTCCCTTCCCCTCCATCAGGCGCCCCGGCTGTCATGGGGGAGGCGTTATAGTGACCAGGATTACTACATGTTTTTGTGAGGGTATTAACTACCCTGAGAGACACGGGGAGAACATGCAAACTCCACACAGAGTAGGCCCTTTCGCCAACCCCACCTAGGGTATGGGCGCTGATGACACGGAGGAGAAGACACGCCCCCAGCGCCCATAGCGTCCCCGGCGGGAATCGAACCCAGGAGCCTCTAGCTGTGAGGCGACAGCGCTACCGACTGCGCCACCGTGCCCCAACATGGCCTATTTTAATAAATAAAAATAGCAGTAGTATACATAAACAGGCCAGACTCTTTGTGGATCAAATTATAATATATAAAATAATCATTTCTAATACTATGAGCAAGGGCAAAAATATTAATGTATGCGCTCTTGAATAACACCAATTATAACTGGTGAATCATTGACAAAAACATGAGAGTGAGTAAATGATTTGCCATTGGTTTTCTATTAATGTATTTATACGCTTCTTCCACAGCTCCAGAGTAACAACCAGAGAATCATCTCCTCACCATCGTTAATAATGCATGAGTATTGTTAAAAGGCTCACAGAGGCTTCAAGGATGTTTCTTAATCATTTGTGACCCTCAAATAAAAGTCATATCATGCACCTGTAGCTTGTCTGTTTTTTGAGGTGAATTTGCTGGAAAAGTTTATTTTCACAAGAACATATAATGGCACATGCCTTGTGTTGGAGTTGAATTTCACCTTATGACCCACACAAAGTACAGATACTTGTAGCACGGAGACAATAAGGAAAAACCAGACTCAAACAGGCAGCCAAGGGTGTAAGGAAACATGTTTTGTATTCAGATCAGAGAGATATAGAAGGTTACAGTATATCACAGGTATGGTTCCGCATCATCGGTCGGCGTCTCTCTGTAGTGTAACAGAGGAAGCACGAGGCTTTAACATTGTCCAGTAACATAAACATATGACATCATAGGATGTGACATCGATGAGGTTCCGTGCGAAGGTGGACTTCTCGGATTGGATGAGAGCGATGGTTACGTCGTCGTCTGATGATGGTAGATGATGGTAGATTATGATGGAGGATGATGGTGTGACAGTTTATCTCTGGACAACAGCGTCCCCATGTCTGGGTCAACAGGTTTGACATCTCTGACCTGTCACTGGTCAGTGGAGATTTGGTTGACACTAAAGGGAGACAGCTGTAGAGAAGAGAACACCCAGATACCGTGTTCCCAAAACAAGATTGCCACAGAAAAGGCCTGCATGACTTTGACCTTGGCTGGCAGACAGAGAAACTGAGAGTACAGAGTACTTTTACCATGACAAAGTACAGTATGAAACCATTATTAATAGGACATTTTAGTAATGTTAAGGACCCTAGACACATTATGATAATTAAGATAAGATAAGAGATTAAATGACTCTATCACCTTGTATTGAGAACAAGGCATTGTAGAATAATTTGTTGAATATTCTCACCTAGAATAACTTTCGCACACCTAGAAGCTAAGGAGTAGATGCATAAGCAAACAAGCGCAAATCAATAATAAAAGAATACGCCCACACACTGCCAAGGAGGTACAGGAGCAAATGTATTGAGAGAGAAGCAACGCTTGGGTCACTGATGAGCTTCTTCAGGCATGAGAAGGACATCATCAGTGACCCAAACGTTGCTTCTCTCTCAATACATTTGCTCCTGTACCATGCAGTTTGGCAGTGTGTAGGCGTATTCTTTTATTATTGAATATACTCACAAAAGCCACTGATATACAACCCACTGCAAGTGAATTGAATCTAGTTTAGGTCAGTTGCATACTAATGTAATGTAATGTTACATGCTATTTGCAGTGTGTAAAATATTTATCAATTGTCTATTAGCCAAGCCCTGATGCCTAATTGGTTGATGCTTGTTGATGATATTGGAATCACCTGTTTCTTGTTCTATGGATTATTGTTTTCTCTGAGACATTGTTTGGTTTGATAAAGATAAAAAAAATACATCAATCTGTCAAAGGGGAATGAAACCATTGGCCACTTTGCTACCATCTAAAGGTAAATAACCATCTAGGGATCTCAAACTCATTTGAGGTCGCAGCCCCATCTGCAGTGGTTGAAAGTAACAGTACATTTAATCAAGTACTGTACTTAGGGTAGGATACTTTACAATTATTTGAACACTTTAGTTACTACTTACATTTCAGATTTTGATTATTACAGAACATAAGTACATTAACCAATTAAAGGAGTAGTTCACCCAAAAAAGTACTTATTTCCTATCAATTACACACCCCATGAAGCCTTGAATTCATGGAGATTGTTTTGTTTTTGTCGCATTCCTGAGCCAATAATTTGATGACCAGGTCATCGGTCAATAGGAGACTACTCTTTGAGTCTCCTACCAGAGACTCCACCAGTCATCAAATTATGGGGAATGCGACAAAAACTAAAAAACTCCATGAATTCAAGGCTTCATGGGGTGTGTAATTGATAGAAAATAAGTAATGTTTTGGGTGAACTACTCCTTTAAGGCCAGTTTTATACATTGGTCATTTGAAAATAGCAGATCTACAAGCTCACAACGCGTATATATAGATATATAGCTATATATAGCTTATAGATCTGCTATTTTCGAAAAGGTTCGACAAATTCACTAATATTGACCTACAAGGCAACCCTTCCCACTCACTTAGATCAGCTAACACACGAATCTTGTTTGAGCCTTCCCTAAAACACCCTGGACAATGCTCCTCATGTACTAGACCTGACTCTTCTCCCTCCTGGCTCCCGAACTGTGGAATGAAATCCTGATTACAGTCAGAACTGCACACTCACTAGTTGTGTTCGCCACAGTTTGAATACTCACCTCTTCAGACTCCACCTCACCCCTTAGCACTTCACTCTTCTTGTATCCTTTCTTGATGCTTGTTTACTATGCAGTTACTGTATATATTGGTCACTTGTTCTCATGCTTTGTTTCTTAGATTAGTTTCTTCTTGACCACAAATGAGATTTTGATCATGAGCATGTTGTTTAGACAGATGCTAGATTTATTGTTTGTTTTTACCTGGCATCTAAGTTTCTTTGAGGCAGCACATTGTTCTCTTTGCACTCAATTTATTTGATAATTTACCTTGTTGTTTATTGACAAGAGCTCATGCTTACTCTGCTTATTCTGATTTCACACTTGGTTCACACCTGGTTAAGAGACTTACAAGTCGCTAAATACCTAAATTGTAATTGTCCGTATATGTATACTCCCAACACTGAAAGGCACGGATGCTGTCATAGTATTACACTAACCAGTTGCAGTTTATGTTCACAAGAATGGGAAAGGACGGAATCATGGACTATTGGACGGTCAGTCGGACGGACGGACGGACGGACGGACAAACGGACGTACTATATGCATATGTACAAACCGAAAACATAGCTACGGCTGTCACCAACGGAGGTATAAAAAGATGGATTAGTCTATTGATTTAGGATCTAGGACTAAATGGGAATGTTTATACTATATTCTGTATTTGCCTTTCATACCTTGTCAGATATGTACAGGAGATACAGTACAAGCATCCAATTGCCTTTTTTAATGATGAACTCATACATGAATTCATCATGAATTTTGAAAAATGGGCATAGAAGTGGAGCTGTGGAATGACGTCCCCAAAAAATTATAAAATATTAATCTACATATTTACACATGGTAGGCCTACCGGATATCTTTCCCGTGCGCCGCCGGTTAGTACCGGAGGTAAGACATAAAGGTGCGTGAGCATGGGAGCAGATATATATACTGTACATGATATGCTATGGACGTTCGTTAAGGTGTGAGAAGAAAAAATATACATGGGATTAAGGTGCTGCGTGTGTCGACCGCATAGTCCACATAAGGCAACTGACACTGGTATAATCCGCAAGCAGGTCCAAGAGGTAGATCCAAGTTCAGCCAATAGTGGAGCAGCAGGTGTTAGACAAATATCAGTCATTGATCAGGCCCAGGAGGTTTCTGAATAAGCCGTCCTTAACCACATAAACCCTAGCGTCCCTATTGTGGGCATGTCATTATAGCCGAACATACAGCAAAAGTAGCAGATCTACAAGCTCACAACGTGATGCACTGTGAGCATGTAGATACCCCTGGGTGATCCCAGTCAATGAAGATGTAGATACATAGGGTTTAAGAGGTTAATTGCTCTATTAAATTAAGTTGGATTAAAGTTACATTCAGCCATCTGATTAACAATAATATGTTATCATATGAGCTGAGGTATTGGTAGTTAATCTAATATTTTCTGTTTTATTATTACTTGGCGAAAGACCAGGTAAAGTGTTTTGTTGTTGTTTTTTTGTTTTTTTTTAGGGGGCTGGGGACTTTCATCTTTATGAGGAGAGATTACACCGGGAGTCGGATTCAAACTCCAGTCATATGGTCTGTGCACTAACTGTCTGATCCACCAGGCACCCCCAGGTAATACAACACACTATGTTGAACATACAGAACAAACAGTACTGTGTATTTGCAGAGATAGAAACTCTCCAGGCTATATGGTTGAGTCATTGGAGTCACTGGACGGCTCCAGTTATGTATGGATATGCTAGCACTTAATTATACAGAAATCCCTTTATATGGATACAGAAACAACCCTCTCCATTCTGTCC
The DNA here is from genome assembly GCF_963280865.1 of Gymnoscopelus braueri. Taxonomy (NCBI): domain Eukaryota; kingdom Metazoa; phylum Chordata; class Actinopteri; order Myctophiformes; family Myctophidae; genus Gymnoscopelus; species Gymnoscopelus braueri. Next base: position 25,833,598 of record NC_137620.1, on the reverse strand, counting down.
CTTCAGCTAATCTACAAGAATTGCATGAACTGTGAGTGTTTAACTCAGGTTAACTGTATTTGTAAACAGAAAATTGTGCATAACAGTGTTGAAGCACTGAAAATACAGAAATACGCACAAATGTCTGTCAATAATCAAGGTTATTTGCCCGAATTAGTAATTATACAGGTATATACAAGCAGAGAAATATGGTATAACTTACAGTATGTGTACACATACTGATGGAGCTGATTATGGAGCTGATAGGGGTCGTAAATCCTGCTCTATGTTAATTAAAACTATTTGTAGTTAAACAGTTGAAAACCCAGTGTAAAAAGGATGAGACGAAATCAAAGACAGACACAGGCTAGTTCTCAAATTAAAAAGTTGACATTGTATTAAGAGAAAGAATCAATACACGAGGCACCATACAGCAAAATGTCTCTCTGACTAAACAGTCAATGATCACAATTATTATACACAAATGAAGTTGTTATCAGCTCTGACGATGACAGCTGCTCGTAGGTTGAGAGAGAAGATGGCAAGCTGATGGTGTGACAGTTTATCTTGGACAAACAGCGTCCAAATGTCTCAAACAACACGTTGATCTCGGCTCTGACCGGCGTCGCCGGAGGTGTTGTTGCTTTGTCATAGATGGTCAAGTTAACTCCAATGAGCTGTTATTGTATTCCTCCAGAGATAATCAGTGACCTCGGAGGGCCTGCGCTCTGTACAGCTCAAAACACATGCAGTCTCTAGAGGAAAGGAGAGAACTAATACTAGGATTAGTTCCGTACAACCTCGAACTTAATAAAATCATAGGATTGGTAGGCAAATTAATAACTACTGATTATTATCTTTTTCCTTTATTTTTCCCTTTTTATGCAGTCTTGCATCTGTATTTGCTTAGCTTATGTTATTTTTCTAGTTTTTTTTGTTTTGTTTTTAGTTTTTTTTGCTGTATTTATTTTATATATTAATGCATCTGCCCTGTCTATGTCTGTTCAACCTGTGGGCCAGGTAGGGTGGGGGTGGGGACTAGGGGAAATTCTTAACTGGAGGGACAAATAAGAACCCCTTGTTGGGCAGTTAAAATGTATATTGGAATCAGCTGCACAGTTGTACTGTGCAGGACATGCTTGTTCAATCCTCCAGCTATGTGAACAAAAAAAATTAAAATAAAAACTTGATCACAACAAAAAAAGGATTGGTAGGCAAATTGAGTTATGCCAAGATGGCACACTAAAATAGGATAGGATGACAGATTTTAGACATTTTTTATGAACTTGACATTTAGGCAGGCAGGGATGACCTAACCTGACACCGTCAAATGGAAGAAGCTTGCGACACACATTTGTTTCACAGCCTACTTCCCATCTGAGACTTCGGTCGCAGAATCGATGACAGACAGTTTTTCTTTTTTTCAAGCTACTAGGCAGCTGATTGGATGATCCCGCCCCTAGCAGCCGCTGATTGGTTCGAACACGCAGTGTTCGGGCATGCTTACTCCCTGCGCAATCCCAGACCTCCCTGAAATCAAATGCAAATGAGATTTCCGGAGGGAGGGGGTTTACCAGGCTAGGGATGACCCTAGACAAATAATTATTACAAAAACACATCCATCACATCACATAAGGTGACATCATCACACCTTATACTGTGTGTGTGTGTGTGTGTGTGTGTGTGTGTGTGTGTGTGTGTGTGTGTGTGTGTGTGTGTGTGTGTGTGTGTGTGTGTGTGTGTGTGTGTGTGTGTACAAGAAGGTACTATTCACTGGTGGAATCTACCAACAGCCGACGCTACCTGACGGCCCCTCCCGTGAACAGCTACCGGGAAGAGCAAGGCAATAGACCCGGCGGCCTTCCAGCGGTATGTCCGTCCGCTGTCGGAATAGCAATGGGTGGACGTCCTGGCCCATGAGAACAACTACAGAGAACACCAAGCAGCAGTGCAAGACTAAGAACTTTGTTTCCTCTGGTGATCCAGCCGAGGACATACCCACGGACTGGTTGTTGGAGGGTTTCGACAACTTGGGATGCCCAAAGACGAGACAGAAAGGCTGGCAATACTGGCAAGTCTTGTGCCGTCTCAGCTGCCATATACTGTATGGCGGAGCCGCCGCTACTTTTGCCCATGGAGTGTTGAGTGACATGTGTGTGGACATATCCATGAGTTTGTGAATCTAACCTTTTCTGCACCTAAAATAATTGTGTCCCTCTCCCTGTGTGTGTGTGTGTGTGTGTGTGTGTGTGTGTGTGTGTGTGTGTGTGTGTGTGTGTGTGTGTGTGTGTGTGTGTGTGTGTGTGTGTGTGTGTGTGTGTGCGTGCGTGTGTGTGTGTGTGTGCGTGCGTGCGCGTGCGTGTGTGTGTGTGTGTGTGTGTGTGTGTGTTTAGGATTTGTAAGGAATATGCATTTGTGGGATGAGCAGCACAGCCAAGTATGTGGGTCGCACCCATGAATTTGACAAATCTTCTCTGTCAATGCCAAACAACATATTCTGCTGTTGCTATTGACTATTGTTTTGAGCTTCCTACCCCAGGTGCCCCTGGGGGTACCTGAGGGTACATGGCGTATCTGAGGGGTCCGTGTCTCCCCATAGGATCCCACTCTAACTGACCTCCAGGCCATTAAGGGACCACTAATCATATCCAAGGGACAGGGCCTTAAGGCACGTGATGGACAAGATCAAGGATATAGTGACTCCTGAACCCAGGTCAGATAGCAAAACAAACTCAGTGGCCTGAAAAGTATGGTGAAGACAAGTGTGTTATCATGTTTGGAGGCCTACATATTGAGATGGTTGCATTGCCTCCGCCTCGTGTAAATAAAACCATTCTAGGCTGTCACATGGCCATTAAATTAAATACATAAAGGCATCAAACTACACAAACATGACCCTTTTTCTGTTGGATTATGTAATTACGTCAACTAAATACTGTAGGTTCAAACCTAAAAGACTATGGCTTTCTTTTCTTTTTTTTAAATCCCAGTTTTCATTGTCATCTCACTGGCAAATCATTGATATGTCTGAAAGAAGGCAGTGAAGAGGAAACTTTATGTAATGTAATTCAGCTCATATGAGCAGTTCAGTGTCAAATAGCCCTGAACATTGCTCAGAGCTATTTGCAACCCTTTCCTCAACACCTTTGTTAAACAGCAGAGTGAGTATCAGTATGCTCCAGTAGCTAGGTCAGGAATACTTCAGACTTGTTGAGTTACATGTTGAAGACATCACTTACAAGGTTATTCTCATCTCCAGGGACTTCCCCAAACTACTGAAGGTGAGCTCAACCGTTACTAGTTATAGTACTTGCTAGTATGCGTGCAATGACTACGAAAATGTTCTTATACTTGTTGGCCATGTACACTGTAGAAGACCCAATGGCAGCAGGGGTATTCAAATCCATTCAGGATAAGGACCCCTTAGCAGAGATAAAGACAAAGCAGGCACCGCCACTATATATTGTTTAAAATTGTGTTGCATATTTTTTATTATTATTATTATTTTAGAAAGCCTTCCATGCAACTCGATAAGAGGCTTTCAAAGTTAGTTGAAATCCCTTCCTATCACATACAAATGAGGTGGCCCCTTGTAGTAACTCTGAGGACCTCAGGGACCCTCTGTTGAAGATCCATGGCATACAGAGTCCGATAACTACTGACAGCTTTTTAAACATTGTTTTACATTCTTGCAGAAAATGAAGAACCTAATTGTGTTCCTGCTTTTTGCTCTGTTGGCCACTATTAATGCTGCAGAAGTGCAAAATGCAAAAGCAGATAAGTCAGGTAACCAATTTCATAAGATTTCATTTGATGTGACATCATGTCATACCATTTCACTGTCACTTCAAGTCTTGTCATATGTATCACCACCTTTAGCCTACATCTTGCATTAACATTTGTTAAGGATAAGGATCTGACCCATGAACACAGCACCTTACAAAGGCAAATCAAAGTGTGCGATGATTACTGTATATATTGCAATTTTAGTTGTTAATCTTTAATATTTTTTTGTTATTTGCTCAGTAAAATAAATTGACATATACAAATCTTGAATCTTGACTCTTGACTGTCAAGCCATGGTGTGCTTGAAAGTTGAAACGGCAGGCCGAAACTGGTAATGTCTTATAGTTCATGATGACAATGTATATGTTTAAGTTTGACAATATTTATAAAACAAAATCAAAATATGGCAAAGATGACTGAATTTAGAGCCTCTGCACAGGTAATCATATTCTTTATTACACTGTAAACTGACCATACAAAACTCTTATTATTATTATGCTGCTGTAGCTAATGACAAGCAGGAAGACGACCTCCATAAGACTGCCATGGCTGAAGACCTCCATATGGCTAAAGAGGTTGAATACCTCCCAAAGCCTATCAGGGTTGAATACCTCCCTAAGCTTATGAAGGCTGAAGACCTCCCTAAGCTTGTGAAGGCTGAAGACCTCCCTAAGCTTTTGAAGGCTGAAGACCTCCCTAAGCTTATGAAGGCTGACGACCTCCCTAAGTCGATAGAGGCTGAAGACCTCCCTAAACCGATAAAGGCTGAAGACCTCCCTAAGACTGAAAATACTTTAGACCTCCCTAAGACTGAAAAGGCTGAAGACCTTCCTAAGACTGAAAAGGCTAAGGATTTGGGAGTGGATAAAGTGGCCGAGGATTTGGGACAGGATGAAATGGCAGAGGACCCAAAACTAGCCAACACTACCCAAAACAAGATACCCCTAACTACCCAAAACAACACAAAACTAGCCAACGGTACCCAAAACAACCAAAAACAACCAAAAACAACCCAAAACAAGATACCCAAAACTACCCCAAATAAACCAATACTACCCAAAAGTCCCCAAAAGAAACCCAAAAGTACCAAAAACTCCCCTGAACTCCCTAAAAGTACCCAAAACAAGATACCCCAAACTACCCAGAACAACACAAAACTAGCCAACGGTACCCAGAACAACCAAAAACAACCAAAAACAACCCAAAACAAGATACCCAAAACTACCCCAAATAAACCAATACTACCCAAAAGTCCCCAAAAGAAACCCAAAAGTACCAAAAACTCCCCTGAACTCCCTAAAAGTACCCAAAACAAGATACCCAAAACTAAAAACAACCCAAAATTACCCACAAGTACTCAAAATCCCCCAAAACTACCGACAACTACCCAAAATAAGATACCCAAAACTGAAAACAATCCAAAACAACCCAAAACTACCCTAAATAAACCAAAACAACCCAAAAGTACCAAAACCAAGACACCCAAAATCAAAAACAAACCTAAAGTACCCAAAAGTTCTCAAAAGCACCCGAAACATCCCAAAACAACCCAAAACAAGATACCCAAAACTACAAACAACTCAAAAGTACCCAAAAACACCCAGAAGCTCCCGAAACAACCCAAAAGTACCCATAAGACGCCCAAAAGTACTGAAACCTCCCCAAAAGTACCCACAATTAAAAACAACCCTAAAGTACCCAAAAGTATTCAAAGTCACCCGAAACAAGGGAAAAGTACCCAAACTACACCAAAACAACCCAAAACTACCCTAGAGAAAGCAAAACAACCCAAAACTACCCAAAATAAAGCAAAACAACAACCCAAAAGTACCCAAAAGAAACCAAAACAACCCAAAACTACCCTAAAGAAAGCAAAACAACCCAAAACTACCGAGAGGAAAGCAAAACAACAACCCAAAAGTACCCAAAAGAAAGCAAAACAACCCAAAACCACCCAAAAGAAAGCAAAACAACGACCCAAAAGTATCCAAAAGAAACCAAAACAACCCAAAACTACACAAAAGAAAGCAAAACAACCCAAAACCACCGAAAATAAAGCAAAAGAGCAACCCAAAAGTACCCAAAAGAAAGCAAAACAACCCAAAACCACACAAAAGAAAGCAAAACAACAACCCAAAAGTATCCAAAGTAAACCAAAACAACCCAAAACTACACAAAAGAAAGCAAAACAACCCAAAACCACCGAAAAGAAAGCAAAAGAGCAACCCAAAAGTACCCAAAAGAAAGCAAAACAACCCAAAACTACCCAAAAGAAAGCAAAACAACCCAAAAGTACAAAAAAATCCCCAAAAGAACCCAAAAGTACTCAAACCAAGACACCCAAAACTAAAAACAACCCAGGAGGGTCCAAAAGTTCTCAGAAGCACCCAAAACAACCAAAGAGTACCCAAAACAACCCAAAACATCCCAAAACTACCCAAAACAAGATACCCAAAACTAAAAACAACTCAAAATCACCCAAAAGCACCCAAACCCACAAAGAACAACCCAAAAGTACCCAACCCAACCCAAAACAACCCAAAACTACCCAAAACAAGACCTCCAAAAGTACCCAAAAACACCCGAAAGTACCCCAAAATAAAACTAAACCGGTCCGCTCATCTGCCCCCTTTGGCCATATTCTCCATCACTTAGACATTTATTCCTGGACATTTATTACCCTTCTCTCTTTCTATCTTTTTCACTAACTCTCTCTGTCTCCCATCCGGCTTTACCTCCACAGTCCACTTAACCTTAGCTATACCTGCACACCTGTCTCCCTCATCAGTCCTGCACTTCTCTGCCCAGCTACACACCTGTTGTCATTTCCCTCGTCAGCTTGCCCCCATAGATGGGTTTCCGCGCGACGTCATCACAGAGCAGAGTGCGTCATCTGCGCATGCGGGAGGTAGAACGAACCGGAAGCGCCATTGACTCTGTTGTTATTTTCGGGATTTAGATAGGCATAATGCTGCTATTTTAGGCATAATAGGCATAATGCTGCTATTATATACAAACAGATCCAACTTCCAACAAATCATTTTTATTGAGTAAAGAAGATATTACAAACTGCATCATTTAATCTACTTTCATTAAACCCAGTGAAGACTATTACTTTTATGAATGTACAATGGGCAGAGCTGCTGCGGGTAATAGCGCCCTCTACAGGCTCTTCCCTCCACTGCGCGCGCATCATCCTCTCATGTTTACTAACAGGAAACCCATCTATATTACTGGACCCATTCCCCTTAGTCTTTGTCAGTTCGTAAAGCCCTGTTTCTGTAAGTATACCGGTTTAGGCTCACATTTAGAGTTATTGCCCTTTTCTGAGTTGTTCCTGAGGTTCCGTCTAGCCTGATTTTCTATTTGTTGTTGCGTTTTAATTTTGGACACCGCATTTTTGCCTTTTTCTGTTAATACGTTGTTTACACATTGCTCTGCCTCCGGTAGTCTTGCATTTGGGTCCCACCCTCCTCACAAAGATCAGCAAACTGGCAACCTTTTTACATCAAAAAAGGGGAAGAAAGTTACTTCGATAGCAACCGTGCAAACCAAAATCTATAATATATTTTCTTTTTTCTGAGACTTGATTGGATAGTCAGTGGAGAGAGACAGGAAGAGAGATGCAGCAAATGGTCCGGCCGCTGTCAGGCATCAGAGCGTACATGTCCAAACCATTTAGCTATTGGGCCGCCCAATACATTAATTTGTTTAATGGCAGATTAATATTCAAATGTTAATTTGGAATATAAAGGCACATTTTAGGCATAGATAAAAGACACAATTGTTGTATAATGCCACATCAACAAAAATAATACTTCTATGATTACATAAACCCGGTCTGATTGTGCACTGATAGAATCTCGATTGGCTAAGACAGTTTGTGTGAATATCCAACCTTGGTGAGTTTTTTTTCCACTTTTATCACTTTTTATCACTCATCATTCAAGTTGGATTTTCTTTTTACAATCTTGTTTTACGTACTTATTACCCTTTTTAAAGGATGACTTCACCCATTTTCAACCTATTTTTTTTCAACAGTGACATCAACGTTAGACTTTTTTTCATTAACGCGAGAACAATGGCTTACATTATAGCATGCTAACTTTTCAGGAAAAGAGAGCCTACAGTTTCTATTAGATTAAGGATTCCCCATCAAAACTTTAGTGAGGACCAATTATATGAAGATTGGTTGAAAATGGGTGAAGTTGTCCTTTGAATAGTTATTTTGTCTTGAAGTTTTGTTTTGTAAAGCAACTTTATGTGTCTTGAAAAGCGCTACATAAATTTAATGTATTATAAATGGTGTTTTACGCTCAAGACATCAGATAAGCAAAAACATTTATGAGGGAAATTCCCTAATATGTTTAGTTACACCAAGGGACCAATTTGAATAATTTACAAATGGACATTTCTATTTAATTTTATACTTTGTACTTCAGTTCTTTTTGGTGCTGTACTGGAGTTTGAGGCATGCTTCATGTAATAAATTACATATTTTATGTAAAAAAAAAAGTAAAAGGTTGACATTATTGTTATTGGCATTCAATAAACCATTCATTGTTTAAGACTGTGTTTCTGTTTTATATATCTGATCATGAGCATGTAGTCAGCTATATTGACAAATCGCCCAAATCTCACTGTTGACATGTATTTTTGGTATAAAATGTTTTGGGTAGTTATGGATACTTTTGTGTAGTTTTGGCCTGGTTGATTTGGGGTGTTTTTGAGCAGTTTGGGATATTTTGGGTGTCACTGAAAATAGCAGATCAACAAGCTTATAGATCTGCACGACATGGCACACACATGTTAATGACTTGTTATAATGTGATAATGTATGTTATAATAAGATATAAATGTATCACATATCATGAAACGTTTCATGTTATAACATGATATGTTTTTCCTGACATGACAGCAATATGCTTCCGTATGAATTTAAAATACACAGATAATTTCTTATACAGTGCGCCAGCCTTTCAGAGGAGGACTCGGCGGGGCAGATGGGGCACACTAGCCTGGTAAACCCCCTCCCTCCGGAAATCTCATTTGCATTTGATTACGCTGTGAAACAAAATGTGTGTCGCAAGCTTTCTTCCATTTGACGGTGTCAGGTTAGGGGCACACATGGATGGAGGCAAACTCCTCAGGCAGGCACAGCAAGGCAGGAACGAGGAACCTGTCCAACCGAATTCTAAGCCGTGAGGTGTTAGAACTAACAAAGGTCTGTGCCCCCTTTTCACCCAATCCCTTCAAACTCACGGTTGAAATGTTTACATTCTGTCTATTAAAGTGTTTCAGTGAGTCGGCTTTAATCCAAGACAGGCTGTTTATCATTATTTTCTGCTTGAGTATTGAACCTAACTATTAACTAATATCTTGTTTTGCTCTCAAAGACTGTAAATGAACTCTGAACATTGAACACATTGAACATCGCACATTGAACCGAACTGATGAGTGATGGTATCCCTCAGATTTAATGAAAATTAGAGGGATGCACAACTCTTCTACCTCTTCATGTCTCTTTCTTTTGCTCTTCAGCTAAATTGTCAGTGGTGCTGGCCAGCCATATGCATAGATTGCCATGTAATGAGTAATTCATAGAGGCCCTGCAAAAATATGTATGCATATTTAATGCATTATCATGCATATCACTTATTCATGGTGTCCTCCTAGCACTTGCTCCTCTATAGGCTTCAGCCACTGCAGTCACATGCCACCGACCAATACCAGGGTGGAGTCACCGGGTGGAGCTGCCTTTGAGCACTGACTAATAATCTAAGTTTTTTTTATTTTTTTTCAAGTCATAGAGACATGTTAGGATTATTCTATGAATGTGATTATGAACATTCATATCAGGCTAAACTCTTCTACTCTGTGAATTGGCAGATATTTAGAAACATGAGAGAGCTTATTGCCCCCTACTGGACAGACATAAGCAGTGATGATATCTGTTTTAGTCTTTATACTATTGTCTGAGTCTCCATAATTTTTCAGCTTCTTCCATCATTCTTAGCTACTTTGGACTGGCTGTTCTTCTGTTTTCAGGACCAAATACAAGTTGATGACTGGCCGCACTTCTAATAACTTGAGCCTGATTTATACTTTCTTGTATGACCGTGTCGATCTAGATCTATTTTAGATGATAAAAAGGTGAAAATTGAACGTTGAAATGGTCAGAAGAGGGACGACAGGGTTAATGTTGTGAACACTGTTCCTGGCTTTGACTTAGGGTTAATTTTTTAATTCCTCTGACACACTGCTGAGCCTGTATCCTTGAAGCCTTTTAAAGAAGAAAAAATACTCCTGCACAGGAGGAGCTGTGAGGATCCCTGTTGGAGAGATGAATGAAGGCATGATAGACTTGTTGTGAGGGACCTCCTGCAGCAACTGCTGGACTGTAATAACCCTGAGTGAATGAGTCTTTGGATATACATTTTTACACTCTGAGTTAAACTAACACTCAGGATTTGTGTGCTAGAGGTTGACAGACTATACAAAGTACAGTATATTGCATTCAAGTTCAGAATGCTTGAAATGAGCAGTAAACAATTCACAAGATACTGTAACTGCATTTACTACACAATTTTGTGTAGCATTCTCTAAAAAGCCATACAAATAATATTTTAATTAAATAATGATGACTAGTAGCAGCAGCAGAAGTAGTATTCCTTGAGAACCTAGCTTGGATTTTGAAAGGGAAGCATTTGGGATGCTAAAATTAAGCCTGCAGCAGTTTCACAACACATAAGTTTATTAGCATCCTCGTTCTAACAACACATCATGCCTACGCTGTCTTGACTCTAGCACTGCACCTACACTAAGATCGATTCACAAGAGTTTCTTTACATAGCTATGACACATTCTCTATCTATTATGAGACTAAATTAAGGTCCTGACCAATGAATTCCATTTTGGCACTTGACACATGATGTTGAGACCTTGGGTCTTGCTGCCTGGTGACATAAAGAAGGAAGGGTAGGGTATGAGTCTCCTCTAGTGACCCTTAGCACTGCCACACCCACTATCTATACAGTTACACAACACGACTGCAGCAGCTTAGCACGTGTCCCGGTTGAATCTATCCTAAGATGCTGAATTTGCCCTGTGGTTGAATGAGGTGGGCAAACCTTCACAGCAAGCTCAAACTTATCTGGAGAGGCGGGAGAGAAGGGGAACAAAACACAGATAACTGTGCCTGCCAGAGAATTTCAACACACTGGTAACGATCCAGTCTTTTCTTTTTTTCCCGCAGGAGCAGATGAAAGAGAACTTGAAAGGCCTCTTGAGAGAAACAGAGAAGATGCTACATGAAAGCAGCATGAGGCTCTTTCAAGGTGATTCAGCTAATTCTCAATGCAACAGTGTATGCCATGCTTTCACAGACTGAGCTAATCAGGCCTCACTTCCAGAATGTTTTCTTTTTATAATGCTAAACTGTAATGTGCGTAATGGGATATCTTGACATTTTTGACTTTTTGTTTTTGTTGTTTAGGTTTAGTTTTTTGTGCTACCAGTACCAGACCCATTGTGTTTTTGCATTTCCTTCCTTTAGATGCCCTGAAAAGTGTTATAACCCCATAGTGAAAAGGTGCAGGACAAATGTGAGAGGTTTAACTTTTCACCATACTGTGTCTTGGTGGATAGCCATCAGCCAACTATGCAAAAGCGTGTATGCTAGTGTCTGATTACTATTATGGCAGCCAACACTAGCACCAGCCGTGAGTGAGAGGACCAGTACGGAAGGTATAGGCCCTAGGTAGGCCCTAGGTAGAGAAAAGTAATTCCACTTTTTCTCCACTACCTAGTACTTTGTTTTAGAACAAATCAGCTTTATCATTTGGATCAATTCAATCCACTTTTGCATTTGCATAGTTAAATTAACACAAATAGCCCAACCCCAAATACCTCGCTTCCTCTTTGGCTTCTACAGAAAAACACAAAAAAATAAATAAATGATGAGACCTTTCCACTGAAAAATGATTCTAATGCAGTGAAAGAAATCCACCGGAATTTAAAAACCCAGACAGCAGTAAAATAATGCTGTAGGTACTATTGTCAATATGAGACTGCTTATGTGCTCTGTTGCAGTAATCTATAAGGGGATTTGCTTGTGTCTAGCTGGCAATAGATGGCATTGGCCTTGGAGCTGCATTTCCTGCCTGGTCACTGCAGGTGGATTGGTTGCCAACAGTCCTCGTGGCCATTGTAGAGTCTTGGGGTTTGTGTTTACTGTGGCTGTATCTATTTATTTCCCCCTATATGCTGATCTCTGCAGAGAACCAGCTTTTACTGCCATGAGGAGGAGAAGAGAATGGAGAGTGCTGCATTGATGCGACATCATCTGTGTCCTGTCTTGGCTTAGGGCTCCTCCTAGTGGTGTGGATAGGGACAGCAGGTTTTGTTTTTGTAAATACTTCAAGTCCCTTCGTAAATAAGTAAAGATGTTTTGCATTGGAAGATGAGTTTAGCTTAGAACAGCAAGACCTGACAACAGCACTTCTGTGACTATCTCTGCAGGCCACAGCTTTTCGAACAACTGAACCTGGAGCGAAGTACTGATATGGTTGAAGTTCATCATTTGAGCATTGAAATGGGGCTGTTGGGGTAGTTTAAGCAATTTAGGGGCTAAATAAATAACCAGCGGTGTAGTCTACCTACCAACCCAGCGGGAGCAGTTAGGGGTTCAGTGCCTTGCTTAAAGACACTTCGACATGAATCCAGGAGGGATCAACCCGGGAACTGCGTGCGTGCGTGTGTCAGTGTGCCCCTACTTTTTGCATTGGTTTTGTCTTTAACATTTCTCATCTTGTGATTTGTACAGTTCAGTTGTGTTTATTTCTGTGACTGCCTTCCATGTAGGAGCGACTGGAATGACTGCTGGAGATGACATGATCAGGGTGGAGAACATGGTAAATCCATCCACTGAGTTCCTCAAGGAGACACACTCCCTCAAGCTGCCCACCTGGAAGTCCTCAGGCATGGATTCATATCTGTTCTTGGTCTATTCAGTTTAACTGCGCTTTATTGACTTTTACTGTTTAGTTGTTAGTTATTTGGTTGTTAAGAAAGGATACAAGCAATAGCTTCAATGTTCAGCCTGATGGGGAAGTGTTTTACTGTGTGGATGTAGACTGGGTGGAGGAAATGCATAGATTGATCATGCCCTGCATAGATCTGTGCAATGGTGAAAGAAGTTCTTAGATTTTTTCACTTAAGTAAAAGTAGCAATACCTGAATACCATGATATAAAAATACTCTGTAAGTATTACTTTCTCTTGTTCACGTGATGTGGTATGTTAGATGAAGAATGTGTAATTAGGTCAGGGAGTTTGGAAGTGTTTTTCACATGTGATGGAGCAATAAGCACTTGTGCAGACTTTCTTTTTGATCTTCTACCATTTAACTTATCTCACTGTTTGTGGCAGGAGAAATGTCAGCACAAAAATGGTGTGTGTGTGTGTGGGGGGGGGGGGGGGGGGCAGAAAGTGAAGCAGTGAAGATTTTGACAGTGTTTTTAATATATTAAGATACTAAAGGCAATTCCTGTGACATAGATTCAACTAAGAACAATGTTCTCCAAAGTACATCGATGATAAAGCAACTAACATTTATGTCTCCCATCACAACTTCTTCTACCCACCCACACAGTCCCAACCCAACATAGCGGTTCATCTAATACTAACATTTCGCTCTAATTTTAAATACATTTACTACATTGTATACAGTAAAGACAAACAACTTTACACAACTACAATAGTGAGCAATCCCCCTGACTGAGTTTCTTGATAGGGTGTCATAACTTTGTAACATCCAATGACACAATTTACATAATTACTGATGACTCCATTTACTTTAGAAGATATGTACAAACAATTGACATATGTACACATATAGCCTATACTGAGAATAAGTTAATAAAAAGTGCTCTAGATTCATGCTACATCATTGCGCTAAATTTAAACAAACCAGTTAATTTACTCTAAACAAATAACCTCCACCTGCTCCATGCTGGCTTAAAATAATGTTTGGAAGTTCTGGGCGCACTTTGTGTTGCTCTTGAAACGATAGCTACTGTTCAAATTAAGTTATAATAACTACTACTGCAGTGTATGCAACTTAAGTTACTTATCTGTTGACCGCTTCACACAATGCAGACCATGGGTTAGAAATCAATTCATAGAGCCATTATGGAATAATGCGGTTTAGTAAAATAATCTTGATTATTAAGAGCAACTAAACTATGTCTGTTAGTTTGTTGACACAGTTCAACAAATTATAGGGTTATCAGTGTGTAATGCTACTGTTTGACATTTATAGCAATCATAAAGATAAATCTCTTAACACATTCAAGAAATACATTGTATATGGATTCTATCTACATTTTACAGTGTACCCTCTACACTAGGGTTTACAAATAACAGCTGCCTCATACGAAAACATTTACCGAATGAGAATGTACAATTCCTTTACCCAGCAAAAACAAACAAATAATCAAGCTGATTTACAATTTCCAAGTACTATTTTAAAATATAACAAAAATCTCTAGGTGGTTTCACATTCAATTTGAAAAAAGCTAAACAATATTATGTGTAATGATGCATGGAGTCAAATCAAAACCCATATTGCTGATATGTGAGAAAATGAAATATCCTGGACTGAGTATCAGGCAAAGGTTGGAAGGGACTGTTTGCGTCAGACAGACAGGGTGTGATGTAGACCGGTGTTCAACGCAGTGAATTGGTGGGCATACAATCACACAGAGCCCTCCTCTCTGCCCTCAGTACCAGCGTCTCTGTCTATTGAGTAAGATGAAGAGAGAGAAAAAGTACCTTCCGTTATATAAGACAACCAGTCTGGCTGAGCACATCAACCCAAAGCCAATTTTCTTTATAAAACATGTACAGGATGTTTCCTTGGTGGCTTTAAAAATAAATAATAATAATAATATTTTATATATGTTACACCAGATAAAATCCATGGGTCTAAAGATATATTTCACATACCCTTGCATCAAGGTTGAAAGCAGTTTTCTTTAGATCTTGCAATGCCCTCTGCATAAACTCAAATGCATGACAATCCACGCACGGGCGGCCTGGAAAAAGAGACAGGTAAATAGATGGACAGCACCCAACTAGAATGAATGGCCTAGTAGGCCAGGCCTACATGTTATGCTGGATGAGACATGTCAACAAAGAAGAGATGGCTGAGATTGATAATCATTAGTCACTAATGGGGAATATAGCAACATTGAGCCAACATACTGTTACTGTATGTATTTATGCACACACAAAATACACTGTTTATTGAACAGGTGAAACGCCGCACAGGATGGAAAATAAATGAAATGACGGTCGTCTGTCACGGCCGTCGTGAATGAACTTCAACCTGGTGTTTGCACTTTCTCCATTTACATCTACATAAACGTTCAGCTTTCAAATATAAAGTGCATACCCCATGGCCACGGATGTTGCAATTCTGTACGGGCCCTCAGAAGTACCCGTATCTTCCGTATTGTTCAATAAAAAGCATTTTAATCCGATCTGTCTCATAGAGTTATAATGTATCAGAGTGCAATACACCTCCCAACCGATGGGGTCGGATGGCAAAAAAACGGAGAAAATGGCCACCGATCGGATTAAAATGCTTTTTATTGAACAATACGGAACATACGGGTACTTATGTGGGCCCGAGTACAATTGTAACATCCGTGGCCATGGGGTAAGCACTTTATATTTGAAATCTGAATGTTTGTGTAGATGTACGGGCTGTAAATGGAGAAAGTGCAAACACCAGGTTGAAGTTCATCCATGACTGTCATGATATGACAGTCATGTTCCAGGGCTAAAATGGACCTACTTTCAGCAGGGATGACGGTCCCTGTCTCCTCAGCATCAGCTGCCCGGAGACAGAGCAGCTGCACGGCCAGAAGAAGCATCGCTGCTTGCACAATCCCACTGGACGCCATAACGATGGGAATGTAGATCAATTACCTGGAATATGTAAACAACCTCATTATTATTATTAGCCTTTTATTATATGGCCTACATAGAGATATGTAACGACATTCATAACATAGGCTAAAGTGCCATCATCCGCCTCAGATGATGATACGTCTAACAATTGCCAAATTAATTGTAACAATACCGATAAATATCTATGCCTACAGACATCATTATTTTACAATGTACTCACAATTGGTAAAAATGTTCACAATGCAGGACGATATGATCTTCCACCAGTGTCAAGTCAACCGATCCTAACAAACACTCGGCTTTCCTGATCAATGACTTCAAAATAAAAGTAATATTTAAAAATAACATCCGGTTGTGGACTTAAAAATAAAACTGTTTCTACTGCAAAATGTGCATTAGAAACATTATAATGATGCAAGCACAAGTGGTATTTATTTCATTGGGAATAAAATGTTTTGCTAAAATAAAAGTAGGCCTATATTTCTTGCTGTGGTGGTGGAAGAACTTACTCACATGTTTTACTTAAGTAAAAGTAGCAATACTGCAATGTAGAAATACTCTATGCTGAATGTGCTGAATGTCCCATTTCACAAGTTTTCAAATGTATAAAAATCATTTGAAAATAGCCGATCTACAAGCTCACTATGAGTCGCAATGCGATGCATTGTGAGCTTGTAGATCTGCTATTTACAAATGGCCGAAATGTATAGGGTTGAAGTGGTTAATGTATGTTTTGTAATAATAATCAAAATCTGTAAAGTAACTAGTAACTAAAGTTTTCAAATAATTATAGTGGAGTGAAAGTACAATATTTGCCTTTGAGATGTTGTGGAGTAGAAGTAAAAGTACTGGAAACTGGAAATACTCCATTAAAGTAAAAAATACCTCAAAATTGTACTTAAGTACAGTACTTGAGTAAACGTAGTTACTTTACACCACTGAATTCTTGGTAAAGAACTGCAAAATGTGCATTAGAAGAATAATATTGCAAGCCAAGGGGTATTTATTTCATTGGGAATAAAATGTTAGCTAAAAGTATATTTCTTGGCTACATACAGTAGGCCTGTGCTGTGTTTGTCTTTTAGTGGGTTAGCTATAATTGCTCTATAGACAGGTAATTACTACACATAACGTAGTGTACCGTTTATATAGTCAATGATTTCTACATTGAATGAAGGAATATGACAAGATTCAAGGTTTATTTGTCACTAAGCAGCACAATGTTGTTTGTTTTGTTTGTCAAATGGACCATCCTCTGAAGCATTGGTTCTCAAAGTGGGGTCCAGGGACCCCTAGGGGTCCTTGAGGGGGTTCCAGGGGGTCCCCAGATAAGTGATGGAGGATAGTTAGGAACCAAATGGACCCTTAAGTGGTTGTAACTCTGAAGGGTCCATTTGGTTCCATTTGTACACTCTCGGAGTTATGGTGGTCCTTGGTCTAATGCAGGGTTTCTCAAAGTGGGGTCCGGGGACTCCCATGGCTCTATTTATACACAGTATCAGTATCAAAATCTTTTCAGATGGGAGTCCGCGGCCAAATACACATTAATTTAGGGATCCTTGACATGAAAAAGAGAGAAGAGAGAACCACTACTCTGAAGGACTCCTGGGAGTGTTTAGCCTATTCCCATTCCAAACAGTGATGGGCCCCCTCTGCCACTAAGCTCTGGCAGCAAAGCAGAAGGATTTTCTGTGACATCCTGAATTTCCAAGGTACAGCAAGTTGCTCACTCTCTCCACTCAGGTGCTCCTTCAATCGAGAGGGGCACATAGGACATGGAGCCTTGTTTGAAATGCGAACATTTTAATTTGGTCTATTCTTATATTTTACAATCGACAGGGCTGCATAGTTTAGAGGCCATTCATAAAAAAAGAGAAAGGTGGCTTTATAACATTGTACTTGATATTTACGTATAATCACTATACTAATTGACCTCAGTTGTCAGTGAATGCTTTGCAAGGTTGGTGAGGGACTATACATTTGTTCCATGCTGCATGCCACATGGACCCATGGCAGTTTACATTATTATCAAAACAGTTCCACTGATGATGCAATTCCCATGGCTCTTCATACCACTCTTTCTCACCTGGAGTAACCTTGTGACACCAGGCTTTCCGTAGTAAAACGCCCTGTGGAAAGTCTGGTTTCTATTTGCTGTTCAGTGTTCTTATACAGTCTAGGACAGGGGTCTTCAACGTTTTTCAATCCAAGGACCCCTTAGCTGAGAGAGAGATGAAGCAAGGACCCCCCCCCACTACATATTGTGTTGAAGATTCCACTTTTTCATAGATTTCATATAGCACTGTCATCAGTGTATGTTGGATTCATGATAATGTGTATTTTCAGACAATAAACGACTTAAATCGTCAATACTTGACTTTTCAGTCTGTATTTAGTCTGCTCTTTTTTTTAGTCTGCTCTTTTCGTTGAAGACCCCTGCTCTACATTCTACAAGAGCATCATCAAGAGCATTCTGACAAGCCTGTTATTATGGGAACTGAGGGCAGTGGGAAGGCCCTGCACATCGTCAGAGCCAGGATAGCACCAGGTCAGGACCAGGATATAAAGTATTTATATGACCAGTGTAGTGACAAAATACAGTAGGCCTACTTGAGTGCTGTACTTAAGTAATCTTTTGAGTATGTGTACTTTACTTGAATATTTGTATTTTTAGATACCTATGACTTTCACTCCACTACATTTCAAAGAAAAATTGTGTATTTTGTTTTGACTCCACTACATTTCTAGGAAGGTAAAAGGTAAATTATGAATTAAGTAAGTGATGATACTTGCCCAAGAGGCTACGGTACTTTGCATTATTTCTTTATTTTAATTTTAGTACACACCTATAGTGTATATGTTATTTTGTTATTTGACAAGCATTTTCCTTTTCTTGTGACTCCTTTTTTATAACTGCAATTTGAGGAATAGCCTATTGTAAATACTTTCACCCCCCCCCCCCCTTTCACACATGGAAACGTGTGATGCGATGTGACAATATACATTTGAAATTTAAGTTGATTCATAGATGACTTTCAATGTATTTAATGAATATAAAGGGACATGATGATGCTATATCTTATAAGTTATAGCTTGTAGATCTGTTCCTTTTGGCGAACAACTGTCGTACTACAAAGTATAAATAACTAATATAATAATGATAATGATGATGATGATGATCAGTTGTGTAACTAAGTACATTTACTGAAGTAGCCTACCCATCATTGGATGTATTTATTTAATTAACAAACAGATAACAGAAAACACACATGAGGGTGGGGATGATGATGATGATAATAATAATAATGATAATAATAATGATGATGATGATGATAGTAAAATAATAATAATAATAATAATAATGAATCTGCTAATTTGATAATACTATAAATATCCATCTCCCCCATCATTGGATGTATTTATTGTATTATCAAACAAAATCAACAGAAACACACACATGATAATAATAATAATGGTGTATACATATAGATAGTAATAATAATGAAGATGATAATAATGATAAAAATAATGATAATAATAATAGTAAAACATATATTTATATAATTAATTATATAATAACAATACTAATACTAATAATAATGAATCTGCTAACTTTATAAAACAATAAATACATTTTATCATCAAGCAGAGACAACAGAAACACAGAACATGAGGGTGGGTGGGGTCCTCGCTGGGGACGTTCTCTCTCTCTCTCTCTCTCTCTCTCTCTCTCTCTCTCTTAGGTAGCCCGTTAAAATGCCCGACCGAAAAGCGCTTCTTTTTCCAAGATGGCGTCGATGAAGGATAGCGACACCGGCCTGTGGCTTCACAACAAGCTGGGATCCACGGACGAGCTGTGGGCGCCCGCCAGCATAGCCTCGCTGCTCACCGTGTCGGTCATCGACAACATACGCCTGTGTTTCTCCAGCCTGTCGCCGCCGGTGAAGCTCAAGCTGCTGCTGGGGATGCTGCATCTGCCCCGCAGGACCGTGGACGAGGTGGGTTGCTGTGCCCTGTGACTACCAGTGGTGGAAAGTAACTAAGTACATTTACTCGAGTAATGTACTTTAGTGCATTGGTTCTCAAAGTGGGGTCCGGGGACCCCCAGGGGTACTTGAGGGGATACCAGGGGGTACCCAGCTAAATGATTCATAGGAACCAAATGGACCCTTATCGCTCTGTAACTCTCAGAGTTAAATTAACATTAATTTTACAATTTGGGGTCCCAGAGCAGAGGTATAAATGCCATTAAATGGGGGTCCGTAGCCTAATGCATGTTAAACTGGGGGTCCTTGAAATGAAAATGGTTGAGAATCACTGCTAGAGAGCTGTAAAAACCTTTCTCTTATTGGGGTCCCTGGCTTATCTTTTCAAATGGGGGTCCCACTGCTTTAGTGGCAAATATTATACTTTTGCTCCGCTGCGATTATTTGAAAACTTTTAAGTTACTAGTTACTTTGTAGAGCCACCACTGAGCTGCTGCTGCTGCTCAGTGGTGGAAGGTAACTAAGTACATTTACTCGAAGTACTGCACTTTACTCGAGTGTTTCCAGTTTTCACGACTTTTACTTCGACTCCTCTACATCTCAAGAGGCAAATGTTGTACTTTTATTCCACTACAATTATTTTAAACTTTTAGTTACTCTATAGATTTTGATTATTATTATAAAACCTACATTGACCACTTCAGCGAGTCAGCCTTCAACATTATTGGTATCGAAATGTATTTAAAGTACCAAAAGTAGAAAGCACTTATATTGTGCAAAATGTCCCATTTCACAATGTATAAAATGTATTATATATATTTTGAAAATAGCAGATCTGCAAGCTCATTGGCTGTTTTCAAATTGCCAAAGTTTAAATAGGGCTGAAATGTATGTTTTGTAATAATAATCAAAATCTACAAAGTATCTAGTTACTAAAGTTTTCAATTGTAGTGGAGTAAAAGGTACAATATTTGAGATGTAGTGGAGTAAAAGTACAGAAAATTGGAAATAAAAAAAAAACACTTCAAAATTGTAGTGCAGTACTTGAGTAAATGTACTTAATTACTTTCCACAACTGCTGCTGCTGGGAGTCAACGGTATCAATGCTAACATAAGCTGTGGAACGTTTAGCCGTTGGCTTCACAAACAATAGCAATAATAACCGTGTCATAATAATCTAAAAGACCAAACCAACTTGCTTGAAAACACAGGAGCCCAATGGAAACAAGCTATAGTGCTTTCTTGGGGTTAATCCTTTTAGCATCCTTTTGTATAGAACTGTACTTTCTGTGCTTTTTTGGGGGGGCGCACTGTTAATAAAGTATTCAATCAATGTCTGTCGCCCCACACTGTCTCTATTCTCTCTAACCGAGACGGTGTTGTGGTCACAACATGCAACACAGTTCATCCAACCAAAGCTAGCTAGTTAGCTTCACTGATACTGTTACTGTTGACAGCGGCTAACACACTGGCTAACGTTAGCAAGAAGAATCAGGTTGCACTGGGTTCATTGATCTGTCTGTCTGCTGGAGATCTCGTGTGTGTGTGTGTGTGTGTGTGTGTGTGTGTGTGGGGGGGGGGGGGGCGATGTCACATTTGCAGGACAAATACATTGTTGAGAGAGACTTCACACTGTAGATGTAGCTCTGTGTGTGTGTGTGTGTGTGTGTGTGTGTGTGTGTGTGTGTGTGTGTGTGCAATAAGTCTGCATCTGTTGCATGGCAGCTATATGCTTGCATAAGGGGCGGTACTAGCCTTGTATGAAGACTATCATATGTATTCTATTGAGTCCGACTTTGACTTTCGTATCTAAATCGATAAAATGCATCAATGATAGGCTAGGGCGGCACAGTGAAATCCTCATCTAACCTCAGAGTCTACACAGGTGGAACCGTTCCATTTATTAACTCTCTGACTTGTTAAATTGATATTGAATGGTTTTGCTGTGTGCAGTTGTATGCAAAAGTCTGCGGAACGTTGGTCAAAATTACATGTTTTATGTAGCGTTGGATCAAGACTATCATGGATGTATTTTATCAAGTCTGACTTTTACTTTCGTAAATGTCAAAATCTATAAAATACATCTATGATAGTCTTGATCCAAGGCTAGCATAAGGGGCTGCACAGTAAAATCCTCATCCAACCTCAGAGAGTTTACAGGTGGAACCGTTCCATTTATAATCTCTCTGACTTGTTAAGTTGATATTGAATGGTTTTACTGTTTGCAGTTGTATGCAAAACGTTGGTCAAAAATGCATGTTTTTATATAGCCTTGGATCAAGACTTATCATGGATGTATTTTATTGAGTCTGACTTTTACTTTCGTACATATATTATAGCCTTGATCCAAGGCTACGTGTTTTACTAAAATGTCCAAGTGGAAATAAGTTAACAGTGTCTGTGAATGCACATTTACTATGTTCTTGTCCTTCTCTGTCTTAAAAAGAAATTACTCAAAAACAGTGTAAATGTGTTATTGTGAGTTTTGGCACCCTTTCAGAGTCACTAGTGGTATTTTGTAAGGTTGGTTGTACCTTTTTATGAAGACAGTATAATATCATTTATAATAATTCATAAATTGGCCGTGCCTATAGCCTCAAGAGCAACAGGCTCATCTCTAATCCATGAGGATGTTGTGACTTCTGCAAGGTTGCTTGAGTGACAGTGTGCTCACTGTTCAAACCTTTGCCACACTTACCACTTGCCGCATTTACTGTATTATTTTCAGATTCAGCAAATAATAGGTTACTTGGAGAGATTTGACAAAGCATGCAATTTGAGCAAAGGTGCCCAACATTTTGCATACACCTACAGTATGTATACAGTATACATGCAAACCACAGCAATGTATGTTGGGACTGTCATAATAAAGTTAAATGAGTTAGACTTACAATAGTGAAAACTGCATTGAATCCTCTGTTACTACGTATGTATGTATACTGCTTGGATATTACATCATAGTGTCCGTAAATTTAGATGCTTGACACTTCTCGTTGTCTTCCTCTGACACATTGAAATAAATCTTTTATCACTTTCACCGTGGGTCCCCATTTTAGGCATGCAATTATACATATTATATCCATACATTTTCAAGAATGTTCAGTGTTCAAAAACAGCAGATCTACAAGCTCACAACGCATCACAATGCAATGTGTGAGCTTGTAGATTGGCTATTTGTGAACGTTTGTTGAATAGGGCATAAGTGGTTAAGCATAATCCTAACCTTTTTATTGTCAGATCTCTCGAGTCACACTATTCAGTCACTTGACCGGGGTCACCCAGGGGTTTGTCCTTGGCCCCCTCATTTTCTCCCTCTACATACAATCTTGTTGCTGAAAATAGCTGATCTACGACCTCAAAACAAGTTGCAATGTGTTGTGAGCTTGTAGATTGGCAATTATAGCCAAATACTTGCCTATTATGACATGCCCTGAATAGGGACACTAGGGTTCAAGTGGTTCATGGTAAAACATTTCCCCCCGGTTATTTCACAGTTTAGCAACAGAATTTACATTTCAACCTTTTTGACTCTTTTGTCCTTTTTACATTTTTACCACACAACCGCTGGGCTTACAATCACACTGCTCCACTCTTTTCAGATGAAGGAGGCCCTGTCAGAAATCATCCAAATGGCTACGGTGGATTCTGAGCCCTGGGTGCTTATGGTGGCTGACATCCTCAAGTCCTTCCCAGAGACAGGCTCCCTTAATCTAGACCTGGAGGAGCAGAACCCCAACGTGCAGGACATCCTAGGGGAACTCCGAGAGAAAGGTAGGGATTATGTTATCCTAGTATGTTCTCATCAGAATAGGAGTAGACCTGAAACACCTGATTATTACACCCCATCCTCACTGCTAGTGAAAAGTCATTAAGGCGTCTTTCAACCAGGCTATCCTGACGTAGCGCGAGCAACAGTGCGTTGTGCAGTGATGAAGTCTGACCATCAAATATTCGCTCTCTGTGCCCAAACTATTTTTAAAGGTTGCGATATGCACACTGCTTTGCACCCGAGGGGGATCCATATCACAATAAAAACACTATACAAAACATAAAAATAAGAAAAATAAAAAGACTTCCGCCATGTTAAGTTTTGAACATACAGACAAGTGCGCCAATGGTTCCACAGTCTAGAGGAGAACCTATTAAGTGTGAAGGAAATTGAATGTCCAAATAGCATAGTGGACGGACGACACAGTAGCTTCTCTAGCTGCTCCCTCACTTTGTTCCTGACATGCTTCATATTTATACTTGAGGATTGTGCCAAGTGTTTGCCTTTAGAACAGGGACGCTAGGGTTCATCTGGTTAAGGGATTTCTTTATTTGCATTTCTTTATTTGCCCATGTATCTTACATTACATATTCATATACAGCAATTGATCAGTCAAGATAGTTTTCAGTAGCACATAAGGGTGATATTGATGCTTACTGAGTAACTTCCTCTGAATAAAATGTGCTAATAAAGTGTATTTTTTGCATGTGGACTACTGAAAATAATTTGCATTGGTCTCTGCTTGGGTTAGCAGCATGCATCATGAAACTGCCAAAGGAGTCTGTTGTGAGGAATGAAGTAGAGTGAGAGACAATATCCTTGAAGTACTCTTTACTATAGCTCAAAGTAATCAGTAATGGCAGACGTTGTGTGGTCGTCTGGGAGTTCAAATAAGTGACATCGTGAACACCTGTTATGCTAGTAGCCTGTTCATCTGTTTCAGTCCTATACATCGGGAAGTGTTCTTGTTGAACTTGTACGCAATAAGATGTGTTTTAGTCTTTTGATCTATTGCTCTATCAAGTTTGTTTTGCCAAGTAATCCAAGTAACAGGGCAGCAAACTGAAAGTACAGCAATTTAACAGTTGGAAACTTGTTATTTTGTATTTGTAATGCTGAAGCCTGACGGTTCAGATGCCGGTTGCTCACTTCTGCTCTGTGCAGGAAACGGGCAAAAAAACGTTTTCTTTTATTTTTTGCCAACAGCTGAAGTTGACATTATACAGCTTCCAGAAATTCATCCGACACATCTTTCACATTTATTATTGAAACCAGACCGATATATCGGTATGGACGATATATGGGCCATTATTTACTATTTTTTAATTTACTTTTTGGAAATTGGCAATTATGCTGCCGATGTGTCCGAATTTGGTTCAAAAATGGCAGATCTACACCCTCAAAAGGCGTTACACTGACGCTTTGTGTTTGTGTGCTTATAGATCGGCTATTTTGTTTTTTTCTTTTAATAGGGCTTAAGTAGTTACATAAAATAAAGTTCAGTTTATGTATATTTTAACTTGTAACTTGTCTGCTTGTTCATTGTGTAATTTAAAGTTAAATGTTTTTTTCATACATTTAAGTTTTAATATCTATATACTTCATGTAAAATCTATCAAAGTTCATTTGTGTTCGTTTGCTTATAATTTACAAGTAAAATGTTCTCATAGTTTTTCAAATTGATTTCAAGAGTTTGATTTAAGAGTTTTTTTTTTCAAAATCGGCATCAGACCCAAATGTCTGGCTTAGCTCGGGCTCCAATTGCAATATGAAAGAACTTCAGAATGAGTGGCTGCTCTAGAGTAGGTAATTTTTTCAACTCAAAGTTTCTTCCTCTTCCTTGAACCCCCAGTGACTGAGTGTGAAGCTTCCGCCATGCTGCCACTGGAGTGCCAGTACCTGAACAAGTACGCCCTTACAACCCTGGTGGGACCGCTCACGCCCCCCGTCAAACATTTCCAGCTCAAGAGGAAGCCCAAGAGTGCCACCCTCAGGGCAGAGCTGCTACAGAAATGTAAGCCATCTCCCTCTGTCAAGTGCTGTACTGTATATATACACACACACAACAGCATCACAGGTCTCCTGTGCTCTGAGTGGGGAACAAAACATAGTGATTTCTTCTCTCTCTCTCTCTCTCTATTCATTTGCATAGCAGGTCTCAAAATCACACAAATGGAATACTTTAATTGTGCTAATTTCATTCATTCAAACCTTTATTTATTCTCAAAGGACATTGAGATTGCCCTCATTTGCGGTGTCGTTGAGATACATCACAGTACAATTTCATTTTCACATATTCACATCAACGATAAAACAAAACAAAACAGAAACTTTTCCCTATCATGTGATGCAACAAAGTTTAAAAGCAGTTGCAGACACCTGTGGGTATGTCTGCAATCAAAGATTTAAATTGACCGTATGTTATGGGACAACAGATCTTTAGTTTAAGCTGTAGGTAATCACGAACAAACGTGGACAAAGCAGATTCTGACAATATCTTAACAAAATCATCCCTGTTGCTCTCTAGAGATCTTTCAATTCCAAAAGTATAACATGAAGAGCCATTACATGACTAATTAAAAAATATATATTGAATTTGTTCAATCTGCTTTGTTCACATTTGTCTGAATTAAATGTTTTATTTTCTTTTTTTAAAAGACTAAATCGAGAGAGAGCCAGTGGGTGGATCCTAGCCTGTTGATAGACAAGTGTTGAATGTTTATTATTTTGATGAAAATCCAAAGTTTCTGTTCTGTTAAATCATCACCATTTCTGTTTTCTTTTTTAGCCACGGAAACAGCCCAACAGCTGAAAAAGACATTGCCTTTCCATGCGAAAGGGAGAGGATTGGTCAAAAAGATTGACACCACTAGTGAGTTCACACACACACACACACACACACACACACACACACACACACACACACACACACACACACACACACACACACACACACACACACACACACACACACACACACACACACACACACACACACACACACACAGTTTTATGATGATAGAGTTTGAATTGAGACATGATTAGAGGGAGGCAGACGGGGATATTTGTCAACTCATTGATTCTCTTGTTGGTTTCTTCTTACGCTGGTGTTCATTCTTCTCTTCCATTTGCATCTGGATTTTTGTCAATGTAATACTCTTTACGTTCACATTGTAGCACCTCTGAAAGGCATTCCCAAGGCTCCGTTCCGCAGTCCCACCACCCCCAGCATGTTCAGCCCTCCCAGTAACCGCACAGCCATTGCCCCAGCCCGCACGACGCCTCTGCGGAAAGAGAGGGGGGTCAAGGTAATGTTTATTATATTTTGTGTTATTTACCGATTGATCGATTGAACGAACCACGTTTGGAAGTGAATGCATGAACAGAGTGCATTTGTGACTGTTGTGGATTTGCTTTCCAGTTGTTGGACATCTCGGAGTTGGACATGGTTGGTGCTGGTAGAGAGGCTAAGAGGAGAAGAAAGACATTGGGTAAGATTTTGGTCTTTAACTTAATTGCCGATTGACATTTGTTGTGAATTTTCTCTCTCTCTCTTTACTGTCTTCTTCCAGTCAAATAATGAAAACCTGGCTGAGGATCAGTGCTATAACTTTGTTGTTGTTTTTGTGTATGTCCTCCACTTCAGACACGGAGGCTGTAGAGAAAGCAGCCAAAGAGGAAACCGTGGTTGAGAACGCCACGCCGGACTATGCTGCTGGCCTGGTCTCTACACAGGTATTGTCCACTCTCTCCTTCTCTTTGTTTTTAGTCTTGTTTGACCCCACTTGGCTTATGATACGATACTCAATATTGGGCTCCCAATCTCCGTACTATATTATAATAATACTAGCCCATACCCAGGCATGCACACACCCCTACTACGTCCGTTGCTCACTCATGCGTCTTGTGTTTCAGAAACTGGGGGCGTTGAGCAACGAGAGCGCCCTCCCGTCAACCAGCTACCTGCCGGCTACGCCCAGCATGGTGCCGTCCTCCTCGTACATTCCCAGCTCAGAGGCACAGCCAGGTCTGTCTGTCTGTCTTGTTTTCCCTGCATGCCATAACCTTTATAGGCTGTGAATATCAATGTGCTCCTGTAACCACTTAAAGGGATAGTTCACCCCCAAAATGACTTTTTTTCTATCGATGAGTCACCCCATGGAGACTTGAATTCATGATTAGAATTTTTTTTTTTGATCGACTCCAACCGGAATCGCTGCCTACCGGTCCGCTGGTCATCAAATGATTGAAGAATATCCTTGAATTCTCCACAGGGTGACTAATCGATAGAAAAAAAGTATTTTTTTGGGTGAACTATCCCTTTAAACACTTTGTTGACCGGTACTTTTTACTTCTACACCAAAACTCTTCAGCAGTAATATCCGATTTGCAAGCTCACAACGCGCATTGTAAGCTTGTACATCGGCTATTTTCACCACCAAATGTTATGACATGCCCAGCTAGGGCCCATGTGGTTAGACAGAGTAATCTCATACACTGAGACGTCTCTTTTCCCTGCCCTCCCCAGCTAACGCAGGCGGGTCCGGCCGGGACGCCCTGCAGTCGACGCGGCAGCCCGAGGAGTCGGCCACGGCGGGCGTAGGGGCGGGAGGCGGCGGAGGGGGAGCCACCTCTGCTTCCTCCACGGTCGCCGCGGCGACCACCACCACCACCCTGCCCGGTCAGTACAAGCAGAGGACGCCCATGTACAACGCCGGCACCACGGCCAGCCCCGCCACCCCCGCCTCCCCCAGCACGCCGGCATCCACGCCCGCCAGCAACGGGCCCCCGGCCGCCGCCACGGCCAGCCAGCCGGAGACCCCCGCCCAGCCGCCGAGCACGCCGCAGGCCGCCACCCCGACCCCCACGCCGCCTCAGCCGCAGCCCAAAAAGAACCTCTCGCTCACGGTAAGGAACAACCTGAGGATGTGAGATTGTCACGCTTACAGCACAGAGGGGACAGTGAGGGCTTACTGTCCCTGGTCGCCTGCCGGTCCTCATATAGTCTTAACCCATTAACTCACTCACTGCCAAGGTCGACTTATGACGAGACATCGTCATAACGCCCTCACTGCCAACGAAGACTTATGATGACATTTTATTTTTTATGTTTTAGTTTTTAGTTTTTTCACAAAGAACCAGGAGATAACGTAATCCGAAGATTTACTGCTCCATTCACTTCCTGGTTAATTTATTTGGGAAATAACCTGTATCTCGGCTCCTGTGTTTTACTATGTATTTTTGGCGAGACATACTATTTTCAACTGGGTATAACAAGCGAACGGGAGGTCGCCATGACATTATTTTTCACGGAAGCACAGTGAAACCCTCCGTGATTATCAACCATCAGGGGATCGATCATACTCTTCAGTAAACAGAAAATAAATCACATCACCAGTGGCACACTTATGCCTGATTTTACTGTCGCACAGTGACGCGCTCTGAGCTTGTAGATCTGTTAATTTCTGTAAGTATTAATCAGGCTTTATGCTTTCAATAGTGTAGTAGTGAAAGTGTTATGATATGATGGGGGAAAATAATATAAATAGGATAGTGTTGTAGGTATTACAGTATTATAGCTAATAATGCTAATATTGGGTATGTAATCAATATTTCTCTCTACTATTTGTTTCTGTTGGAGTGTGTGGTCCTGTATTTGTTCTGTATTGAATTCATACTTGCTTGCAGACAGATTTGCTAGAGTCCTTGGATGTGCTGTGTTAAATTCTCTGCCATATGCTGTGTCTGCTCCCCAGAGAGACCAGATGTACGCTGCCCAGGAGATGTTCAAGACGGCCAACAAGGTCACCAGACCAGAGAAGGCCCTCATTCTGGGCTTTATGGCTGGATCCAGAGGTACAAGAGTTCTCTTACTGCCTGTTTAAAAATGTACATCTAAATGGTCTTTTTAAGAAATATTTCTGTTTACCATTTTGTACACATTTTAGTGTTGATTCTCTTTTTTGATTTATGTTATCAAATTGTGGGATTAATCACGATATATTTTCTAATTGTGCGAACACTCCTTTAAACAGCTACCCCAGCACCACAGAATATAAGTTTAGACACTGTCTAAAGTGTCCATAATTCACCAACAATAACGTGTTGGAGTGAAACGATTAATCAAATAGATCTTTTCACTCTTAACATAACAGTTGTAAATGAATGTAGAATCTGATTCCTGTTGTAGTGTTTGTGAGTATCAGTATCTGACAGGAAATAAACTTGAACATTTAAAAGATCCCTTTCCTCACATAAGCAAATGCATGTGAAAATGTACTGATGGACTGAAGGCTCCTCTTTTCCACTCTGCTTTTAAACCCCTTTTTAACTGTTGATACAGTCTTAAAATTAGAAATTGGTTGACTGTTGGGCGTTCGGGTGCCGCAAGGCTAAAGTACCCACCCACCACCGCGGAGTCTAGTGCTTAAAATCCACTGCAGTGGATTCCGGTTGGGCCGACGGGCTATACAAACACAATTGGTGTTCAGGGGAGGGAGGCTGGACAGGGAGGGTGATCTTTGTCACTGCACAGTACATGCTCCTACAGGCTGGGGCAGTGCCTGTCAGTGGGGAATGTTGAACAGGGGGAGTTGGACGGAGGCGCGACGTCCTCCTGGTGGGGGCTTCTCACTTCAGATATATTTTTAGGATTTTTAAGCTTCTTGTTATATTTTTTACTATTGTAATGCCCATGCATTTCAGTGTGCCTCTACCATTTGTGTAATAATGAACCTAAACCTCATCTTGCAGAGAACCCCTGCCCGGAGCAAGGGGACATCATCCAGATCAAGCTAAGCGAGCACACGGAGGTCCTGCCCAAGGCGGACGGCACCGGAAGCACCACAATGCTGGTCGACACAGTGTTCGAGATGAACTACTCTACAGGACAGTGGACCCGACTCAAGAAATACAAACCCATCACCAACACCTCCTGAGGCACTTTGGACACCGAGGACAATCCCGTACACACACACACACACACACGTTTTCACTTCTACAAACAAAATACAAGTTTACATTGATACAGATGATCACATACACACACATGGGCCAAATCAAAGCGCTTGGTGGGGGTCATGATCCTTCCTCTCAAAGTTCCTGCACCGCCAAAATGCAGGACTCTTAAAGACAAGACTTTGCTTTTTTCTTTTTATCGTTTGTTTTGGTTTTAATTCCCTTCAAATTCCTGAATGTCATTGTGGTCCATACGGTGAAGAGAGTTGTATGAAACTGAGAGAAAGATCATTATCTCGGGCAGGCCGGTGCCTTTTATGAGATCCGCTTGTACGGGGGTACGCACGCGTCATGTGTCTAGTAGAGAGAGATAAATCACAGCTGTCCATGTTTTTGTGTATGAATGTGACTTTTGCAACCTGTGTTTTAGAGGTAAGACTGATTAGTGACACAGCGGTGTGGCATCAGAGACTAAACAGACGGTCGACGCATATTTCCTTGATGGCTGTCCCAAGTTCTGTTCAGACGATGTTTAGTTTAGGTCTTTCATCCTTTTTTCATAAGGGAAGAAAATAAATTGAAAACAGACTCCACATCTTCTCTTTACTCTCTCTGTTTTTCAGTTGTTGTCTAGGCAAAATGTGGATCTGTGTTGAAGTGTCCTACTTCCTGTGATTCTGCATGATCTCTTCTCATCTCTGCTCTCACCTAGACTCTCAAGCAGACGACTCTTCCACAATCTTCGAATGCTACAGACAGTTCCGCACAGGAAGCTGTCATCTGTTTGTCATTTAAAATACTGTATATTTGACTAATTACTCAGTTGGACTTATTCACGCGACTGCAAAGGCAAAACAGAAGTGGGGGGAGGCAGGACTTTTTTATTACAGATTTTCAGTGTTTCCAATGTACAGACTGGAAACCTTTTGAAAACTGTGCCTCAAGACTGGCTCCCACCTGATCCTGATGCTGGAAGCATGGAAGATGTGAGTGGTGTGTATTAGAGTTCCGTTGTGTAATTCTCCGCCAGTGAGAGGGCATTCTGTTTAACGATGTCCTTTTGTCCACTATAACATCATGATGTATGTGACCAGTTATTCTAATCAGTTATTCTTGGGGCCATAATGAACCCTTTTCAAAATATTGTGGTGTTATCTGACTTATTTGACCGGCTTCACCCAGCTGCCCAAGTGGTCAGACTTGAGTGCTGGGGGGAAGAAGGTAGGGGTTAAGTGTCTTGCGCAGCGACTCATTGCCACGGCTGGGAATCGAACCTGAGACCTTTTGATTCCCAGGCGGGCTCGCTACCCATTCTGCTATGGCTGCCCATGAATTGTACTTGGACCACCCGTTCCATTAAGTTATGTGCAAATATTTACATCACCACTCAATATATCCTGTTAATAGGCAGAGGGGAGAGGGGGTGGCGGCATGATGCCTGTACAAGGTCACTCAGATCAGCAAGTTAATTTGTCGCTTTTGCCACAGCATAGCCAGTGGGACGTGTCGATGCCAGTGACCATTCAGAAGGTTAGCCTAAGATGCACTATTACATTTTAATATGAAAGAGGCAGTGCCAAAATGTAGGTACTTTTTCTATGTTTCATTTGTCTATGGAGTTGACATTGATCCTGTGGACTAGAGTCTAGACTACACACATTTTAACCACATCAGGTGGTCTAGACTTTAAACCACCTGATGTGGTTAAAATGTGTAAGGATGTCTTCTCTATTTTCGGTGTCTTGTTGACTGTTGGAGTAGAAACCGACTGGACTTCTGACATTAAAACCATGTACCTCCCATCACATACATACAGATTAACATTGCGTCGCTCAAAAGATGTGTTGCCTGATGGGAATGCACCTCAACAACCAGGGAATGCACATATAGTGAAGAGAATGTGGAACCGCTTGATAATCTTTGTAATCCACGCATGTAAAACGCTATTTGATGTAGCCAATGTCTTTGTTACACCAACCTTGTTGTGAAGCCTTTTATAAATAGAAAGATTGCTATTTTCATTTGGCAAAGCACACTGTACCCTGTACTACCCCTTTGAACACTCCTAGATGATTGGTGAGCAAGTCCGGAGCGCACGGACATGCGCATGGTGAGCACCAAATTCGGAATGGTGATGGACGGGTCGGTTGTGCTCAGCGGGGACAATTCACCTTTTTTTCTGCTTATACTTTGTGATTGTGTGTGTGAGTAAATCAGAGAACACACACACTTTCACTGTTGTATCCTCCCTAAAATGTCCTGTCTGAACCGATTCAACGGCCAGAATAATTTCCTCCACAGAGAGGTAGTGAGAGTAATGCTTTGAGACTAGCTGTACAATTGGTGGGTCCTAAGGTCTCAACCTGGAATTCTCAATGAGCTGCTGGGTGTGTCCACAGAAATACAGCTTTTTCCACTCATAAATGTACTGTTTTGTTGTAAGAAAAACAAAACGGGTTGTGTAACAATAATACCCAATGATCATTATCTTGGGTGTAAAAGGCCTGCAATGGCACTGCCACTTTAATACATGAAATTAATGAAATGAAATGATCATCCAGCTGATATTTACTCAGTGGTCTGGTCTCCCTATCGAGCCTGACATGAGCATGATAGGTTGTGAAAGTGATATGATATGAAAAAAAATTACTAACTGAAAAACGCCAGCATAGTAAGCCACACCATCGACAAATAAGTGTCACCACAGTGACAAATGTGATTGCTTGTGATAAATCTATGCCCCTACCAGGTAACTATATACAAGTCTAAATGTATAAAATCACAACTCGTCTTAGTGGGAATCCCTTTTCATTGTGCATGTAAGTGCTAATTTGACCTTTAGTGTGTGTGTGTATATTGCCACCTCAAGCCCCATTGATAATATTCTCCATATTTGGGCGATTTGTATATATCAAGGTGGTATTGGTATTGGTCTATCTCCTAATCCTGGGGCTGGCAAACTTGCCTCTGTTTGCATTCTGTATGTGTTTACTGTATACGTGTCTTGTACAGCACATTGTTTTAGTTGGCCCCTGGGTCCCTCCACCCTCCAAAGGTCTTCTCCAGGTACAGAGCCATGGCCAGGGGCAGGTGGTCCTGTAGCTTCCCAGCCACTACCTGCACCCCCATGGGAAGCCCCTCTTCGCTCAGCCCCAACGGGCACTGGGTCACCGGCAGGCCCAGGATATTCATTATACCTAGAGAGACGGAGATTAAAGGATTATACAAAACATATTGAGTTTACCTGCTCTTCACTCCACAGGTAAATTGCCAGGGTAAGTTAAGATTCTTTATACATTTTGCCTGTGCCCTCAGGACAGAATGGTTCATGGCATGCCCAGAGAAATGGCATGCAAACAGCAAGGATTCCGTCCTCAGTAGTCCACGAAGCCATGCAAAACTGTTGTAATGAGGCCTGTGTATATACGCTGTACGTACATCTGTCAGTGTTTGCAAATGTGTCCACCAGAGGGTGCTGAAAACACAGCTCAACGGCACACCTCAAGGGCTCCTCGTTTTGTACTCACACAGAAGTGATTTCACACAAAAGAGATACTGGGTTCAGAACCATTAAGAGAGTTACAACATTCCCATAGACTTTGAAGAAGTTTCATATGTATTAAATATTCAATCGTATATTTCCAAAACCAAGTTACTGTTTTATTGTGCAGAGAGATAATAAATGCATAAGGAACGCTTGCTATAAGGGGCGACAAATAGTTCCAAACACTACTGTGTAATTCCAGTGTTGAACTCTTAATTTGTGTTTATTAACCATGTGATAACATCTGCAAAAGCAAAGAAGGTAACTCTCTCAATGGGTCTGAATCTGACTGGGTCATTTTAAAGCTGTTTTCATTTCACAGTAAATTCCTGTTGCAGATGTGAGTTTCACTTGAGTGGTAAGACTGGTGGTTATTGCCTAACCACTTTCAACCTGCTGTCCCTATTATAGGTTAACATTTAATGATGTTCTATAATCAATTTTTTTTCAGGAAGAGCGAATCTAGCCTTTACAGAGTTAAATGAATGATTGTTCAGTATAGATACAGCATGGTACAGTAGTAGACAATGACGTCACTGACCGGTGTAGGCAAAGTCGAAGGGTCTCAACAGCGGGTGGTGGTGCTTGGGGGCCACGTTTGGGTGTGTGGGGTAGAGGAGGACTCCGTCGGTCCCCAGCAGTGCCTCCACCTCCGCCTGGAGCTGCTCCTTCTGCTGAAGGAGGAAGGATGGAGGCTTGCCTGCATGGGTCATCTCCACCAGGGCCAGGCCTGAAGATGTTAACGGTGTGTGCACGTGACACACACACACACACACACACACACACACACACACACACACACACACACACACACACACACACACACACACACACACACACACACACACATCATCACATGAGGACATCAAAAGTTTAGTACAGCAAATTTATCACTGCCATTTTTAACCCTAAAGCCTCTATATTATACTTTGCTGCGCGCCTGTGTCATGCACCGAAAATCGGACACATATATGTTCATAACATCAGTCAATCAACACATTGAATGCCAGAGTTATTTCAGATTTTTTAGCTGTTTTATGCCAGAGATTTTTCATTGAGAAAAAAAAAATACTCAGGAGCCGAGATACAGAAATTTTAAGTTTTAAGTTAACAAGGAAGTGGATGGGATATTTTTTTCTTTTTTTCTTCAAAAAACGCATATATGCGTTCTTGGCAAGCAAGTGATGGATTCTAAAGAACGCAAAGAACGCATTCAATGTGTTAAAACCCCTCTTATCGCAGATGGAACCTTTTTAAAGTTCCAATTTTAGCTCATATTATCTATTTTGTTTAACATAGATCGGAAAGTGTATAGAGAGTTTTTAATTCTCAGAATTGGAGGTCTGTGTTGAATGAATTTGAATATACTGCGTGTTATTGGAAATACCTATGGCAGCCAGAGTATGAACCGATTTTCCCATCATCCATTTCAGCAGCTCCCACAGGGGCCTTGCTGGTCGCCCTGGCTCCCCCATCCACTCTGCAAATGGCCGTGGACACTTCAGCGCGCACACACACACACACACACACACACACACACACACGAAAAGGAAAACATGAACATATTTGGTGAGTGCTTTAACCACATGAACCCTAGAGTCCCTATTCTGGCCATGTTATAATAGGCGAACATTCAGCGAAAACGGACAATCTACAAGCTTGAGCTTGTAGAGCTTGTAGATAAAAGAAAGAAGGGGACCCTTCGTTGACCCCAGTCAACAAAGTATATAGGGTTTAAGTGGTTATGTTTTGTGAGGGCAAACAGTTTGAGGATGGGCTATCGATTCAATTCAAAAGAGCATTATCGGCATGACAAAGTGTTAACATTGCCAAAGCAAATGTCAAAAGCATAGTAAAACAATTTAAGAAAAAAATGGGGAAGGTTTGTACAGTTGGAGGTGGTGGTACAGCATTGTGTAAGCAGAGCTATTGTCACATTTCAACTTGGAAAAAACTGGCTTACAAAACCACTAATGTTCATTAGCTGTTAGAAAGTTATAGACATACAAGCTTTTTGAAACAAATAGCAGCAATCTTTCAGGATTTTGCTGTCACTTTTGGGACGATTAGCAGAATCTTTCCCAAAACTATTTAAAATAGTATACAGAAAGCCTCAGATTTCAAATGTATTTAAAGGTTGTAGCTATGTTTATATGTGCAGAGGGTCTATGTCAGAGGTCTGCACGGTACAGATGGGGCAGGAACCACATAATGGTTAGTCCTTATGGTGGTTGTATTCCATTGGCTATCCCAGTAGTGCTGGTACACACAGTACAATTTATTTGAGGATTTTACTGTACAGACTCCAGTCAAAGAACACTTTTGTCACCTCTCGCCTGGGTGTTAATAGACCTCTCACATTGTGGGGACATCGTAACCAGTCAGGTATTAATAGACCTCTCACATTGTAGGGACATAGTAACCAGTCAACTGGGTGTTAATAGACCTCTCACATTGTAGGAACATGCAACAAAGGCTGATTTACTTGTTTTAAGCTCAAGCTTTAAGATCTAAGGCACGCAAGGCAGCGATTCCCACTGATGTGTACACTGACCAGGAGAACAACAGCTTTAGATATCTGAGGTTTGGAGGTGTAAAAGGGGGTCAAAGTTGGACTTCAGGATGGCGTTCCTGATCCTGATCCACTTGAATGTTCAAAGGAATCACTTTAACGGAGAGCAGCTTTAGTAGGTCACTCCACATTCACAGAGAGTACAGACTCTTGACTACAGACTCAAACTCCATTCTACTGAAATCCAGCTGTACCACATTGCCAGCTTAGAGGCTCAGCCAGGCCTGTCTGTCTGTCTTGTATGCGTCTTGTATCCCTTAGCCCTCATAACCTTATATGCTGTGAATCAATGTCTAGGCACTGCTTTAACCACTTAAACCCTATACAGTAGTTGACCGGGTCCCCTAAGGTTCTGTACTCGGGACTCTCCTTTTTTCCCTCTACACAAAATCTCTTCGATATCTTTCGAAATATCACAACATGTTGTGATGCACGACAGTGTTGTGCAAAAGTAGCGAAAATAGACAATTACAAGCTCACAGTGTGTTGCAACGTGACCTGCTATGTTTTGCTATTTGTGAAAATGTTTATAGCCTATGTATAAATATAATATTTTTTACAAATGTTAAAACATTTTTTTTTTTACTTTCGCCTATAATGACGTTCCCAATATAGGGACACCAGGACACTTGTGTAGTTGTTTTACGCTCCTGTACGCGGTTTGGGAACCACTGTGTGCTCAGACCACTACTCCAGGTCCACCTACTGTACCTTGCCCTCCTGGTCCGGAAGGCCCATGTAGGTGACCCAGATCCGGAAGCTGTGTTTGAGCCCCGGGAGACGCACCTCCTGGACCTTCAAGCCAAGGTCAGCCTCCAGACGCGCCACCACCTGGGGAAACACCTCATGAGGGTCGCCTTCACGTGTGTGTGTGTGTGTTTGTGTGTGTTGCCATGACACTGCTCCATCCACCAATAATGCCCTGGGTTCCCTCAGCTCAAACATCTGTTCCTCCATCAAAAACCTTAGTGTCACCTTTGACAGTACCTTCAACAAACATATAAGCTCAGTTGTTAAAAGCAGTTTCTTTCAATTACGACTGTTAGCCAAGGTTAAATCTCCCACCTAAACAGCTGGAGATGGCAATCCATGCTTTTGTATCTTCCAGACTGGATTATTGCAACTCCCTGTTCTTCGGTATTGACCAGTCCTCACTCAGGCGCCTGCAGCTGGTGCAAAATGCGGCTGCTCGCCTCCTCACTGGCACAAAAAAGCGAGAGCACATAACCCCAGTTTTAGCTGCTCTGCACTGGCTCACTGTCTTTTTCAGAATAGATTTTAAGCTTCTTTTATTTACTTCCAAATCTTTGGCCCCTCTATACTTGTCTGAACTTTTGGAGCCCTACACACCCCACACAGAGCACTGAGGTCAGCCAGCCAGTTGCTCTTAGAGGTTCCCAAAACCAGGCTGAGGAGTAGGGGTGACCGCGCCTTTGCTGCTGCCGCTCCGAGGCTTTGGAACAGCCTGCCCTTCTATATTAGAAGTGCTAATTCTATTGAGGCTTTTAAATCCCTTCTTAAAACACACTTTTATTTAGCTTTTAATCACACTTAAGTTTATGTCTTGATCTGCTTGTTGTATGTGATGTGTGACTTTGCTGTTGTCGCACTTGCATACTTTCCTGTTCACCGGCGTCGGATGCTGTCAATGCACTGAATGGGACATTGTCACGTTTAATCAGACTATTGATTGGTCTAAGTAGGTGAGATACTGACCTACCGACGGGGCTCAGTAGGTCTTTTATCATTATTCTGTGGGTTGATGGAAGTTGGGGCAAACGCTCACCCCAAAACATGATTTACGATTCTGTGCCTATTGGTTCATACCTCGAACGGCGCTGAGTCGGCTCAAGCGAACTTCGCAACATTCGCCACGGCAACTCGCTGGCTTTTGCTCGCTTGAGTTCGCTTGAGACCGCGCGCCTCTGTCGCGGTCCAAAACTATACTTTATACAAAACACCTTCTGAGCCCCCTCGGTAGGTCAGTATCTTTCCGACCAATCAACAGTCTGATTAAACGTGGGTAGGTCAGTATCTCACCTACTTAGACCAATCAATAGTCTGAACGTGATAATGTCCCATTCAGTGCATTGACAGCATCCAAAATGGGTGTCCTGTTGTTTTTTGTCTCACCCTGTACAGCACTTTGGTCAATTTCGATTGTGTAGATGTGACGCGTTTCGAGCTTGTAGATCTGCTACTTTTGAATCTGAATCCTGAAAAGTAACAGTAATGGGCATGAGGTTTCCACCCGACAGAGACGATATTAAAAAAAACGCTTCCTGTGGACATGGCCCCAATACAATATAACTAGCACATCTGCAGTGGTTGAAGGTGGTCTCCCTGCTCTTCTGTTGAGACATATCATAGTTGACAAGTAATATTGCCTGAAGCTCAAAGCACGATATCGCCTGAACTTTTGTCTCCCACACAGGAGACCTGGGTTCGGATTCCGGGAAGGACATAAATCTTACGAATTGTAGCTTTTAAACCAGGCAAGGGTAAAGCAGTGGTTGCAAAAAAAACATAATGACAGTTTTAACCTGGATGGAATACCAGAGAGGGTGGATGTCAGGCTGTCCGCTGCAGAAAAGCATTTTGTCATGAAATTTTACTTTCAAATACTTCATACTTACTGTGATTGGCTACCTCTCCCGCACTCTTTGCATTATGTGTCATGTGCCACGTGGCACCTAAGTCGCCTGAATCAAACCCTTGGCTTAATCACTATTCTGGGCATGCTATGATAGGTGAACATTCTGACAGCTTGTAGATCTGCCCTTTTCGCCGAAGAGATTTGTTGTACCGGGAACAAATGAGTGGGCCAAGAATAGAGCCCAATTCTCTCCTAATTAACCCACCTTTCTCTGGATCTGAATGAGCTGCTTGTTCACAGGAGACACCAACACTGAGCCTCCATCATGCGGGATGGTGAA
Source organism: Gymnoscopelus braueri (assembly GCF_963280865.1). NCBI lineage: Eukaryota > Metazoa > Chordata > Actinopteri > Myctophiformes > Myctophidae > Gymnoscopelus > Gymnoscopelus braueri. The sequence continues at coordinate 25,794,094 of NC_137620.1, read as the reverse complement.
GACCCGCAGCTTCTTTAGGTCCACATGTGTGGATAAAGATAGCCTACAAACACACACACACACACACACACACACACACACACACACACACACACACACACACACACACACACACACACACAGGCACACACTCTTTCTATGTCTTTATGATCAATTTGCATCAAATGAATTATGATTAATCGAGATTGAAATATTTCAGCGAGAGGGAGAGAAGAAAGAAGCATTTATGGATACAAAGGGCGCCTTCACTGCCACATAAGACATGTTAACCTATTACTGCAGATTGTTTTCATAGGCCTGCAAATGTGTTAGCCTTTAACATCATTTGTAAATGAGCAAACTAGACATAATTATGCAAAAGAACAGTGCAAAATGCAGTTACATTTCTACTGTAAGTAAGCTTTGCCGAGCCCTGAGGCCCATAGGGCAGGAGCCTATCTCCTGTTTCCTAGCGTGAGGCAGCTACAAGTACACCCCCTGGACATGACGCTAGTATGTCGCAGGGACTTACCCCAATCCAACCCTTGATGCTATGAGTGCCAAGCTGGGAGGCATTGGGGTCCCATTTTTAGAGTATGACCCGGCGGGTGATCGAACTTCAACCTCACAGTCTCAGGGCGGACACTCTAACCACAAGGCCACTGAGCTGATCATTTCCATTGTACTGCAGTGACAAATTGGCTGTCCCTACAGATACTATAGACAGACGGTGTAAAAACAGGTTGTGTCTTACATTTGAGCGTTGGGCCCAGCCATGATCTTCAGCATGGGCACCAAGTCCTCTGCATAGCGACACATGGGGCCAGTACTGTTGTACTCCCCCTGTCTCCCAGTGAACGGAGGGTACAGGGTGTCATTGGACACCACACCTGCAAAAAGACACATCCTAGGCAGAGCATCCCAGAACACGTCATTTCCACTGAGGGAAACTTGATTCGGTTATGATCGCATGCACACATGCATGCATCCATACAATTGCATTCACTATGGTGTACAGTACATGCAAGCTGCATGCTCTGGGAATACGGTGTATGAGCCTGGGACCAGACGAATATGCCAGTGCTAAACAAAATTTGCCCTCTGCGATTTGGGTCTGGCACCGCTCCGTTGTGAATCCATTTCCTGCTCCCGAAGTCTGGGGTGACCAATTAGAGCCCAGTATTCAAATATGGGAGACTGTAATTGGTAGTTGGTTGTAGGTCTAACCAATAGAGCATCGCAGTTCCCGCCCACTTCCTGGTTTTTCGTGGTGCCGGAAGGAAAAGCTCAATGCATTTTTCCCATTGACATTTACAAAAATATTTATATCAATGAATTTAAGCCTAGAATCAAGCCAATAAAACATGACCATAAAACGTTTTTTTTCTGTGATTTTATTTTATTTTATATTTAATGATATGATATACTATATTTAATAAATACCCTCTGTTTTGCCGTTTTCAAAAAAGTTCTTTTGATCCCGCCCCTTGGGGAAAAAAACTTTTATACAAGTCGTATGACGGTGTTGCGCGCCAAAAATATTGTCAGTGTGCGACAATACCTTCGTACGGCGAGGCATAAATTAAACATTCGAAAGTTGCAGAGAAAGATCTGTCCCATACTAAAGGCAGGTGTGTGTGTATGTGTAAAACCACTCACCTGGAGAGGTTTTATGGCCAAATATCCCATTGAAGAAACAGGGCATACGGATACTGCCACCAATGTCTGCACCGATCCCGATGACTGCACCTGCTGCCCCCAGCAGACTCCCCTCTCCACCTGGAACAGCAAGGAAAGAAAATGGTAGCTCCTCTCACTCAACTTCTCTCTCTCTCTCTCTCTCTCTCTCTCTCTCTCTCTCTTTCTTTCCCCTCGCTGTACATCAACAATGTTCCACCTCTACAACAAGGAAGCAACCCGTGAAATTAACATCATGGTTGAAGATGCCCGGCTACAGTCCCAGTCCTCCCCGACATACCTTGGGGTGAAGCTGGACAGAACACTGTCATTCAAACAACACCTGGACAGTGTCAAGGGAAAGACCACCGCCCGTACCGCATTGATACGCCGTTTAGCCGGTACTACGTGGGGAGCCACCACAAAGACACTGCGCATCTCCACCGAGGCTCTGGTGTTCCCCGCCGCTGAGTACTGTGCCCCAGTCTGGAGCCGTAGCCCTCATGTGAAGAAGCTGGATGCTGCCCTCAACACCGCCCTACGGACCATCTCCGGATGTCTACGAGCCACTCCAACAAACCAACTGCCTGTCCTCGCTGGAATCGCTCCAGCAGAGGTCAGACGAGAAGCCGCCACGCTGGCCCTCGCTCGGAAGGCACAGATGAGTGAATCCCACCTCCTCCACAAGGTCGTCACGGAGACACCACAGCGCGCGCGCCTCAAGTCCCGGTGCCCCTTTGCCACAGAGGCCCAGGAACTGCTCCGCACAACACCAGCAGACACCTCCAAGGCTTCCTGGGTGAAGGCAAGATGGAGGGACCAGTGGAAGGCAGCAGAACCATCCAGGCTTCACAAATACATTGAGGACCCAGCAGATGTTCCTGGCCAGCACCTCCCATGCAAGGAGTGGACAACCCTCAATCGCCTGAGGACAGGTGTGGGACGTTTCGATGCATCAATGCACAAGTGGGGTCTCACAGACAATGCCCACTGCGAATGTGGGGATCCAGAACAGACTGTGGAACACGTTATGACCAGCTGCCCCAAATACCGGCCACCTAATGGTGATCGTGGTTTAATTGACCTAGACAATGACACATTGGACTGGCTTGCTGCAACGGAGCTGAAGGTCTAAGGACATACGACAGAAGAAGAAGCTGTACAGCCATGTCTACTTTATTATCTTTGAAAATGTCTAGTAATGTTGTATGGCTGCCATATCAACTTTGCCTTTGGATGTTTATTTTAAAGAGAAATGTGTATTTGGTGAGATTTTCACCTTGTGTATTTGATCTCTGTGTAAAAAAGACATGCAGCTGCTGGATCACAGTGTGCATGGCCTGTCGCTGTCCATCAGCGGTGGTGCTGAACCATTCACCAATCGATGCATGTAGAGCTTGGTTTTCCATGACTACGCTACTGCTGCAGTATAATTTTGTGTGTTTCCCCGAAGGATGTCTGTGTGGATGGGACATCAGGAACACACTGGTTTGGGTTTGACAAATGTTCGCCTATTTTCACGGAAGGTTTGTGTAAAGGTTGACCAAGCGGCCAAGGCCCCAAAAACGAACAAGTTCAGAAATGCTGATTTTGGGTGTTTTATTTTGTCTAAACCTCCAGGAACTGCAGGTTCCATGCAGCAGATAACAGTGAAGGCCTTTTAAATAAAAATAAGACTTGGAAAAAATAGACTTAGAAAAAATAGGAAGACTTAAAGCACAACTAAAGACAACGAACCATACTGTACACTGCACAAATAAAGGCTAGCCCTTAGATAAGGGCCCTGGCAGCTCTGTCTCACGGCTGTTAACGCTTTGCCTGCCCAAGTGTAAGTATCACTTGCAGCCTCTGTTAAATAGGGAGTGGATCCTACCAGAAGTAGACTCCAATTAACTTTACATATATTCCCCATACCACAGGAATAATCAAAACTTTAAATAAATGTTGAACTTGTACAACACAAATCACATATTTAGGCGCCAATATAATCAAAAAGACTTTAACAACAAGAACGCGGTTAAACACATACACACACCCCTTCTCCTCTACAGTACTTGGCACGTTCCCCAGGGAACCCCTCCTTTTTAACCTAATGGACTGGCCCTGCTCTGTTTCGGCAGTTCCAGTACTGCAGAGGAAAGACGGGTGACAAACAAACATTTCAGCTGGGTTCCAATAAACAGTGTTTAAATTAACATAAAGTTTGAACCCCTGAAGTCTGTGGTGTTATGTCTACATTGAATGAATACTGGTAAAAATCATGTCATGCTACAAACAGTCACTACCACAGCCGCTTCCAAGCCTGTGTGTGTGTGTGTGTGTGTGTGTGTGTGTGTGTGTGTGTGTGTGTGTGTGTGTGTGTGTGTGTGTGTGTGTGTGTGTGTGTGTGTGTGTGTGTGTGTGTGTGTGTGTGTGTGTGTGTGTGTGTGTGTGAGAGAGAGAGAGAGTGTGTGTGTGTGTGTGTGTGTGTGTGTGTGTGTGCGCCAGCGCCGGAGGAAGCCATTCCCAGTTGGGGGGGACATATTTGTACCGGCCCACGAAGTCGCGTGCGCGCGCGCAGCGCGCGTGCGCACCCCCATCCTCGCGCGCGCGAAGCGCTTTTTTGCGGTTCTGGGCGGATATTTCCGAGTTTTGGGTGGTTATTTGCGGTTATTTCTTTTTATAACTCTTAATAAATGTGATTGTGCCGCTCTTCCACCTTCAAGCAGCTCACAGCAGCTCACAGCAGCTCACAGCAGCAGCCAGCAGCCCTCCCTTCCAGGCAGCGGCCGCGGGGTCCTAGTGCCGGCCTCATTTGAGGCTTTTTTTTCCTCCTCTTTTTCCCCGTGGCCTCGCGGCCCAAATACCGGTTCGCGGGGGACGAGTCCCCCCCGTCCCCCCCGTCTCCTACGGCCCTGGTGTGCGCGCCACGGGCTGCCCTGCCCTGTGAAAGTTTATGACAAGCCCAGATCGGGGATGCTAGGATGTATGAAATAAAAGTTCCTCTCCACTCACAAATGTGTTTATTCTATGGTTTGAGTTTGACTCTAGAGATTGTTATGTACAGAACTTACCACCAGACCATACTTTTCACCTTCTTACACTGGAGGTGGGATGCTTCCCTGTACTTCAAAATCATACATATAGGCCACCTTGGTCCAATATGCAAAGTAGCCACTTGCTGAAACCAGCCATTTGAGCCAATGTGGTACAACTCAGCTATCAGGTTGCCCCTTTTTGTCATTGGTATGTGGAAAAACCTCAACATATTAATCCTAGCAGTGGTTTTTATTCTTATAATTTTAAACTTGTATGGAGGGGGAAATTAACTACAGTATATAAACAAGTAACTACTTAAAAACCAAACTACCTAAGTAGTTGCTAACCTGAGCTGCCTCCTGGTATCCTCTCCAGGTCGTATGGGTTATTGGTGATGCCGTACAGGTAGTTGTTGGACTCGGACCACATGCACAGTTCGCTGGTGTTGGTGACGCCCAGTGGGATGGCCCCGGCTCTCTTCAACAGGGCGACCGGTGGAGCGTCTTCTGCAGCTAGCACTCCACGCCTGGAAACTAGCCCTGTCGTGTGAGGCATGCCTGGTAGAAAAAGAGAAACGAAGCACAACATTTAAACACAGGTGAGTCTCACAAAGCTGGAACTGAGAGATCTGACAATTGTACAATATTGTTTTTTAAATTTGGTGTATACTTTTTTTTTTAAACAATATATTTATTGGCATTTGCAATTATATAACATAACAACAACAATATGGCTCTTGTATTAAATGTCTATAAATAATCAAACAAAAACAGAGCAATTTGGTGTATACTTGTGTGTATGTGGGGGGTACATTGGGTTGTTTCCCATCCATACGAGCAATGACCGATTTTAGCCTAAATTCATGTACAAAATTGTTGTTCAGACATGCTTGTCTTAAGATAATCAAGTATAGTGTAATTAATATACAGTAGGGAAGTTACAACACTTCAGGGGTCAGGACTTGGTTTTGTAAAATAAGCAGCTTGAAAAAACACACCAACACACAAGTGGTGCTTCCAGGTTACCTACACATAATCGCTTTTGACCATTGGCCACAAAAATATCGGAGTGATACCGATTAAGGTTTTTTAAAGACCAAATTTACTCATACCAATTGTATATCGTGCATCCCAAATTTTTGGGTTATCACACTATACAGTGAATCCATTAAAGATAGTAATTTATGTAATAATGGGAATTGAATAAATTGCACTATAGGTTAGCAGTTAGCTTAGGTACCCTGCAGGGCGAAGGCCTCTTTGACAGAGAGAGGGACACCCAGAAGAGGCAATCTGTCCTCCAGGACCTTCTCCCCACCCGTCTCCTCTGCAATCAGCTTGTCTGCCTCACCTGCCTCTTGAAGGGCAGCATCAAACCTACACAGAAGGAGAAGTGGAGGAGAGAGAGACAGACAGACAGACAGACAGACAGACAGACAGACAGACAGAGACAGAGAGGTTATCAGTACTTATTTTCATATGTTCTGGGAATACTCTCATGTGGCCAGACAGACTATGGAAGATGGTTGCTTACTTGCTTCTAACCTCTCAGGAAACCACCTCACTTTGTCTCCTTTTCGAGCACGGGTGCAAACATACTTAGATATTGTGCACTTAGAGCTATCGACAGGCTTTGTATGCATGGGGTGAAGGAGTAAATTATAGACATGCAGAATTCGGTCTCTGGGAATGTTAAAAGCCTTTTAGAATGATCACCTGCAGGGATTACTGCGGGGGGCTGGGGGTTACTAAGTGGGATAGCTGTTTTATGTGTTTATGTGTCTTGCCTTTTCTTTTTCCTACTTCCATTTTGTCTTTGCCAGGCTGACAGGCTGACATCTATTTATCACACATCTCTGTGTGATAAATAGAATTTTATTTTGTATTTTTATCATTTGTATGTTTGGACTGTTATTAAAGAATTGTCTTGTCATTAAAGACACAGTCCGATAGCAGTAACCTTAACGGTGTCAGTATGACCTTAAACAGTGTTTTTCTCATCTTTTTTAAAAGATGAGATCATATCATTGCAACCCTGTGCTGTCCAGGTGCCTGGTACGAAAAGATAAGGTCAGGTCATGTACCAGAGCTCTCTCTCTCTCTCTCTCTCTCTCTCTCTCTCTCTCTCTCTCTCTCTCTCTCTCTCTCTCTCTCTCTCTCTCTCTCTCTCTCTCTCTCTCTCTCTCTCTCTCTCTCTCTCTCTCTCTCTCTCTCTCTCTCTCTTTCTTTCTCTCCCCCTTGAGGGGAGTGACTTAATCCCTGTATGTAAACTGTTGCTTTACTCTGTCTGTACATCTCAGAATGCATTCTCTGGATAAACCAATTAATTGAACTCCGTATTCTCTTCTCATATTTGTCTCCGCGTCACGGTAACTTTAACTAAGTATTTCAGACTCAATATTCATAATCACAGCAGACGAGAGCAACAGCAGCACAACAGCACAGCCAGGAGAGAAGCCAGAATGAACGGTAGGCAGAGAAGTTTAAATAGCCGCCCAGATCAGGAGAAGAGTTCATGTGACTGGCCACCTGATCAGGTTGGCGCGCTGCCTTGAGTTGACTGCCTGAACTAGCTACGCAGGCAGGGGTGGACTTAGGGATCTGGAGGCCTTAGGCGAAACGTAGTATGAGGCCCCTGGCTCAGTGTCACTAACCCCACCCTCAAGCCGGTTGTCTGGGGGTCCCCCCCACCAGATTTTTTTAAAGAGAGTATCACTTAGATCAACTGATTATGAACCAGGGACCACCACCCTGACTGAGAATCAACCTGGGAAGCTTGACATTAAATAATGACTGTTAAGGGCTTAATTCAATTTGTTAATTTGAGGTGAATTGTTACTATTACTTTTATTATTTACTGAGATATGCTAGTGGTCCAGAGCTAAAAAAAAGATTGAGAACCACTGATCTATTCCTTTCCCATGGTTGCCCTTATTCTGTTCTCTTAACCTTCCTTATTAAACGCATGTTAACTGATTCATTGCAACTGCATGAGCAAGCAGAGTCATGTGATTGATTATGGGCACATTTCCTAGGGGTGCAGCCATGGGTGGGCCTGGGTGGGCCGTGGCCCACCCACATAGAAAGCTGGCCCACCCAAAAAATAATAATTTGGGAAATATTTTTTTTAAATGTTTTTATAATTATTTATTTGATAAAAAATCAGTATAATCAGGTAAAAATAAATAACATAACCCTAACCTAACCCTATAACCAAAGTAAAGTAACAAAAAAACGCCCAAAAACGCCCAATAACCGCAAAATTCGCGCACGTGCATGCGTGCCCACCCGCTCCTGCCTAGGCCCAGCCTATACTAGCGTTCTGGCTGCGCCACTGTTTCCTAATAATGGTGACTCAACCAGACAATCCGGTACAGTTTCCGTTGAGATTATAACTCTGATTTCTGTGGAAGTTCTTGACATCCGACTTCCTAGTAACTGATAACATTGATGCGTCAACTGATAACATTGATTTTTTTTAAACCATTTTATCATGATTATTAGTGAGGACCAATTATATGAAGATAGGTTGAAAATGGGTCCAATAAATATCTCTCTATCTCTCACTTTATCTGTGTCTTTCTTTCTCCGTAACTTTATCTCTCGTCTCCACCCTTCAACTACACACACAATTGAGATACTAGGGCAGGGTTTACTAGGGGGGCAGGAATTCCATGAAGGCCATAGCCACTGTGAACCAATTTGGTGAAATAAACAGCCATTGTTATTTAACAATTTTATACTGTGTATTAAGAATGAAATCATCCTTAACCAAAACGTGAACTTAAAATCATTGTTTTGTTTGCCTTGCTGCCAATTGACAACACCACAAACAAACACTTTAGGAAAGAAAAGAAGAAAAAAAAGCATTTTATATGAAATGGCAAAAATGAACACAACACCACATTTTAATCATACATTGAGGAGCCTCTAAACAACACAGAGTCAAAAGCCATTTCAATTAGAACCAGTGGCACCTACCTACCCAGGACTGACAGCCCTGGGTAGACCACACAACCTGGAAAAGTCCTGCACTCAGAGGAGCGCACTTTTTGGATACTATTATACATTATTACATTAATTATATTTTACCTTATGGACACTGATAGTGTACAATGTTTTTTTGTGTTTAGAGAACGGCCTTCTGTTTGTTTACAAGACATAATGACAGACTGTATGCCCCCCTAAATAGGGATCCCAGGCTGAAAGTGTCTACCTTCATAACACTTGCCTGTCTTTTACCATGGCGTTGATTAATGGGTTGACTTCCTGAATCCTGTCAATATAGGCCTGCACCACATCCACACTGGACACCTGGACAAAGACATAGAGAGAGTGAGTGAGTGTGTGTCAGTCACATGTGTTGTCATCGGAGTATGAATGGCTTAGTGACTATAAAATCAGATAACGAAGGGAAGGGTAGCAATGACGGTTGCTTTTGTAATGCTTTTGAGGTTCAAAAAGAGAAAATTGTGATAATGCATAACTGTCATGAACTGGAATAATTAACCATTTTAATTAATACATTATTAAAGGTAGTCTCCTGTGATGACAAATATAAAATAGAGAATTAATAAGGGCTGGTTCCAATTAATAATGATACAATAATTATTAGGTCCGTTTAGGGAAGCTCACCTCCAGACAGAATCCCTGCTGCCCCACTAGGAAGAACAAAACTGCACTGATGGGAAATGTGTATGGATATTAAACGTAGATATTTTTTGTTTAAAACAAAACTTTTTTTTTAAAGATTACAGCACATATTCTCATAGTACTCATGGCTATAGAGTGTATGTTCAGTAACAGGCATCTCCCTGACTCTCTGCCTATTTAATAAACAGAAACAGAAACTTTATATTGTTCCAGTTCCAATGTTGTCTGCTAATTTCTTTGTGTCATCACTTCCAATTTCACTTGTTTAATCTGTATCCTGTGTGAGTTCTCTCTCCTAATTGGATAAAATTGGTATCCTGACCTGACATTTTCATTTTCTGTTAACTAAAGAGGTGGAGAGGCAGGGAGACACTGAACAGCTATTTAATACTTATTTTAACAAAACAATATCACTTACCCTACATTTAAGAACTGATCCATTAATTCCAGACACAAGGAGAAACATGTAAGGGGCTTCATTATGATCAAAACATGTTATTAAGCATCTAGATTAAGCTTCAAGGCCCATGACAGAAAACCATATATTTGGACATGCCCAACTGTTAGAGGGAAAGAAAGGAAATACAGTAGCTATAGTGTATAGGCTACTATAAATCCCTGGGCAGTGGTGTAAAGTAACTAAGTACATTTACTCAAGAAGTACTGTAGCCTACTTAAAAAAACAAAAAACAATCAGGAAACATGAAATGGTAGCAAATCAGAAGAAAGCAATCATGCACATAAATTACAGACCTCTCTGCGTCGGATCCTGTGTGCGAGCTGCGTGGCAGACAGTGTGAGCAGTGGGTCTGTGACAGGTGGAAGCTTTCTGGACCTTTGACCCGAGGACCCCCGGGGGGTCCGGGGGCTCAGGAGCACGAACAGTCCATAGAAGAAGCCCATGAGGGTCCGCAGGAGCCACGCATGGACCCCCTCTAGACGAGTCAGTGCCATGATGTCTAGACAGTAGACACAGTCAAACTGGCAAACAACCTGGCACTGCCAGTTTATGGGGTGTGATCATTATTCTACACTTCGTCATACGACGGTGTCGAGCGCCTGAAATAGCCGACCTACAAGCCAGTGGTGTAAAGTAACTAAGTAGGCCTACATTTACTCAAGTACTGTACTTAAGTACAATTTTGAGGCGTTTTTACTTTACTAGAGTATTTCCAATTTTCAGTACTTTTACTTCTACTCCACTACATCTCAGAGGCAAAGATCGTACTTTTTACTCCACTATAATTATTTGAAAACTTTTGTTATGTACTTTGTAGATTTCGATTATTAGCTATTACAAAACAGACATTAAACACTTAATCCCTATGCATACTTAGGCTATTTGAAAAGAGCTGATCTACAAGCTCACAACGTGCACAACACATTGTGAGCTTGTAGATCTGCTATTTTCAAAGCATTTTTTTACATCTGGAAACTTGTGAAATGGGACATTTTGCATAATGACTACTTTTACTTTCAGTACTTAATATATTTTAATGCGAATACTTTTGTACTTTTACTCAAGTACATTTTTAGTACCAGACTTTTATTTGTAATAGAGTATTTCTACATTGTGGTGGTATTGATACTTTTACTGAAGTCCAAAATGTGAGTAGGACCTACGTTGTGTAGGTCCTACTCACATTTTGTACTTAAGTAAAAGTACCAATCATTGTGGGTGCAAAGTGTTGTGAGCTTGTAGATCTACTAATTATTTAAACGTAGCAACACTATCATTCCCAGCATGCAAATGTTGGAATTGGCCAATTTAGAGAGTTTACAGCACTTGGACTTGGACACAAAGTATTGTGTCACTTCTTGGTAAAGGTTTAATGGAAGATTCACCATTAACTATGCTGCAAAAAGTCACTTAAGGACTAGGCAACAATTTAATGGAGCCTTAAGGCTTAAAGTTAATGGTAAATGCATTCCTCCTCCAACCTGCAGAAGTTGACAATTACCTCTAATTTAGTCTAAATTTAGAACTTAATAGAACAAAAAATATATATTATTAGGCATATAACTTGAGTTATATTATTGGATAATAGTGGTGGAAAAAGTATTCATAACTTTTACTTAAGTAAAAGTATCAATACTGCAATGTAGAAATACACTGTACTGTTTATTAAAAATTAATCAAATTAAATGCTGAAAATGCTGAATGATGGCCACACGGTGGCAGCATTGCTGCATTTAAGCGTCATTGCTATGGTGTGCCATTAGTCAACCAGAACACGTAGCTACTGTAGAGTGAGTGAGAGAGAAAAAAGGCCTCTGCAATGCAGGTCAGTGGGTTAGCAGCTATTATTCCACACGTTTGTATCTGTTAACCAAGCTGTCTGTGTGCCATCACCATGGATTCCTGCCATCATAAATGCGGAAATTTCAGGTTCAGTGGCAGTGCTAGTATGGTGGATAGGCCAGGCCTAATTTAGGTTTAGGCCCATTTAATCACTTTGAAATCATACTAGTTATTTCAACAGTGTAGCTTTAGCCAGTAGACAATTGGATGCAATTTTCATTGAACAATTTCAAGATGATTATATAGCATAGTCATCCCACCCATGCGCTATTTGGTCTTCACTAAACACAGATCAGTATCCTCTGGGTGGGATATCATATCATTACCTGACCAAACCCAATGACATTTGGATGCAGTTGGCATGTTTTATCTATTTAATGCATGTTGTATAGCCTAATTGATATAGCCTACTGTAACATATAAAAGCAAGTGCTGGAATTTAATACATCAATGTGAATAATTACATCATTAGATTTGCCAATGGGACTGACACAGAATATGCATTCATTCTATTTTTAGAAACAGAAATGTCCATGACTGCATAGGAAAGGAATGGAATGAATAAAGGAAATTTGGAATGGGTAATTGTGGTCCACTGGAGTAGGCTGTTCATTGATCTACGTCATTCAGAAGAAGGGACCTAATTTCATGCCTGATTTTGAGACAGAGGAGCCGTTAAAACAGAGGGTGGCACTGGGAAGGGTATTAGTGTTGGGGGGTCAGCTCTTTAAAATCACTCAAATCAGGAAGTATTTTCCTCCAATTCCAGTAAAGTGTTGGGAAAAGCAAATGTTGGCATGAGAGAACACTGACCTATGCAACCAACAAAAAGAACAGAATAAGTTATTCATCTTTGTGAAATGAAATGCATTGCATTTTGAATTGAATGAATTGAGAAGGGCTTGACCACTTAAACCCTATATGCTTTGTTGTACATCAAGTATGTTTTACATATGTTTGCCTATTTGTTGCTCGCTTAAAAGAACTAAGATGAACCATACATCAGGCTTACCCACATGAACCCTAGCGTCCTTATTCTGGCCATGTCATAATAGATGAACATTTAACAAAATAGCACATCTACAAGCTCATAAGTGATTTGGTGTAGAAGGGGAACAAGTATAGACCCTTGGGGGACCCTGGTCAACTAAATATGTAGGCTTTAAGTCAAGCCAAACATAATGCACCCATCTTAGCTCAGTGCAGGAAAAAACAGATATTTTCTTGTAAGGTGAAACCTGCCCACACACTCAGGCTAAGGAACTACAGGGCATGTAGAGACAAGAGTGAGAATATGTGAAAAACAGTCTATTGTATCCCCAAAACAGGCTACAGCGACTCTGTTGCTATCTAGCATAGTGCAAACAGGGAAGACGGCTGAAGTTAACTGTCTGCTGAAGTCCAGTATTTAGCGATCATGTACAGTAGTTTGTGCAACATTGAGTGCAACATTGTGGTCACTGTGCCATAATGCTCCCGTCATATTTCATGGGTGTTTAAAATGCTTTTGTGACCTCAACCCCTCAGGATAACATGATATGGGTCAATCACTCACTCACGGCACATGCACACACAACACCCATGCAAGTGTGCACAGATGACTACAGGCACGCACACACGCACACACACATACAGTACAAGAGAGTATGGCTCGAGGGTCTTTTTGCATTGATTTCCTTCTTTTTTCCCTCTTGTCATGGGATAGCCACCATGAGGCCGTCATCCTATAGTTCATTATGTTGACTCTCACATTGTACAACAGAGCTCTGCCGTCATCACTCGAGACAGACCTCTAATATTTGAGCTACTCAGCATCAGAATGACAACTTTATTGTCACATCACACGATTACATATAATAAATGATTTTGTGTGCAAGCTCTCAATATTTTCAGGAAGAGGTAGAATAGGGTAAGAGAATAGACAAGAATGGTACACAGAAGTCAAATAACAGGAAGGCACAGTCAAATCAAACATACAAAGTCCAATATACAAAAGGTGCATGATTAAAAAAGAACACCACGGAAGGCAGAAATGCTTCTTGTGCAGGTGGAAAACATGTCCAGCAGATATAAATCAAATCAGAGTTTCATGTGCATGGTAAAGTGACTTAATAGTTAAATAAATGAAACAGGGCATCAGATATAAAATCACATCAAATAGCAGCAGGTATAAATGAATGGTTTCATGTGCATGGTTAAAGTCAAGTGGCATTGATAAAGAAAAACAGCAATAAAAAAGCAGTCGGTATTGAGTCACCATCTCGTGTGCATGATATCAACTATAAGTATAGTGTTAGTGCTGCAGCAGAGAGTGCAGACATAGTCATATCATGTGTATTAAGTGCTTATATGTCTAAGTGGCGGACTGCCACTAGACAGTGGGCTTGTTTCTTTTTGAGCAACAGTCACAAAGATATTCACACAATCTACACGGTAAATAGTATTTCATTTCGATAATCTGGTCCTAAGGACCTAGCACCCTTCTGGCTCCTGGTCTACCTTAAAGTAGAGGGTAATTTACTTTACAATTCCCTCATGGACAGGAGCACTTCCCTTTTGATCCACTTTCCTGCACTGCCCTGGTGACCAACCTAGACTCATGTGTCTCTCTCCCTTGGGGATGGAGGGCAAGGGCATCTGTGAATGTATATCTCTTCATGTGCATTATGCAGCGTCTGTGTGCTGCTGTATGCGTTAATACTGTAGTGTATAGCCATCCCCCATCTCAGCTGATTTGGCTGCAGGCCTCCATCAAAGACTGCAGAGTGGGGGTACCATGTGGCAACTACCCCACTCCCCCCTCCTCCCTCCTTCAGGGACAGGCCAACGTGTGAAACAGCTGGTGCGCTCCGAAAACCAATTAGAGCTCCCTGGCCCCCTGCCTTGGTGCCCGGGACAGCCTGCTAGGCCGAGCAGGGGAATCGGCAAGGACGGGGAGTATGGTCGTTAGCACCTATACAGAAGGCATTAACAAGAGCCAGGCTTCTCCTGGTCGACCAGCAAAGTCAGATGGGAACCACAGGATATCGATTTTCTGAGGCTGCAGGTCTATAGTCAGCGGTTAAACAGGAATTACAATTCTAGAGTTCTCCTGACCTGTTAAGCCAGATTTGGGCTGCACTTACACGTTAACCATAACCACTACCCATGTGCAGTATAAAACCTATTTCTCCTCTCCCCATGTCGGATACTAATTTAGGACATGAGACATGACCCATGTCCCAAAGAAACCTCATTTTAGTTATTTTAAAGGGAAAAAATTACATTGGTGATGTTGTGAACATATTGCAGTTATGATGTTTAAGCAATGAAACCACAACAATTAGGGTTCAATAATTAGGTCAGTTAGGTCATAGGTGTTTATGTTATCAGGTCAACTACCATGTGTTTATAGGGTGGCCTTTTGTTGAAGAGTTCAAGTACAAGCGAATGTTTCAGAAGAAGAAGGGTTACATTCTATAGATTGGAAAAAGCCCGCACAGCAAAATCTAAAGTCTTATTTTAAGATATAAGATAATAAGAATGGAAATATCACTCTGGATCTTACTGTGAGAATGAGAATGGCACATGTTGTCTAGGATAGGCTGTGTGTGTGGAATATGATTATATGAATGTCTTGTTTTGATTTATGGACTTGATATTGATTTGGTTCATCCATGTGTTAATTGTATAGCTTCGGATCAATTGTGTGTTGTCATAAGATGTGTTATAGCTGAATGAATGATATAGCCTGGAATTGGTCTGTACAGATGACAGGAAGTCATTAGGGAGAATGGCTGTCGGAAGGTTCAGCACTGTGAGAAGATAAAGTCACCCTGAGGCAACTCAGAGGGGTCGCAGGGGTCAACACACACACACACACACACGCACGCACGCACGCACGCACGCACGCACGCACGCACGCACGCACGCACGCACGCACGCACGCACGCACGCACGCACGCACGCACGCACACACACACACACACACACACACACACACACACACACACACACACACACACACACACACACACACACACACACACACACACACACACACACACACACACACACTTCTTGGACTATCCTCAAAGGAAATACAATTTAAGCACAATGAATAAGTGAGCAGGAACACTAAATAATACATGTTTCATACCATTGTCTAAGACTTTTGTGTGACTTTATTATCACCCCCCTGGCTTAGGCCTAGCTATTGTAAATAGGACAGAGCCAATAGACTGAGTTATCAATAATGCAATGATCAAGAATAGGTTTTAGCAGTGTGTCTGCTCTGGGGGGTGGAGGGGTGGTCAGCGTCAGCCGCTGCTTGTAAAGGCTGTCGATCTGGCAGAAAGTTGGCAGCAGTAAAATGTGTTCACAATGTGTCATAATTTCAGGTATGTGGTGTGGCACTGCAATAAGGATTTTATCACAATGCTGTTATGACCAGATGCTTGTGGCTGACCGATACGATATTCACAATCACAATCAACCATGAAATGTATTAATACATGTCTGCTATACTCTGGTCAGTTGCAGACTGAATGTCTGTGGCCAGTGGTGTAAAGTAACTAAGTAGGCTACACATACTCAAGTACAATTTTGAGGTAGGCTACTTGAGTATTTCCAGTTTTCAATACTTGTACTTCTACTCCACTACATAGTCAAATATTGTACTTTTTTACTCCATGACAATTATTTGAAAACTTTAGTTAGTTACTTTGTAGATTTGAACTATTATTACAAAACATACATTAACCACTTCAGCTCTATTTAAACTTTGGCTATTTGAAAATAGCCGATCTACAAGCTCACAATGGGTCTTGATGTGAGGCATTATTTGTGAGCATGTAGATTGGCTATTTTCAAAAGATTTGAATACATTTGATACATAATATTATGATACCTTGTGAAAAGGGACATTCTGCATAATGAGTACTTTTACTTTTGGTATTTCTACATTTCAGTATTGATACTTTTACTTAAGTAATGTAATGTAAAAGTAGTACTTTTTCCACCACTGTAAACAACAGGGCTAAAGCATAATAGGGCCATAATAAAGAACCCTGGGAGTTTGGCTCTTGTGCTGAAAAACGTGCATAGGTGAGAATTGCACCCATTTATTTAAGCGCCCCCGCAGGTGCATTTTTGTGGTGATCACGTGTGGATCCGCCCAGCCTAGACGCCTCCTCCAATAAAACACACACACCAAAAGCAGCGTTGCCATGTCTGCTTATTATAAGCAGCTTTGGGCTTGTTTTTCTGTAAAGTTGCTTGTAAATATTGGTGGTTGCGGTTTTCGTTTTTTGGGCTTGTTTCTAAAGTGTAGCCTACTTGCTTATTTGGACTTGCTTCCAAAATTTTAACCAGTGGTTCTCAAATATTTTAATGTCATGGTTTGGACCCCCAAATTATTTAATATGTATTTGTCCCTAGCCCCATCTGAAAATGTTTTCAGGCAGCCTCATACCAGATTTGTGATGTTTGAATGTTTCAAAAAATATTCACATTTTATTTCAAGATCTACAAGATCATGCGACGCATTGTGAGCCGATCTACAAGCTCAGATCGTCTATTTTCAAATAGCCAATACACTGTAGGTTTAAAGTGCTCATGTGGCCTATTGCTTCTTTTGGGCTTGTTTTCCTAGATGCGGTTGCTTTACTTGCTCATTTGTCTCACAAAACCTGGCAACGCTCTGGCTTGCTTCCTCCAGGCAAATGCAACCCAAGAAGCCGCACAACCAACTCAACGCTGCTGAGAGAGAGAGGCGGCGCCAGGCCGGGAGGTAAAACGAAACCCGGTGTGACTCGGTCCAAAGGCCGGCGTGGTGCGGTGCACCAAGATGATTAATTAGTAAAATAAATGCCTCGGTAACTGGACACGACACCCTGATCGGCGGACACACAAACACACACACACACACACACACAGAGGACAGCGTGCGTGGTGGTTATAATAGGACGGGAGGAGGCCAGGTAAGTCAAATCCATAGGCTATAATACGCATGCATGTTGCTGCTGCTCCCACTGGTTTATGATGAGCTCCCGTTGACTAATAAACTCTTTTTTTTTGTGTTTTTTTAGGCAATGTTTTTTGGGAGGCTATATGTGTTTATTTGTTGTAGACTATATGTGTTTTTATTTTAGGCTATGTGTGTGTGTGTGTGTGTGTGTGTGTGTGTGTGTGTGTGTGTGTATCCGGTGGGACTTCTTCAGTGACAGATGAACCCACAAACTCACTCAGATCAGTTTATCATTCGTTATTTATGAGCCGCAGCAGTCGAGCTGTGGCGAGAATGTGTCACGATACACACAAGATTTAGAAGGCATCATCAAACATAATATGCATACAATGCCTATTTATTTACCCATCTATCTATACGTCCCGCTTCCAATTGATAAGAGAGCAATCGGGGGATCTATGCACGCATACTGCAGGTGATTGGATCAGCAGCGTGTGAAGTGCAGGCAGAAACAGGTCAGCTGCAGTCAGAACAGACGCTCTCATCATAAGCCAGATAACCAGAATAGTGCACCAGAATAAACGCACGGCGCGATCCATTCCATTCTACAGTGAGTGTGACATTCGTGTTTGTGTTGTATCTGTCGTGTAACCGCAGTGATCTGCAGCAGGAGGAGAGACGCGGACCGACGGGGGGAAAACAGTGGATTGAATCGGTGGAACGGGAGGGGAGGAAACTGCGCCGGTCCCGGAGCGACCGCACTGCCAAGACAGCGGAACCCCCAGTGCTGCCTGCTGGCTGCTGCGCACTTACAGAACCGCACCAGGAGCCTTCCACTGCTTAAAGGCATGACGGAATTAAACCCACCACCGCTCACCCACTACACTGTGGTTGCCTAGTCTGAGAGCGGCAGGGACTTTTTGACAGCCGGGGGGAATTTAACTGGAGAAACGGTAATAAACCGGACTTTCCACAGTAGTAATATTTGGAATAAACCGTGCGTTCAGTTGCGTCTTTGGCCATCAGAACCCTCCGCTCCGCCGCGGCCAGCGGACATGATGATGGGAAATGTAAATAGACGTTAGGAGCTGGATTTTAAAGTGCGCACACACTTCCCCCTCCTCGTGCTCCTCCCGAGCAGTCCGCGATGGAGAAGGTCGACGCGGAGGTGGTGCAGGAGGTAGCAGGAGCAGAGCCGCTCCTCCACAGCGTCCATGGACCCAACCGGATCAGGCCCTCTTCCTACCGGGCCCTGCGCAGCGCCGTGTCCAGTCTGGCCCGCATAGATGACTTCATCTGCGAGAAGATCGGCGCGGGGTTCTTCTCGGAGGTGTTCAAGGTGAGATGTGTGTGTGTGTGTGTGTGTACGCGCGCGCGTGTGTGTGTGTGTAATTATGACAGCTGATGTAGTTATGAACACAAGAATTACAACTTCTTAGCAGATTTATGTTAGTTAACCCCTGGTCTTTTAGTTATAACCCCTGAGTGGGTGGACTAACTTGTTAAAGGAACATCTACAGACAGTGTAGTAGGCCTACACTGTCTACATGGCTACATGTTGAACACTATAGGTTTATGCTTTGTTTTAGGAGCATCAACGGTGTATGTTAAACACATAGGTCCTAGGTTTAGACTCTGTGTTAGGAGCATGTACATGGTACACACATACAGTAGGTCCTACTACAGTACAGTTAACCTCTTGTCACCAGACTTTCCACCAAGGAGGAAAGCCTGGTATTCATTCTAAACTGGCCTGTGTGATCCGGTTTAGAAAAAAGGAAAAGAAGAATCGTGTTCCAGTGGTGTGTTCTCATTGTTAGACGGTCTACGAGTTAGACGGTTATTATACCAAAAGAAACAAAACGATTATACCAATTTAAACCAATCTTAAACTAGGCGAATCATTTTGGAGGCGCACGGCACCGAAGGTTCCGGTCATGGTTTCCGGCCACCTGATGACGTGAAGTTATTTCCGCTCCAGACCGGATCAGAAACCCGAAAATGGTATTGATCCCACGCTACAGTACAGTAGTAGGGTTGAATACAAGAGCACTCGCCACAAAACACGCACCCCGGGTCTATTCCGGCGGCCTCGGAACGGTTGCCACCAGGTAGCCTATTCCTAAACGTAACTTCATTAAAATTATGCTTAAAACAAACCTTATTCCTAAACGTAACCTCAGTGAAACTATTCCTAAACCTAGCCTTATTCCTAAACTTAACCTCAATAAAACTATGCCTAACCCTAAACGTATTCCTATCTGAAACCTCAGTAAAACGAATACAAGAATACAAGAACCGCCGCTGGGGGCGAGCCGTCCGCAAAGAAAATGGGGGTGAGTGTTTTGGGGCGAGCGTTCTGGCTACATAGTATAGTCCACACATCTTAGGCTTGGGCTCTGCTTTCTTATGGGTAATTTATACTCCGCCATAAGACTCTGTCTCTCTCTGATAACTGATTTTCAGCTGATAAACGTTTCCTCTCGTTTTTCAGTTGAACATCAGCTATTTTCTGCAAGCAACATATGACAAAGTAATTGTGCTTTATGCTTCATAGGTTATGTTCAATAAAGTCAACATTCAGAGTACAATATAGAACATAACATTGATGCCCATGGTCTGGATTTAGAATCCTATTTATTGGAGCTAGCTGAATTCTGTGTTTTTACTCAAATATTAAAGGTACTGGCCCACCCACTAAGTTACTTCCTTAAAGCTTTTTAGGCTATCCAGTTATAGTCACTTGATTAAGAACACAATTTGGTAGCTATGGTGACAGACTGCATGACTTGGAATGACCAGAAATCATCTCAGTCGGCTGAACAAATTCCCCCAAAACATGACCGTGTCTACTAGTTCCCCATCAAGAAAACAAGTGGTTTCTCTGGTAACAAACATCCCAAATTAGACGAGCAGAGAACACTCATGTTGCTGTAGGATTAGTGAGGACTCGGAGCCGATGGCGTCATTTTGGAAACATACACTTCACTGACCCTGCTAATGATGCCCCTCCTCCGCCAGCCATACGCCACTGACCCACATGTCATGGACGGGGAACACAGTGTTTTGGTGTGTAAGTGATCTGGTCAGGGCAGCTAGATCCGGCACAGGTACTGGTAACCCTACTCTGCCTGTTGGGACCAGCATCTCTCAGCTCTTTGAACTGCCTCATAAAGCGCAGTTTGATTGTGTAAGAGATCAAATCTAATGAGCCCAAGGAACAAATTGCATCATCTTAAAGGCCAGATTTGAGAATCGTAAACAAAATGACTAGATATGTTTTTATTTTATATAGGTGATTCATTCAGCTCGACTATGCTACAGACAACAGATAATGTTAGGAAAACATACCTATATTTAGCTTTTTAAAAGAAATATATATATTTCTACAAAAATATCTACAAAAACTATTTTATGTGCATATAACCCTAATGTATATGTTTAAAACGATATGGGCCTTTAAAGAGGGGACATGTACAATCATTGGTTGGTTGTATAATGTTGTTGTTATTGCTGCTGTTTCATTTTATGTTTACTTATAGGTTAAATATTCTCAAATTGAAGCTTTAATCAAATCAAGGTTCTTCAAATTGATGTCAAGATATCGTACTGTTTTACGAAAAACATTGGTAATCCATGATCATGATGTTTTGAGAATCTAGGACTCTCCAAAATCCGGATCGGCATCGAACTAGAAACATCTGTCATCAGTCGGGCTCTAGAAGGTATTGGTTGTTATTCTCGTTAAGCTGTCCTCCTATGGTGCTCTGTGCTAGTATTTCTATAGGAATAATGCCCAAGTCCTGACAAGAAAAACATACCTGAGGCACCTTGCAGTTGTCTACTACAGCACTGTTTCCCAAACAGTGCGTCGGGACTCAGGACCCATTTGTGGGTCGCGGATCCATTTTCATGGGTCGTGAGTGAATATCCCTTTTTTTTATTTTTGGTTTCCTAAGTATTTTAAAAAGATTTTCTAAATATTTCCACAAAAATATTTCCACAAATTTTCATAAGTTGGAAACAAATTCAAACATTAAAAAAAAAACATTTCATGAATAAAATAAAAAATTATCAAAGAAATTCCCTAAATTAGAAAACAAATATTTAAGAAGTAGGGAAAATAGAAGATCTGCAAGCTTGCAACATGGCGCAAAGCGACGCGTTGTGAGCTTGCAGATCTGCTATTTTCACTAGTTGGGTCCCGGGCAAACATCTGATTTCTCCTTTTGGGTCTTGAGCTAAAAAGTTTGGGAACCACTGGTCTACAGGCCCAAGCATCAAAATCCTAACTTGTAGAAGTATTGGCTAGCCAGGGACTCTTATTGACGCCAGTAGAACACATCTCACCTTCCACTGTCTGCTCTCTGTGTTTATGAAGGCAGAACTAGCAGAAGTACTTATTTACTGTAGTGGGCCTATGGCTATGCTGTTACAGATACAGAACACCTTGGTGGTTGAACCTTCTTATTAACTCCTACAAACCTGTTGCACCAAAATAAGTTTATGCTGTTAATCTGGATTTATGACACATTATTTATCCACAACGTCATTTGTGAACTCAGCAGTTTTTTTTACCTGGTATAACACTCAAACAAATACAAAATGTGCCTGGCATGAACTCACTGGAGTTTGTTGAACAATTCTTCTAATGTGACCATACTCTGAAGGAAAACGTCTGGACAACCAGAGAATGGCACAAGGGGCCACTGGGCCCTCATAAGCCACTCCCTCCCCTCCGCTTTGCCCTTTTGAATGGCCAATGAGGATGCAAATGTCACTGTGTTTACAGCTGACCTGTCGAGATGCCACTTGGGTTTTGATCGGCTCGCCCTTTGATAGCGTGCCATATAAATGCAAATGTGTTACCACAGCTATCAGGCTCCGGAGAACTGCCATAAATTTTGCTGGCAATGTTGTGCTGTGTAATTGTCTCCTAATAGCATTACGCAGACCGTGTACTTATTTTGTTGCTGTGCACTGCCTTAGGGTATAGAAATAAGTTTGCTGAAGAAGTTTACTGATCGGCCCTCTCAAGAGATGCGATGGATTTCTTTTCGAACTTTTGCTGCGAAGGACACAAACTCAAAGGAGCCAAGTTTGCACGCGCACGTGCGTATGCGCTGTAGTGCATGTAGACTTTGAAGTGTTAATCCTTGCTACTGCATCCTTCATTCTGCTGCAAACACTCTGGCGACCTGCCATTTCTGCCCCCGTCAATGTAAGATCAATGGAGCCTCACGGCAAGCAAGGCAACCATTCACCTCACCGGTGTGCCATTGTGCAACCCCCCCCAAATGCAGAGGGGGGAGGAGGAGGGGAGCTGGTTGAGAGAAAAGAAGGGTGCACGCATGTCAGGACAAATCCTTCAGGTGCTGTTTTTCATCTTTCTTTAATATTCTTCAAAGAAAGAGTCCTGCTGGGCCGTGTGTTTGTGCACGGCAAAATCCTGAGTGTTGTTAATTTACCTCTGAACGGACCCATACAGGTCCATTTGGAGTTAAATGATCACTCAGGATTCGACTTTGTGTGTGTGAGACCCTGCTTTGGTCTGCATGTGCAGGATTCCTGCTGGTTTCCCAGTTTTGTTTCCATCAGGCTCAAACCAGACCTGATCCACTGTTGGTCAGAACACAATGGAACCCCCCAATCACAAATAAATCACAGTACCATACCATTGTTCCAATGTTCCTTTTAAACTTTGGACTTTTAAAACTTTTGATTTACATAGTTGACATACCTTCCGTTCACTTCTAATGAGACATATTTGTATTTGTGTCTCTGCCCTCATCTGTTCATTGTTTTCCCAAGATGGACCATCTAAGAGAAAGAGTGCACACACTGTGTGGTGTGGATTGGATGGAGGAAGCCTTTTCCAGTGTGTGGTTCTATATGGGTCGGATATCTCACATCCTCTTTCTTTCAGAATCTTGGCAAGAATGTGGCATTTTTAAATATTTGTAAGATTAGGTAGGCTTTTTTCTTAGATGTTGTGTAGAATGAGGAAAGTAGAGAGGGCGGACAACATTCAACATAAGTCTCTGTCCAGAATTGAACTGGGGGCAACGTTGCAATTATGTGGTCGACGAGCTACCTGGTCACTACCGGCGTGCCCGAAATGTTGATACTCTACCTGGAGTCCTTAATCGCTTTTTAAAATCTGGTAGGGGTGTGCCAACCCTACAGAACAGCCTATAGGGTGAAGTGTGTGTTGTGATGACTTTTCTCTGGTAATTCAAAATAACTTGCAATGCTATTATTGGCATTGGCACGACAGGTAATTTCAGGGTTTGCTTCAATGGTTTGCCTCGATTGGCTCATTGCAGTTGTTGTGGAAAATGGACATAAGTGATAGTCCGTGAGTCACCTAGTGAGATGCTTCGCCATAGTAAACATTGAATCATCACAATAATTATCCTATAAAGCTATGATTAGTGCAATTACTGTACAGCCTAGCATTGGTGAGGTGTGTGTGTGTGTGTGTGTGTGTGTGTATTTTCTGTAATGGATTCACACATGAGATACGTTTTAGTCTGCTGAAGGGGCATAGCAAACAGATGAGTTTCACCAATAAAAAAGAAACTAGTGTCCAAATGGTTGTTGCGTATGTAATGACAGACACTTATACAGTACCCGTGTGCTGTGTGAAACAGGTTGATATTATCACTAGCAAAGTAGTACGCTCCCTTTTACATGTGTGTTCATGAGTCTGCTTAATTTGATCGCTACTTTTTGCTCTTGTGTCATCAAATGTTAGCATAATTCAGTTATTCCACTTTTCATGATATGGTGTTTCTTTTTTTTTCTGGGGGGGGGGGGCAGTGACTCCCCTGAGACAATCTCCATTTGTGTGTGCGTGTGTAATTTTGATTGGGTGGATTAACCGCTGAAAGACCAGGGTATGTCGTCTGGATATGGGATCTGTCTTACTCAAGACAAGTAGGGACTAGCTGCTGGAAAACGTCTTGCTCTGGCACCACTATACAATCCAGACTTCCAGAGTAAGAGTGTCACTCTGGATTTTGCTGTGAGGATTAAATGTCAGGAAAGATAGAAGCAGCAGCATTAAGACACACACAAGACCTTATCCATCTTCCATATGCTTGTGATTAAAATAAAGAGAGACACACACACACACACACACACACACACACACACACACACACACACACAGGGTCTGACTCTGTTGCCATTGGATCGCGGTGTTGGATGGAGTACCAGTTTTGACTTGAACCTCCAGGGCTTAGCAAAACACTTTTCCCCTTTATTATTCCTCTCCTCCCTCGTTCCAGTCAGGACCTGCTCTGCTGACACTTCAGAGCAGAGGTGTGTATGTTTGTGTGTGTGTGTGGGTCTGTGTATGTGTGTGTTTGTGTGTGCGCCTGTCTTTGTGAATTTCCCTGTTGTTGGTGATCTGCAGTGTGTCACGCAAGTGGAGTTGTTCAGCAAGGCAAAATGTCTTAACCATAGACTATACTTAGTTGACCGGCGTCCCCCAGGGCTTTTCCCGCTAAACCAAGCAAATGTACTACAAGCTCAGAACGCATTGTGAGGTTGTAGAACATAGGCTAATTTCGCCCCCAGAATACGGACACTAGTGTGGTTCATCATGAGCATCATTGCTTGTTTTTTTCCCCGTGTGTGTGTGTGTGTGTGTGTGTGTGTGTGTGTGTGTGTGTGTGTGTGTGTGTGTGTGTGTGTGTGTGTGTGTGTGTGTGTGTGTGTGTGTGTGTGTGTGTGTGTGTGTGTGTGTGTGTGTGTGTGTGTGTGTGTGTGTGTGTGTGTGTGTGTGTGTGTGTGTGTGTGTGTGTGTGTGTGTGTGTGTGTGTGTGTGTGTGTGTGTGTGTGTGTGTGGGGAGTACAGGTAATCCAATCTCTCAGCTGAGCCTTAAGGGAAGCTCCTCCCATTAAAGGTAAACAAACAGCTCAGGTGTGTGAAGTGTTTTGCCTGGAACTTGCTCAGAGTTGGAGGGTTGGGGAATGTTTTTGTAAGCTTTTTTCCCTTTTTTTTTCTTTTTCTTTGAATGTCCCATTTGGCGTTGAATGCCTTTACCTGTCACAGCAAGACCTGCGCTAACCCACCATCAGCTAGCTCGCTCGCTCACTTTCACTCATTCCTTCCACCAAGCTGCACAGAACACGCATTTAACAAGCAATAAGCCATGTGTGTTTTTGCAGACGTAATGTGTGTTCACGTGCGCACAAGCATGAACGTATATTTTTCTGGAGGCAGCATGTGAACTGGAGTGACTCGTGTTTAGGCGTGTGTGTGTGTGTGTTTCTGTGAGAGGCAGGGGGTATTGGCGGTTGTCCAACAGGCTAAAGGGTTGTGTGTCGGTCACTACCTGCCTGGTCTAGACAGAACTGGGATCAGGTTCTGTTAGAAGGAGCCCAGCTAGCAGAGAGACCTCCCTGCTCGCTCACTGACGGACTGTACTTGGCCGCTCGCCTCGACGCCTCCTTTCAAAACACACGCATGCACTCGCATGCTTATACACACACTTATGTAAACACACACTTCGACTCTTGTTGTCATCCTTCCTGGGAGTGGGGGGGGGGGGGGGGGGGGTCTAGGAAGAGCATAGCTGTAGGCAGAGGTTGAGTGTTTCAATAGAAGAGGCTGTTTTTCAGCTGCAAAGCCCCATTTTGGAACACACCCCCACCCCCCCATTTCTAGCTCGCATCAAGTGACATTGATTATAGAGGCAATTCTTCTTTGCACAGCGGTGGTATAGATGCCAAAGAAAAGTATAACATTTAGCTAGGACTGAAACGTTTCCAGTGTTGCTCAAGTGCTGTCCGATATTCCCAATGAGACGAACTATGCCTCAAATGGTGTTTGAAGGGTTTCTCGCGTGTCATTTGTTTGGAAACCTCAGTGGGGTTTATTTTAAGTTTATTTTGATGTACTGGGTTTATATTAAGCCAGAGTTAAATGACACCAGCTAACTGCTGCTAGCGATTCAATCCTAGCCACCAAAACCACAAAACCACAAGAGGGTGTGAGTGCCAAAATCCACTGGCAATGTCCCGCCGTTGTGTGTATGCCATGCATGTGTGCGCGTGTGTATGTGTGATTTGTGTGTGTAGTGATGCATTCCCTCTCTTTCGTGCTCTACACTTTTGACCTCAGCAGCAGAGTGTAATGTGCAGTGATGTGCTCCGCAAACCCAGTTTTCTTCCTCTCCTAAGTCTTGTCTCTCCTCTTCTCTCTGTTTCTACTATCTCTCTCCCCATCTCTCCTGTTGGAGAATTGTCTCTGCACCGCTTACAGTCTCAGACATGCATTAAATCTCCATGTCTCTCTCTCCTATTCCCTCTTTCTTTATCCGTCTGTCTCATCGTTGCCGCTGGCTAATTACAGACACCACTGCACATGTTCACTACAGAGAGAGAGAGACGGAGAGAAAGATGCCTGTGACCTTTTTCAGCTGACAACTGCACTTTACAAGGCAGAGTATGTTTTAGGAGGAGTGAGTGCGTGTTCATGATTGAGAGAAGAGAGGTGTGCCCTTCACCACTGTCTCAGCTCTGGTAGCTGGCAGAAGGGTGTGCACGTGCGTGCATGTTTGTCTGATTGCACCATAAGGTGGAGTGCAGTAACCATTGTGTAGGGCTTATGTATCGGTGTTCTTGCAACAAGTCGATGGAGACGCCTATTAAAGACAGACACACACACACCTTCAGTGGTTTTTGTGCCCAAGGCACACCAAAGGGCAAGTAAAAACCTCATGTCACACCTACGTATATTCATATTTGTGCAAAATTGCATCTATAAAATGTGCCAGTTATCACTCTGCAAATGTTTATTTTAATTTACTAAAGCCAAATAAAAACTTAATTTCATACTATTTTTTTTTGGTGAAAATACAAGTATTTGCCTCTGTAAATGTGTATATAAATGAGTTGTGCACAAAATATTTGCGAACGCCCAAGTGGAGCTTACCATAGACATATATAGGTAGACGCCTCCTTCGGCTCTGAGGCATGTGTATCTTGGGCGCCATTTTAGCGTAGGAAAGCTGTAGGGAAGCTTCCGTGTGTGTCACAGAAGGGGGCGTTCGGTAGGCCAATCAGAGGCAGGTGGGGGCGGGACAACTGATTCTGACAGGTCTTAGAAAAGACGCACTGTGATTGGCCAGTAGTCAACGCGCTGTGAGCGCTGTGATTGGCCAGTAGACACTTTGAGTGTCCGTTTGCCTACGCGAAAATGGCGGCCGCGATACAAGTTGCTCCAACGAACTGCAGAGGCCAATGAGGTATCTAGGTTTCTATATCTATGGAGCTTACTATGCAACCGTGCTCGGTTTGTGTGTGTGTGTCTCTGTGTGCAGCCGCGCCCCCATGTGACTCACGCTCTCATTGGCTCGCGCCCCCATGTGACTCACTTGCGTGCACTGCCTGTAAGCAGCCGCCAGAGTGCGCCAGAGTGCACCACCAGGAATGTAGACGATGCTCTGATTAAAATACACAATAGCCTGCAACATGCCTAAACCAAACACATTTCACAAACTCTTCTGGCGGCCCTGTTCTCACTAATTTCACTGTACCACCCACTTCTCTACAATTGCTCATTCCTTTCGATTCTTCTTATTGTTATTTTCGAGCTGCGTTCGCGCGTCTTACTTGTGATAAATAATTTGTAACGTTTTGTATAGTTGTAAATATTGTGGCACCTTTTGAGAACCACTGGACTACTCTTCCAACGGACCAATTACAAGGACTCCAACATGCATGCACACACACACACACACACACACACACACACACACACACACACACACACACACACACACACACACACACACACACACACTGTGGCTTGTGAAAACAAAGCACACCTCACAGACGCACACCTGAGAGAGAGAGAGGAAGCCTGTGTCGGTCCCCTGAACTGTGATGGTGTGACACAGCCTGTAGGCTGTCTGTCCAGCTCAACGTGTCTGCTCCTCCAGCAAGTATAGCAACACACCTACTGCTGGGACATGCTGCATCAGCACTTGGCTCACATCTGCATTATAGGCTGGCTGGGTGTGAGAGATTTTGGGTGAGGCGTGTGTCGGAGAGTGAGAGAGAGAGAGAGAGGGAGAGAGAGAGAGAGAGGGCGTCAAGCTAACAGTTTGAGCGTACACATGAAAATCCTCGGTTTTAAGATGACCACTTGTGAGCTCTAATTTATACTTTGTCGTAAGACTATATTGCGTGGGGAAAAATTGCTGATCTACAAGCCCACAATGTGACGCGTTGTGAGTTTAGACATAAGCCATTTTTGCTATTTTGGAAAATGTTTGATAGTTAAATCAGATTGGAAGAGCGTAAAGTTGCATTTGTCACGCTCAGTGCAACAAACCCTGTGTGCTCTTGCTGTCTTGAGTAAATCTGCAGTAGTAGTGCAATGGAAGCAGAAAAGAGCAGTGATTTATCATACAGGCCGTTATGAAGCCTCTAATCCTCTGCACTGCGTTCCGGCAGCAGACTTCTAACACTCGCTGGAAGTGCTCTACGGCTGATGGAGCACCGAAATACTCACTACTACTACTACTACTACTACTACTACTACTATGTGTGCCTGTGGTTTTCTGTGCCGGTGTTAGAAACCTATGTGAGAGAGGAAGGAACCAGATCTATTGAGATTATTCTAGGGCTGGCCTGAGTAATTAACCAAAAACATATTGAAACCGACAACTTAAGCTTGCTAATGTAGGTTAATCGAATAATTGAGAAGCAGTTTTTTTGTTTTTAAATTTTTTAAATAGTCATTCATTAATCATAATCGAGGCAAAAGTCTGAAATAATAGTGATATTGATTTGAAGTGATATCGCCCAGTCCTAGTTCATTCTAGTCGAAGCAGGAGAGCGTGTCTGGTATCCCGGTGGACAAGGGACTTAATTCAGGAGTGGTTGACTCTCATTGACTGGCGGTTAAGGCAGAAGCAGGTATCCTTGATCTTACTAGGTTAAAAGCCCAGACGTACATGCGCGCGTGTGAGTATATTAATAGCATTACTCTCTGCACTCTAGCCGTGTCCCTAATAGGCTTTGTGGATTTCCCATCTCCATCCTGATCCTGTGCCGTAGTTCAGATCCAGGCCACCAGCTCACTGCTTCCTACTGGACCTCGTCAATGACTCCCGCGTCGCTTCCAGATCACATCTGCGTATTTCTCCTACGACTCCCACTCCTCTCCTCTTCTACCGAGCCCCCTCCTCACTCTCACTCGGTCCTCTCATCCCTGTGCACCCCTCCCCCACAAGCGTACCCTCACGGTGTTAATGTACGCCATTAATGCGTGAACCGTAACCCATCGTTACATCCTGCATACACATACACACGCTTCGAATAACTTTGCCGCTTTCCCCCGCTAATCCCATCTTCATGCTAACAGCACTATCGCGTGTACTGTGTAGTCTCACTCCCTCCACTCGCCAGTGAACATGACATTAATACACAGTTGTACCATGCACGTGTGCATGCTCACGCAGACGCACCCCCCCCACGGTCAGTCTTAGACATGCAGTCAGCACAGTCATTGTCGCAGTAAGTGCAGCAGTCTGCACAAATTCACAGATCTAAATGTATTCAGGGGAGGAGACACGAGTCCAGCTTCCAGGCAGATGAGATCGTACGCAAAGGGGAGCATATCGTATCACCATGGTTACCAGACGTAGTACATCGCCATAGCAGCGTATAGTAGGAACAGAGCGGCTGCGGAATGAATGAATGAATGAATGAGCTTAAATGACCTTCCTGCTGTCTGCACTATATCAGCAGTACCAAGATAACTTGGTGCCAAATGTCATTGCCATAGTAATTTAGTATAAAGATGATCCTGTGTTGTGGCAAATGTCGCATGAAGCGTGCTGCTCGTGTAACTACCACATGTCACAAATGTTTGTAAATGCTGTTTATGGTGTAGAGTGCATGGTAGTAAATTCAATAAAATATATATATATATATAACTGTATGCCTGTGTGGTGACCAGCTGGAAGGCGGAGACACGTTTGAAGTGGAAAGCGTTCGCTTTGCCTTCTTAAATGTCCTTAAACCACTCGCCACATTTTTGAATTCTATCTTTAGTCTTGCAGCTATAAGGGAAAAAAAGGAGACTACTTTTGCACAGTTGCAGAAGAGGCTTTAGAAACAGGTGCATCGGAAATAAACCAGCACAGACGATCCTGCTCTGTCTCAAACCTTTATTACGCTACACAGACGACACTTCCTCTTGTCATGTATTCATTTGATTTAATGACTCTCTCCCCCTGTCTTTGTCTGTCTTTGTCTGTCTCTCTCTCTCTCTCTGTCTCTGTCTCTGTCTCTGTCTCTGTCTCTCTGTGTGTGTGTGTGTGTGTGTGTGTGTGTGTGTCCAGGTGCAGCACAAAGTGTCCGGTCAGGTGATGGCTCTGAAAATGAACACTATGGTCAGTAACAGAGCCAACATGCTCAGGGAGGTGCAACTCATGAACAGACTCTCACACCCCAATATACTCAGGTAAGTGGGTGTGGGGATCCATAGTCTGCAGGCACCGGCAGTGTTTCGTATAACTTAACATTACAAGTGCTTTCTTGTCAGTTTTATTCTAACCACTCATTTGTCTCTTTTAACACATTCCCTTTTCCTGTTTGTTTTTGTCCTGTCCATGGAAAAAAAACCTTTGACGTGCATTTTTTTGTTGTGTCTAGATGTTTGCTATTGCAGTGTTTGATTAATGTGTGTGTGTGTGTCTGTTCCTCCAGGTTTATAGGAGTGTGTGTCAATGAAGGACAGCTCCACTCTCTAACAGAGGTAAGACATGATCGTGAACTCTGAAAGTCTTGCAGTAGAAGCATCCCAAGGCAAGCGTCCCTATTCTGGGGCGAACATTCTGTGAAAAATAGCCAATCTACAAGCTTGCAACACGACACATTGTGACCTTGTAGATCGTCTATTTTTGGTCAAGACATTTGGTGTTGAGGGAAAAAAAAGTGGACCAAGTATAGAGCTCGGGGGATCCCGGTCAACTAAGTATATAGGGTTTAAGTGGTTAATATATTTCCATCAGGCACAAATCCCAGTTTAGAGTGGAGGTTGAAGATGTTCAGAGGAGGTGAGACCTTAAGTCCTGTGGGGAAAAATATTAAAATTATGGTTTAGGAGACAGGGGAATGAGGGGCTTAGAGGTCGCATGTTAACTGGGAGCCTCTCTTTGGAATACAATTTCTTGTTTTTCAATTGAAATGGCTCACTATTGCACATTCCCAACAGTGCTTTGTTTTATAGATTAGTACTAAAACAAAAGCAGTTTAAAATATCTCAAGTTTAACAACTTAAGCCCTATTCTATTCTTGATCATACGTTTGTGATACATGCAAATAGCTGATCAAACTTGTAAGCTTGTAAATCAGGTATTCTGGCTATTTTTGAAACTTAGATGTTTTTTTAATTTTTGTCATACTTGTTGCATATGCATGCCCAAGTAGGAACGCCAGTTTGAAAGTGGTTAAGATCAGAGTGCCAAACTGCAAAACAACTTTTCATGTTTTGCTGACGAACACCTCCTACCCTCATTTGTTACAGCAATACCAAAGCTAGACCAAGCAAACACGGCAGCTATGCTCTCTTTGTTAGACCAGTGATTCTGAACTTTTTCAATTTCAAGGAACCCCCCAGTTTGATGTGTGTTAGGCCACGGACCCCCATTTGATACCATTTACTTTATATCTGGGAAATCTAAAATCATCAGTGTTAATTTTACTCTTTAGAGTGGACAAAAGGAACCACCAAATTGACCTGTATGGGTCTGTATTTGGTTCCTCTTGTACACTCTGAGTTACAGACCCCGTAAGAGTCCTTTTGCTGGTGGCTGGTGGCTCAAAACCTTACTCGCAAACAAATACATTCTGCGAACGGGAATTCTGTTTGGTGTGCGATACAAACCCATGCGGGCTGACCGGAAGTGGTTAGTGATGTACAGTATGGCGGTAGAGCACACAGACACTGAGGTCAGGCGGTTCAGGCGTGACGGGCTGACCTGACGTTGACATGGTGACTTTAACAGATCGATAGCTGTCTAAAGGAAGTGCTGGGGTGGGGTTCTTGTGTCGGCTGTACTTGATTGACATGTCATCACACTGGATCGATTACTGGATCGACGTCGGATCTGGGAACCACCAGGCATCCAAATGGACCGTTATGGGTCCGTAACTCAGAGAGTGTACAAATGTCTAAACAGTGTAGATTGCAGTCCCAGGGATACAATATTGTATCAAATGGGGGGTCTTTGGCCTAATGCATATCAAACTGGGGGTCTCATTCTGAAAGACCCCATGGCTGAACACGTAAACCCAGTGCAGGCTGGTTTCTGTCGACGCGTTCCATCAACTCACAATGTAATGGACATGAGAAATAAATTAAGTGATGCTGCCAGCAGTTTGTAGCAGAGTAGCTCTGCCTGAAACCCAAGAGCCTAATATATCCCTTGGCGCGGGATGGGGGTTCGTTCCCCTTTTGCGTGAGCGAGCGGTTGATGTGTAGTTTCCAATGTGGGACTACCGGGTTCGAGTCCAACGCGTCACATGTTGTAGTAGCATAGGGTAACCAGGACAGCACGAATACTGGATGTGTCTGTACTGTTGCATCATGCAGAGTCATGCAAAACATGGCAAATGATGTCATCAGCACAAAAAATAATAAGTATGTCACACTTTTAGGGGCTATGTCCACAGAAAGCATTTCTGAGCGGAGGAGCGCTTTGGATATCCTGTCCAGAGCGCTATTAGCAGTTAGCACAAATAGCCTGGCACAACCTGAACCTGGTAAATATGGACTCATGGTTCTCATGGTTGTGTTAATGATTTAAAAGTCAGGTTGTAAATTACCGGGTTATCAGACACAGCTCAGGAGGATCAATGAGCGGCACTCCTCTCCAAAAGTTGAACTATTTTCTTGGCCACCACAAAATGCTGGATGTCGAGAACGCTGAAACCCAACGCTTGGCGCTGGAAATAGGAGCGCTCCAACATGTCTCTACCATTAGAAATGCATGGCAGAAAGGCACTGGCAGCTCAACAAAGGCGTATTAAAACAGCATCAGAAGGATGTGTTTCAGCCCTAGGGCTGTCCTCTGCGTATTTGAGACGTAACGTGGATGTGGCCCTTTGTGACTCACTGTGCAGAGTCAGGAACACTTGATTGACACGTATGACATTCATGCGTGTGACAAAACCAACACATGGGACGTGGTGGGTATTGTGACAAAGTACACAAGAGTTAAGGATTAGCATGTAGCACAACAGGACTTTGCAGAGCGTACACACGGACGAGCGTCGCAAGGGGTAAACAAATCGCTCAGTAATTCCTCTGAACCACATGAACGCTAGTGTCCCAAGCCTGAGGTGAACATCCGTCGAAAATGGCAGATCTATGTAGATCTGCTATTTTCGATTAAGATATTTAGCGTAGAGCGAAAACAGGAGGGGGCCTTGTATAGACCCCTGCTAGACTCCGGTCAACGTAAATAGTGTTTCACCCGTTAAAACCGGGAAAGCGTCCGTGTCATTTTAGATTTGAGCTATATAGATATATATATATAGCAACATAGGTTTTTCAGAGAACTCTTAGGAGTTAGAACAGTGGTTTAAAACATAATACAAAAATAAATAAATAATTTGACAGCGCATCACTTTGTGCGACGCTGCGAGCTTGTACATCCGCTATTTTTGAACAATCTTGAAAGTGTATGGAAAATGTTGATTTTGAATGTTGAACACAAATGTTCTCTTTTGGGGGTCCCTGGCACAAAACATTTTCAGATGGGGGGTCCGCGGCCAAATACATAATCATTTTGGGTGTCCTTGACACAAAAAAGTTTGAGAACCACTGGTCTAGAAGGCATTTGTAGAATTGGCCTTAGTGGTCTTAGTGGGTATGTGGTTGTAGTTATGTGGCGGGTATGTGGTTTTTAATGAATAGTTTTATTTCTTCATGGCTCTTCCAGTACATCAACGGTGGCAACGTGGAACAGCTGCTGGACAGCGACGTCTATCTGTCATGGAACGTGCGGCAGGACCTGGCCCTGGACATCGCCCGTGGACTGCAGTACCTCCACAGCAAGGGCATCTTCCACAGGGACCTCACGTCCAAGGTGACGCCACAGACCCAAACGACACACGCATGGACGCTGACACATGAGCAAGCGCACACACACCCACATTAGCTATTTTTGGTGCACGACACCGACACACAATTCAGCCTTAACTCCAGCCCTTTTCCTAATTGTAAGCATAACTCTTTTATTTTTTTAACCATTAAAAACGACCATTTATTTTGTCAGAACCAGGAAAATGGTCCGCACAATGTCTATTTCTCAAATTCTACTATACTTGTGGGGACATTTGCCCCTCAAAAATATAGTAATACAAGTACACAGACAGACAGACACTGAGCTTAATACATGTTTTCAGATAGCTCCTCCAGAGGGACCATGCCTCCATGGTAGCAAGAAACATGTATTACGCACAGATGAGTGCACAATAATCTACGCTCCCACACACATGCATGTACGTAAATGGCTCTTGCAACAAACAAAAAAATCTGTTAATCAAAAGAAAAGAAGGCTTTATGCATGCAAACATGCATATCACCACATGCATAGCTAGAGCAATGGACCTTTGTTGATCTCAGTGGAAATTCACTTCATTGCAGTTCTGGAACGCAGGACAGATACAGACAGAGATAACGGCTAGGAGTAAACAGATAGATAGAGTTAATTAAAACGGGTAGTAACGCACAGGGATTAGGAATGAAGTAAGGTACCAACATCAACTTGCACAGAGGTGCATCTTGCGAGATGCAACACACACACACACACACACACACACACACACACACACAGAGGCTTATAACAGTATATGCATCAGACACACAGTTATCAGAAGTCATAAAGTCATGTGTGTGTGACCTGTGTCCCTCTGTATAGAACTGCCTTGTGCGCTGGGAGAATGGTGTGTGTTCAGCCGTGGTTGGGGACTTTGGTCTGGCAGAGAAAATACCGGAGTACAGGTCAGTCTTAACAGTCTATTCATCAAATTTCTATCAACACACACACTGATTAGATAAGACACTCCCAATATACTGAGCCCCCCCCACCTTCCTCTTCCTCTCTCTGTGTTGTTTTATTGCACGTGTTGTTGTTGCATGCCCTTGTATGCCATGTGGCAATGCCAACTGTCTGGTCGCTTCCTCTGTGTATGAAAATAATTGAACCCTAGCGTCTCCATTCTGGGGCTAACCTTTTGGCAAAGATAGCAGATCTACAAGCTGAAGCTCACAATGTATCGCAACGCGTTGCGTTGTGAGCTTTTAGACCAGTTATTTTCAGCTTTACTTAGAGAGTCCATGTAGAGGGAAATGGTAGCAGACTTAGTACAGAGCCCTGGGGGACCCTGGTCAACTAAGTAGGGGTGGGGTTTAAGTGGTTAAGAAAAAGGTATTTTTGTCTCTGCCTGTCTGTCTTTGCAGAGACACTTGGACGAGACCTAACGGCACACACACAAAAAAAACAAGAACCATTACTCACACCAATGTGTAGTGTAATTTTCCAAAATATGCAACCTCGTGGGTTATCATCCCGCCATCTGTGGAACTATTATTAACAATCCCCATTTCAAGGGGGAAAGAACGGGGTGGTGAGACCGACAGGGTGCTTTGACTCACTGAGACGGTGTCAATATTTAATCTGTCCTGTCATGACGTACCTGACACACACACAGAATGTTCCCACTCGCTCAGGGCAGCTGTGCCTTTTATTATGCCGTGACATTTATGTGGCATATTTTATTCATCACCATCAATTCTCCTCCAGTCTGCGTTGACTATAAATGCCAAGCTAGGACCATACTGGTGGTCTGGCATTAGTGGCATGTGTAGCCCACTGAATGCGTCTCACCCCACGGTATACTTGACCATTTTCCAAAGCATACTGTTGTTGTTTGGAAGAGCAAAGTTACAGGAGCACTACTCGTATTCCTCAAACCACCGGTCCTCAAACCACCGGTGCTCATGGAAGGGAATAATATTCAGGAAAAAGGAAAAGTTATGACCAAAAGGGCATAAAAGGTCTCAATGAATTAAAATACACTGAATATACTGTAGTTTGTTAGATTTCCGAGAGCCAGTGTTTCCGTTAATCTCATGAGGAAAAAAACTTCTTTAATTTATTTAATTTTTTATGGATTTTAAAGCACAGATTCATTTAAATCTAGCCAAAATTCTAATTCTTGACTGTGGAATGATGTTAAGCCAAGGCTAAGAAAACAATTAGGAACAGGCAGACCAACCTGACCTCAAAGAAATGCCAGGGAGGTTGCCCCTAGCATCCTCCACAAGGCCATATATTGGTGCCCCCCCCCACACACACACAGATCCCATTAGCGCCGTCATACTCCCCCGCAGTCTCTTTAGCGAATGTGTCAGCAGCAGTCATTTTGTAAACATTCTACTGGTGCTGAGAGGAGACAGCTGCTGCTGCTGTAACCTGGTCTGTGCCGATTGCACGCGTGTGTGTATGCATGCATGTGTCTGTGCACACATGCACTTGTGCCCTAATTATCAATAATAACGCCTGCTCTCAACTACCTTATTTTGTAATATTTTGTGGGTCTCTGTGATTTTGTATGCCAATAGCTATGCAGCACAGAACCTGTAAACTATAAAATCCTGAGTGTTCATTTAACTAAGTGTGTAAAAATGTACCTGTGTGCGTTCCAAACTTTACTGCGTCTGAGAACGCAACAAACGAACAAATTGGGTGTGTGTTTTACTGGCGCAGTGGTGCTGTACTTGCAGGAGGGAGGGAGGGGGGGGGGGAGGAGATGGCAGGAGGGTTTAGGACAGAACTCCAAATAAGGTAAAACTATTCCAGACTACCATCTCTCTCTCTCTCTCTCTCTCCTTCACTCCATCTCTCACACACTTTGCATATACATTTTACTTTTACGTAATTTTTTTGCTATTCTGTCTTCCTATTTAGTTGCTTTGTTCTTGCAAATTCTGTCATTCTCCCTCCCTGTCTGAGCACGGCTGCTCCACTTTATAAATTGGATGTTCTCTCTGTCTCCGTCTCTCTCTCTCTGTTGCCCGCTCGTGCTCTACCTCTTATTCTTGTCCCTCTGTTCGATGATGTTTACATTGGGAGCCATGACTTTGTCAGTTCTCTCTCCCCCCATCACTTCCCTCCCTGTATTTTTGCAGTATCATAGCCCACAGTAGCAGATGGAAATAGCGCAGAGAGGAAGTGTCTGCCAGCAGGGGTGTGTGTGTGTGTGTGTGTGTGTGTGTCTGCATGTGTGTATACAAGCACATTTGTCCTTGCACTTTCGTGAGTTCCTTCCTTTTTGTACGGTCAAAGTTTCACCACAATATCACCACATTAACTGAAACACGCCGCAGCCTTATGGATACAGAAGACTTGAGCGTGCATGTACACACACACTGCAGGGGTTGACCCAGTAATACCCCTGCTGTTGCGATGAACCTCTATGAACTAGAGCTAGACATTAGGCATGCTTGCTTGGCATTTATCCCCATGTGAAATCCTGGGTTCTCGCACCGTTCTAGAAAGCCCAAGTAGGCGGAAAAGGGAATGGGAAATGAATTTGACAATTTGGAGGTTTTGGGAAATTCTGGATGAAGGGGGGAGTTAATGGTCTTTTCCTGATGCATGTGACTACAGTTTCTGCCATTGTGGTCACACTGTTATTTGACGTGATGTGATATGTATTGTGAACAAGAATATATTGTCATATGACGATGCTGTGTGCCTGTTGGTCGGCTATTTTCGCTATCTTTGAAAACTGATTGTTTTATATATTTTTTTAATCTTTTTTACAATCCAACTATTCAATATTTTTGGATAATCTTCATCTCTCCATCTCTCTTTCTCTTCTTCTGTCACTGTATTTTTCCATCACTTAACCTGGCACCCATGCTGTGTTGTCCCTGTCTACAGTGAAGCAGAAGACGAGGAGCCTCTGGCCGTGGTGGGCTCCCCCTATTGGATGGCTCCAGAAGTGCTCAGAGGAGAGGTCTATAATGAGAAGGTAGTGACGGATTGCTTTCACTAGCTCTGTAATATTCCAAGAGTTCAAAGTACATAGTGGGTGTATGATAGATATGATGACAAGCACTCAAACAAAGCCTGTACAAAGCAGATATTGAAACCAATATGTCAGCCTTTAGATACTGATTAGTTAGCCCAGGGGTCCTTGAGGGTGTTCCAGAAGGTCCCCAGAAAAATATGTTATCAGTATTCAAATTATTTAAACCACTTAAACCCTATTTTATATCCTACATATTTCTATATAGCTTGTCAATCTGCTATTTTTGAAAGATTTTTGAAAAATCCAGAAATTCTTTGAACATTTGAAAAAATAACCAACTACTATAAGCCAACTACATATAAATGTGGGGGTCCTTAACATGAAAATGTTTGAGAACCACGAGTTATCCTTTGTTTTTTTACAAATATAAAATTTGTGTTTACTTTTCAGGCGGTGGTCTTAATATTTGGGAGAGGTTTCACTAACTGGCCTATATCTAACCTTTTAATTTTTATTCATCCAAAATTTATCATCACTAGCCAAATTTGGACCGAGGCTAATGGGATTTGGTTGTGGACATGGCAGATGGCAATCAACTAAAATGACTGGGCTAGCGTCCAAAATGTTAAAGTTACACCCCTGGGAGGAATGCTTTGTGGCAGTGCTAGTACAGTTGCATACACACTTGAGTATCTACAGGGTACAGCTAAGTGTAATCACTCTCATTGTCTGATGGCATTCAAACGTTTGAAATGTTGTTTTAGTATGTCGACAATTTCTGCATGTTAACATCATGACAGAATAAAAACAAGCATTGTTCAGATGCGGTTAAAGGAATACTTCACCCCGAAAATGACCTTTCTATCAATTACTCGGCCCGTGAAGATTTTTACCTTTATTACAGCGAATGAAGAATCCCAAGACGAAGAAAATACTTGGAAGAATTTAACAAAATTATATAAAAAATTTGTTTTATGAACTCCAACAATACTCTCACAGTATATTCCATATGTCTTCTTTCCTGTCCCTATCCTCAAATTAAGGACACGGGACACTTTATATTATACTGTCAGAGTTTGTGTGAGAATTATTTAACAGATTTTTATATAGTTTTGCTGTTGTTGATCTTCGACCCCATTTTCTTCAATTCATCAAGTATTTTCTTTGTTTTTGGATTCTTCATTCACTGTGAAGGAATGCGACAAAAAAAACAAACAGGAATTCAAGGTTTCACAGGGCAAATAATTGATAGGAGAAAAAAAAGTAATTTCGGGGGTGAAGTATGGATGGAAGGAAGTAACAAATCTACACGTGTTTTATGAATAAGTGTTTGATGAGAAGGTTTTGGGATGAGAGATGCTCACAGGCCTGTCTCTGTCTCTCCTCAGGTGGATGTGTTTGCATATGGGATCATCCTGTGTGAGATTATTGCCAGGATACAGGCTGACCCTGACATCCTGCCACGCACAGAGGTACCGGTGACAAGTCTTTCATCACATCGCTTCTACCATTCACCTGTTTTAATATCAGCAGTCACTCTTTATGCTTTTAATTTGTCAAGGTTTTCATCGAGAGCGATATTGCATTTGATATATAACATGCATAGTTGTTAGCAGTATCATAGTTTTGTGCTTTATTTGGAGGGATTGGAATCATAGACTACTTATAAAGT
Organism: Gymnoscopelus braueri; assembly: GCF_963280865.1. Classification (NCBI taxonomy): domain Eukaryota; kingdom Metazoa; phylum Chordata; class Actinopteri; order Myctophiformes; family Myctophidae; genus Gymnoscopelus; species Gymnoscopelus braueri. The sequence continues at coordinate 25,753,772 of NC_137620.1, read as the reverse complement.
GCTACACTTAACCCATGTTACAAATGCTCAATTTGTTTAGATACCATGAACCATAGCGTTGACCATTCTGGGCATGTCATAATAGGCGAACATTTGGCAAAAAACAGCAGATCTGTTGTGTCAGATGTGTCGCAACTCGTGATCTACAGTATTTGAGATCTGATTTATGGCAAAGAGATTTGGTTTAAACTGACAAAAGGAGGTGACCTAGTATAGACCCCTGGGTGACCCCAGTCAGTATATATAGGGTTTTAAGTGCTTAAACAATATACATTTTAAAATAATGGGTAAAACTGATTTATTGCATACCCTAAAATAAATCTATCGTTTTTCATGACACCGACTCAAAATGGTATCTTATGGCCTCTGATGACTTAAAAAACAGTGAGCTTTATCCATTGATGTCTGTGATCATTTAGTCATAGTGGTTGTCACATTTTCCAAATGAATCTCTTTTAAAGAAACTCAATGAACGGTTAAAGGCAGACGGAGGACTTGTAAACCAGCTTATTGAATTTGTGGTAGACATGTGTCCCATGGGGCTCACTACCGGGTCCATCAGATTAATTATTACATCCATACCCCTGGGAACGGGCAACAATATGGTGCTGAATATGTCTCCACCTAGTGGTGATCAAACTGCACTGCACCCTTTTCAGCCTCTGGTTAAGATTACTCCTGTTTTGTTCGAGGAATATCTCACCAAAAGTGTCAACTTTACAAACGGTTAAGGTTGTTTTGGTATAATTTGATTTCTAGATGAAAAAAATTGTGTTTAATATTTAAAAGATGGCATCATTTTGTATTATGTGAATAGTCCCCCCCCCCCCCCCCAGGCGCATATAAAATTACATTACAACTATAATTGTTTAGAAACTAGACATATTGATTGCCATGAGGGTGTTTTGAGGACTGTCTGTGCTGCTGAATATTGACATCTTAGGAAACAAACGTTTCATCTGTGGCTGCTTCTAGGCCTTGTATTGATTCTTCACTGCCCACTATGTTTCTCTGGCATAAGAATAGCCAATAGCAAGCTGGTTGCTTGCCAACATGGTGCACATCACAAGTTCACAACATGCACTCTCACTCACACACAACATTTCTGTCAAGGCAGAAACTTAGAATCTTCATATTTAAACCTTTTATGTTTGTTCGTAAATGAATGCCCTTCATTGTACAAGAGTGTCGCACAAAAGTAGGGCGGTTTAGTAGTGGATATTATTGATATTATGATAAATATTTAACCAATGAAAAGTATTAACAAGAGCTTGTTACTAAATAGTGATTAGATTGGAGATTGGATCCATTGGAACACAGGTTATTTTTTCCATTCCCTGACATTTTTCATTTTTTTAACATACAAGGATAGATAGATAAATAGATGGATAGATACCTTTTATTAATCCCGCGGGGGAAATTCAGGCGTCCGAGACGGCACAGCAGTACATTTCACAGATACAGGCAAGAAGTACAGTAGGTACAGAAGACTAACATCACAAATTGACAACCTCAAAAACTCAAAATGACAACGTTGCGAGGCGTTGTGAGCTTGTAGATCTGCTATTTTCACAATATTTATCTGTGGAAGCGAGTCGAACTAAATGTAATGCCTCAACTCTTACATTCCAAGTGCTGGTCAGGGTGGGGGGTCCCCAGTTCAAATATGATTATTTTGGGGGGGTCGCGCCCTGAAAAGGTTGAGAACCACTGCCCTATACAATCATCCTGCCTGATGCAGAACAAGAAGAGAGTAGCAAGGTTAAGCAAGGTTAAGCCTAGCTATGACATCAGCACAAACCAGTACCGTTACAAATGACAACAGAGTGGATGTTACAGCAACCACACAACGCCTACTGAGCAGTGGTGGAAAAAGTACTGAAATGTTTTACTTAAGTAAAAGTTTCAATACTGCGATGTAGAAGTACTCTGTTACAAGTATAAGTCCGGAATTCTAAATTTACTTGAGTAAAAGTACAAAAGTATTGGTATGAACATGTACTTAAAGTACCACAAGTAAAAGTACAAAAATGTTTGAAAATAGCAGATCTACAAGCTCACAACGCGTCGCATTGCGACGGGTTGTGAACTTGTAAGATCGGCTATTTTCAAATAGCCTATGTATAAAATAGGGCTAAAGTGGTTAATGTATGTTTTATAATGTAATAATTTGTATCTGAAGTGTAACTAGTAACTAAAGTTTTCAAATAATTGTAGTGGAGTAAAAGTACAATATTTGCCTCTGAGATGTAGTGGAGTAGAAGTAAAAGTACTGAAAATTGGAAATACTCCAGTAAAGTAAAAAATACCTCAAAAGTGTACTTAAGTACAGTACTTGAGTACATGTACTTAGTTACTTTCCACCACTGCATACAATGCTAAACTGTGAATTGTGTGTGTTCTGTAGGACTTTGGTCTGGATGTGGAGGCCTTCCGCCACATGGTGGGGGACTGTCCCCCTCACTTCCTGGACCTGGCCTTCACCTGCTGCAATGTAAGTCAGATGTTCTCCTCGAGGCCTGTTATCTTCTATCCGCTCTCTTGGGCGTTCTAATGTGCAGCTGGAAGGTGTTCAATGGAGTGGTGCAGTTATTAGTTGAGCCGCGAAGCAATTGCCACACTATTGTAGCGAGGCCATCTTGTCTGTCTGTATATGTCACCCTGCCCTCAATGACTCGGTACTCTTATCATCGCCAAATCACAACACATGGCCATGAAACTTCATATATTATAGTATCTATCCCTAACCGAGCCATGTGGCTAAAGTATGTCCACCTTTTAAAGCATGATTTATACTTAATTGCCCACCGCAGTCATAATTTGCAATGTTGTGGGATACATGTACGGCTAAATGCTGGTGTAGTGTGGGTGTTTTACTACTGAGCCCTCTGGAGGTGTTCTGAGGGAACCACATTTGACTCCATATAGTGTATGTGTACTGGAAGTATTCTCCAGTGTTTCTCAATTGGGGGACATGTACCCCTAGTATTATTGAATAGAAAGCAATTCTTATTTGCACATTATTTGAAAATTAGACTTTTTTAAAAATAAATCTGCACAGGAGACATTAATTGCAACTCTTTCACTCCATTTCTTTGTAATTATCTATAGATGGAGATAGTTATTAGATCTATTCTTCAAAAGGTGGGCATCATATGCTAGCTATCGTTTTCTCTTGTAATTTTCTAAGCAACAGCTTGTAGTCCGGTAAAGGGTGCACTTGCATTCAGAGATCAGGGAAAGGCGTACTAAAGCCAAAAAAGATTTATAACCACTGATTTAAGAAGTTGTTTAAATTCTCCATGTTAGGTTTTTTTTCATAAAGTAATGCCCTACTTCATCACACAAGAGTGTCACACAAAAGTAGTGAAAATAGCAGATCTACAGGCTCACATGACATTACGTTGTGAGGTTGTAGCTGGGCTATTTTAAGATGTTTTTAAAATAAGGATGAAAAAGGAACGGTTTCCACCCGACAGCAGCGATATACTCACTCTATTGCTGTCCTGTCTCTGTCACCCCCCCCTCCCCCCTCCAGATGAATGCAAAGATCCGTCCGTCCTTCTCTCAGATTGTGGAAGAGATGGAAAGGAGAGAGGCTGAGAGGACGCCAAAGGATGAGCCAGCGATTACGAGTGAGTCATCCGAGTGTGTGTGTGTGTGTGTGTGTGTGTGTGTGTGTGTGTGTGTGTGTGTTTTATGTCTCTCTGGGGGTCCTACAATCCAGGGAGGTCTCAGAGCAGTCTGTGGGGTGCACTGCCAGCTCATAGATGTTATCACCCTAGTGCTATGGTGCTCAGACATTGAGTCGTGCAGGCTGAGGTCCAGATGCTTGTTATTAACTATCGGGGGCCAGCCAGACTCCCAGGGTGGCCTACGGCTAGGAATATATGAAGATGTTTGTACAGTATACACCTGTTCCTTGGCGTTTGAGCCCTCCTGGAAAGGCAAGGGGTTTTTCTTAGGGATGTACAATATTTTCTTTCCCATGAAGCTGCTTGAGCTGTAAATTATGGAGCCATTAAACGAATGGAAAAAAGTATTGCGAGGGGACGTGAAACAGAATTGTTTCATTCCTCTCCCATGGCCTTTTACGTGCGTACGCTGTGTTAATTTAACTGGTCAGGATGTTGCAGTGTACATATAATGTATTGCGGGAAAGGTATAAGAACACAATTGTGGTGTTGTGCAGCTTAAAGCGGCTGTAGCATGACCTGTTTAACCGTGATGAAATCATCATAGTCTCTGTCTGTTTTCTTCTCTCATGTTCAGTAATGACTCCAGAAGTCGGCCCCCTGCGCAGGAGCTCCCTGTGTGTCCCCGCTGACACCCGGCTCTGCCGCAGCAAATCGGACGTGCTCCCCCCACCGCTGCTGTCCACCCCTCAAACTCGGGTGAACCCCTTCTCTCAGCGAAAGGACCTGAAGGGGGGCAAGATCAAGCTGTTTGACACTCCCAGCAAGTCGGTCATCTCCTTGACCTTCACCCTCCCCCCGCCTCCCTCCCCCACCAACGACGCCACCCCTTTGTCAGAAATGCCAGTGCGTCCCAGGAGTCACCGGCGCTGCAACTCGCTGCCCTGCACCCCCCCTCCGAACCTCACGTCAAGCCCTTTCAGTGTCCTTACAGAGGAGGACAGGGGACCTCTATCTAACGCGTGCACCGTGGACACCGATACGACGGGACTGAGTGAGAGAGAGGAAGAGAGCAATGAGAAGCCGCTGCTGGAAGAGGAGGAACCGAGGGAGAACCCGACTGACGAATCCCTTGAACCTCTGTCTTTGTACGGAGACCTCGGGGAGCCCATGGACTGCACCAGCTCCCCGGACACACTGGACACATCCTCGTCTCCTTACTCCAAACCCTCCCCGCCTCCATCCCAGCCCTCTACACCTCCTCTATCCAACGGATGGGGTACCACCAATTCCAACGGCCCACCGTGCCTCCCCCCGCTCTCCCACCTGGACAATAACAACGTGGTCATCAGCAGCCCGCCGAGCTGGGCCACCTCTAACGGCTACCATTCCTCCCCTGCCGGCGACCCCGCAGGCCCGTCTCCGTACGGCTCCGGCAGTGGTCACTCCGTGGATCAGGAGGAGGTCATCTCCTGCCCTGGCTGCTGCCTGGCGGGCCTCCGCTTCCCCTCCATGTGTTTGCGTGCTACGCCGCCACGGAGGAACCCTTACAAGAACCTGAACGGGGACCACGCGGCCTCCCGCGGGCTGCTCTGCCCAGGAACCAAAGGCCTGAACCCCATGACCAACACCACCAACCCAGAGCCAGGACTCTCCCTGCCAGGGGCTCGGACATAAGTCTCCACTCGACACCAAATGTACCAGGAACCAACCGGGAACCGGGGGAAAAGACAGTGGGTTCACTAGCTAGCCGTGGCATTCTGTTGTTCACCCTGTTTTGTAGGTTGCAGAACCGTCCTCTATAAGCTTCTTGTTATCCTTGGGTATCCTCAGCAGGTGATGGTTTCTTTGAGCAGAACTCTTTTCTCCTGGCTCCACTCAGCCAGCATCGTTCCCTGGTGAGTTCCCCGCAGGCCATGTAGAACTGTGAGTGGTAGGATTTGGCTCCTTCTCCACGGCCATCTCATTTCATGCGGTCACCAAGCTGGATGCCAAACTCTTGCTCTGCCACGGCAAAGGCCAGCTGATTGTTCCTTCCACATTCTGCGAGCATTGGGGAGTACCAGTCAGTCCGCTCAGGTCTGCGCTGGTCCTTCTGACGTGTAGCTGTGCCCTGTCTCTGCTCCCGATGCATCCTCACATCATCTGCCCTGTCCTGGAAATGAGTGGGTCTTACTAGTTTGCACAGATTTTAACTCAGCAATACCCCACTTCTTTTCCAAACATGTCATTTGCTGCAGATGGAGCACAGACATAAAGATTGGATTTGTCTACAGGAAGCAGACCCCCCCCCCCCCCCCCCACATTGACTGATCTAGGATCAGATTACTCCCTTACACCCCTTTGCTTTTTTTCGCTTGAGCCTGTAACTGCATTAAAGGATAAGGGACCATTTTGACCACTAGCCAGTGGCTCGCCTGGTAACGTGGACTCTTGACGCCCTCTGCTGGGCTGGGGTTGTTACAACTTGGATGTCAGCTCTGCTGTAAAAGGACATGGAGATCTCACCGAGGTCTGTGACAGACTGATGGACGATGACAATATTTTTTTTCGGCATGAAAACACTTTTATTTCTGGTCTAGATGGCTGGATGGTGTATGTTTCCTACTGTAAATGCTTTTTGACTGATGATAATGATGCTACGATGAGGAATGTCATGCCTAGTATTACTGTTGCGATGATTATGATGTTTGATGCTGTTTTGAATGAGTGGGCAGTTTTGCTTTGTCTTTGATTATCAAGAGGTGTATGGTGCACTTGTGGTGTATTCTACAAGTCAGGGAATCACAGCGCGTGTGCGATTGTGAGCGTTCAAATCACAATGGGTGGTGAGTGTGTGTGTGAGTGTGTGTGTGTGTGAGAGAGAGAGAGAGAGAGTGTGTGTTTGTGCACAAGAAGTGGTGCTTTGTGTATGCATGTGGAGAAGAGATGAGCAGGTGGTTGAGAGTGTGTGCCATACACTGTTCTTATGACTGAGTTATTTTTGTTGTTGCTGTATGGCCTCCTGGTTGCCTGGTAAAAGCACTTATTTAAAAGATGGCATTGAATAAAAAGATATAGAATGCAGTGATTCTGGAACGTTTCTCTCTTTCCTAAGCCTGTATTCCTTCATTTGCCTTGAAATGTAACTGTCATGTCTTCTTTATTAATACACCTTTTTATACAAGTGAACAACAAACGGAGGGGGAAAACAATCAATTTCATGCGGGGTAACTTTAAGCCTAATTTATACGAAAACGAATTGATTTAGGTCTCCTAAATCACCATGGTGACATCTTTGGAATACAGTCCAGGTAAACATCGTCACAAAACTGTAATTACTCTGTTCATCACTGATTAGTACTTACTATGGGCTTATTTCAGTACAGTAATGATGGTATTAATTCAATACTATCGAACATGGGCTTATACAGACATGTAACTCAACTGGGTAAAGTCTTTTCATAAATGTAGCTGTGCCAGGCACCAACAAAGATGCTTCTTGACTGGTTCAGTCTGAGTTTTGTGTGAACTATGATGGACGGAGTCCCTCTGCTACACATGGCTCCACTGGACTCAGAACGCCTGCTGCAGTGGGATGCCAGTCCTACTGTACAGTACACTAGCCACAACAAGAAGACATGAGGGTATGACTACTGTATACTCCAACCTGTATACTGTTTTGGATTGTTACTCTTTTTCATACACGCACGCACACACTGGTCACTCGACTTTTGCATTTGAATTTAAATGTTAATGGTCAAAAGCAGTGGTGTAAAGTAACTAAGTACATTTACTCACGTACTGTACTTAAGTAAAGTTGTGAGGTATTTTTTTACTTTACTGGAGTATTTCCAATTTTCAATACTTTTACTTCTACTCCACTCCATCTCAAAGGCAAATATTGTACTTTTACTCCACTGCAATTATTTGAAAACTTTAGTTACTTTGGAGATATAAATATTACATTATAAAACATACATTAACCACCTCAACCCTATTTTATACATAGGCTATTTGAAAATAGCCGATTTACGAGCTTGTAGATCTGCTATTTTCAAACATTTTAGTACTTTTACTTTTGGTACTTTTACTCAAGTAACACTTTGAACACAGGCCTTTTACTTGTAAAAGAGCATTTTTATATTGCTACTTTTACTTAAGTCAAATATCTGAGTACTTCTTCTACCACTGGTCAAAAGAAAACTGTGTGTGTGTGTGCATCCCTGTCATTCAGTTCTACAGTGGATGCTCAAACATGATCAAAAAGAAGGAATTAAAGGTTTGAATGAAGGAGGACTAAAAGATTCTGTGGCATTGTAGTTGACACTGTAGATCAAGGGATGAGTGTACCTCTACTAAGTAGCACGACTATTCAAAAGTAACTGATGTGTCCTGTGATGAAGGAATAATGTTGACTGCGTTTTGAGTTTTTCATGGGATGAGCAGAGAGGGGAGCCAAATGAAGTGTAGTGTGACTGAGAATGATAATGCATTATGTTTTTATGTGCAAGGAAAGTGTACAACATTTTTTTTTTACTAGAAATGGTAGATATAGCTAGATTTATTTATTTTTGTGTCATGACTCATGCACCAAAGGTGCCCAGCTCACATGGACTTATAGGGAACAACATATAAATCATTGCATAGGTGTTCAAACTCCATTTCAAACATACAGAACATTCTTTTTTATATGAAATCTGCAACAACAAAAAAAATAAGCTGTGCCCTAATAGAACACAAAAGTAACTAGGAAAGATCATTTAAAAATATAAGATATAATAATTTTGTCAACAAAAAAACTAGATCCAGTAGAATTAAGACTAATGTCTAAAATATGACGAACTAAATTAAATTTTATTCAAAAGACTATGACTAAATCAAAATTAACACTGCACAGCAGGACATTATGTTTCTTTCTGTTACATACAGTTACATACAGTACTATACACAGTTGAGTCCATACCTGCCAACTCTCCTGTTTTCACCAGGAGACTCCTGTTATTTGACCATTTCTCCTGGACAACTCCTGTTCTTCCATTTCTCCTATTTTGGGGGATTCCACCCTTCGGGCGGGTACTCGGGGAATAATCTCGGGGGAAACAAGTTAACAACAACACTACACTGACTACAAAACTGAAAAACGTTAATAAAAACAATATGCAAGTATAATCAATCAATCAATTATTCAGCGGTGGTCTCTTCATGTTGTAGTTTAGTAATGAATGGCTCAAGCTGCTCTCGGAGCCCCTTTTTTATGCCAGGTGAGTACAGGTGATGACCCAGACCCCCACCCCTGGCACTCCTGGTACCCCATGAAGACGAAGGCATACATTTGCATCACTATATAGGCGAGGGTCGCTCTGCTGAATGGATACGGTGGTATTGATTAGCTGCCTGCCCGCGTGAATGGACGAGGAGGCAGGCTAATGGTCCGACGGCCACTATTCTGTTTGGATTTTTTTCACTGCCTGTTTTTCAGTTTTTATCTGTCTGTCTCTTATATGTCATCATGATTTGTGTGCATGGGGATCTCATTTTAAACAAGCTTAGTGCTTTATGAGTCTTCCAGTTTAGTAGACCTTACGGTGGGTAGGCCACTGATAGCGTCACAATAATTTTTAACCACAGCTTTGGCTATTCAAAAATCTTGAAAATGTGTGCATATCTTTGAAATATATATGCATTTTTAATGCGAACATTTTTAACTAAAATCTTTGCTTCTCAGGGTCCCTGGCACAAAACTTTTTCAGATGGGGGTCTGAGGCCAAATGTATATCAATTTAGGGGTCCTTGGCATGAAAAAGTTTGAAAACCACTGTTCTAAATGGCAGTGGTTGACAAACGTTTTAGCTCAAGAGTCTTGAGGCTTGGGTCCCGGCTCCCGGGGAGACATCAAATTTCTCTTTTGGGTCTTGAGTCCCAAGACTCAAGACCCAAAAGAGTCTTGAGTCAAGACCCAGGCTCCCGGGGAGACATCAAATTTCTCTTTTGGGTCTTGAGTCCCAAGACTCAAGACCCAAAAGAGAAATTTGATGTCTCCCCGGGAGCCTGGGTCTTGACTCAAGACCCAAAAGAGAAATTTGATGTCTCCCCAGAATCATACGAGGAAGTAAAATGTATATAACAAGAATGAATTGGATATGAATCCAATGATGAGAGTGTAGAGCTTATCAACACAGTGAGTTGCAGTGTTTGTTGTTTCATCACAGGTTACTTTAGTGTCAGTCAGTCTTTGAAGGATTGGATTTCAATCTGCTAAATATGCTTCTGGGGGAACTCTCTTTGCTGGATTTGAACTCATGACCTCTGGCTCTCAAAGATGGCAGCTTATCACAGGGAGCCACCGGGCTCTCCGTATTTTACCTCAGTTTTTCATCAGATTCAAGTGTCCCTCTGGATGTTACTCTTTAAAACATGTGTTGGAGTGAAAAGTAGAAGGACTTGAGCTGGATATGAACTCTGGCCTCAGCCTCACACAGCCAGTGTCTTAACTCAGGGAACCACCAAGCACTTTCAGTTTCAAGACAGTGTTCAATCTGCTTCAAGTGTTCTTCTGGATGTTACTCTCCAAAACAAACTCCAGAGGGAAGCGTTGCAGGTCCTAAGCTGGTTTTGAACCCACGACTTCCGGTTCACATGGACAGCATCTTCACCCATGGAGCCACCAAGCTCTCCGTGAAGTTTACATAGTTTCTGCTTTAACTTGTTCTGCTGGTTGTTAGTCTTCAAAAGGGTCTTGGGATCATGTAAAAGCGTCTTAACAGTGTTTGCTGTTCCATCACTGGTGTCTTCAGAGCTTTTAAGTGTTATCATGGATGTAAGTCAGGTAAACCAGGGCCCTATTTCACGAAAGGTGAATTAGAGCTAAAGCCTGGCTTTAACACCTATCCTGGCTTAATTTAGCCAGGATTAGGGATGAATCGGTTTCATGAAAGCTGAATTATCTTGAAGATTACAGTAGCTTAGCCAGTTCACCCTGGCTAAGTTCAGCCATGACTAGATTTCACGAAAATGAATTGAAGCAAGCCTACCTTAGTTACCATGGCAATTTAGCTGTGAAGTAAGCCTGGTCAGGAGCAGGCTAACAGCCAAACTTACTTAATCCAGTGCCTTTTCCACAGTTAATTCAACACATGTGTTTGTATATGGACTCATTTGAATGACCCTGCATTCAAATAAAATGAAATCAATACAATAAGATATAATCAATGTAATTATATTACTGAAATAGTGTGTGACCATGAATCATCATTGTTTCACAATGACTCATGTGATATGTCATTGTCACTCTGTTAACACTATAGTTCATATTGTAGACGTTTGATAATATATTTGTTTTTTTTATTATAAAAAATGTCTGACATACATATATGTCAGACATTGGGAATATATATATATATATATATATATATATATATATATATATATATATATATATATATATATATATATATATATATATTATATATCTGCTGTGTGTCACTGAGCAATGGTGTAATGCTCTCAGCACAGAGATTCCATGTTCAAATCACAGTTATTTTACATAAAGAAATTCAAAACCATCTAATTCAATTATCTCTCCCTGCTGTAAAGTAGGCCACAGGGCTCTACTCTTGTACAAAAGCCAATGGATGGTTTCTTTTGATTGACCAACTATTGACTTGATTGTTTTGATTTTGTAAAATGTCAGGCATAGGGTTATCCCCCTCAAGGATCCCTGGGTCCCCGGACCCCACTTTGAGAACCACTGGCCACCACAGAATACAATTTCTCACTAAATCTATTTACTAAACCAATAACCAGCATATATGCAGTGTGCTTGCTTGGGTTGCTCATTTGGCATTTGAATCATACTCTGTTAAGACTGGGCTCACTAGCTCAGTCAGTGTATGATTACACAATGTCAAAAGATAAGATAAATAATCAACTAAGTGTTCTTTATAATTTGTTGCATTGATTACATTTTCTCAGGGCTGGATTTTGTCACCTCACTGTAATGACCTTATTTTTGGCATCACATATACAGAAGATAATAGTCTTCATGAGTTACTTAGGCTACAGGTTGGGAAAAGCCATGTGAACACTTAAAAGTTCAATACGAAACCCATAATTCAACGTTGCACAAAAAAAAAGAAGGGGGGAAACAGCGCCCCCTGCGACGTCGTTTGGACGTCCAAAACGGACGTCCAAACGACGTCTGAGTCCTCAGTCAGTAAAGTAGCTGTGTGAGTGAGTGAGGTCCGACTCGGACGTCGTATGGACGTCCGTTTTGGACGTCCATACGACGTCGCAGGGGGCGCTGTTTCCCCCTTTTTTTTTACATGGGTTCCCAGATTGCCGTATTTGTGCAACGTTGAATTATGGGTTTCGTATGGACGTAACGTTGTATGGACGTCATATGGTTGTGAGCACAGTGGGGGTAGTGTGTTGCAAAATGTATAAAGAAATAGTTGAATATATTCCTAATTCCTTCACTTCAATAAATCAGATATGATTGTTATTAACTAACTACCATAAAGAACATAATGTAAAGCAGGCTAAAATAATTATGTCAACAAGGCAGGGACGTTAGCTGGAATTATTATTATTATTATAATTACCATTATTATTATTCATGAGTCACATGACTATCAAGTATATTGGTCTCATGTTGACATTTGCTCGCCTCAATTAGTGCATTTTCCCCCCACTGATATAATAATAGTATTCTGTATTGTACAGTGGTTCTCAAACTTTTTATTTTTTAATATATATTATCAAGGACCCCCGAATTAATGTATTTGGCCGTGGACCTCTTAATTGATATGTCATGTGTGTGTTTGTGTGTGTGTGTGTGTGTGTGTGTGTGTGTGTGTGTGTGTGTGTGTGTGTGTGTGTGTGTGTGTGTGTGTGTGTGTGTGTGTGTGTGTGTGTGTGTGTGTGTGTGGGAAAAAAAAAGAGTCTTGAGTCAAGATCCAGGCTCCTGGGGAGACATCAAATTTCTCTTTTGGGTCTTGAGTCCCAAGACTCAAGACCCAAAAGAGAAATTTGATGTCTCCCCAGAATCATACGAGGAAGTAAAATGTATATAACAAGAATTAATTGGATCCAATGATGAGAGTGTAGAGCTTATCAACACAGTGAGTTGCAGTGTTCGTTTTTTCATCACAGGTGATTTTAGTGTCAGTCAGTCTTTGAAGAATTGGATTTCAATCTGCATATGCTTCTGGGGGAACTCTCTTACAGCTGGATTTGAACTCACGACCTCTGGCTCTCAAAGATGGCATCTTATCTCAGGGAGCCACCGGGCTCTCCGTATTTTACTTCAGTTTTCCATTAGATTCAAGTGTCCCTCCGGATGTTACTCTTTAAAACATGTGTTGGAGTGAAAAGTAGAAAGACTTGAGCTGGATATGAACCCTGGTCTCAAGCTCACATAGTCAGTGTCTTAACTCAGGGAGCCACCAAGCACTTTCAAGACAGTGTTCAATCTGCTTCAAGTTTTCTTCTGGATGTTACTCTCCAAAACAAACTCCAGAGGGAAGCGTTGCAGGTCCTAAGCTGGTTTTGAACCCACGACTTTCAGTTCACATGGACAGCATCTTCACCCATGGAGCCACCAAGCTCTCCGTGAATTTACTGCTCGACAAAGTCGCTCCTTTTCAGCCTGGCTTGGCGTTCATGGAACGGAATAAACCAGGCTATACGGACCATGACTTTGTCAAGCCTGGATTTGACTTAAGGCCAGGCTTATTTAATTCACCTTTCGTGAAATAAGGGACAGAAAGGAAACCATTTTAAATCACAGGGAGTTTGGTAGCTCACCGTGTTAAAAGGCTGTCTGCATATCCAGAGGTCGTGGGTTTAATTCCCACTCTGCTCTTTACTCTGAAGCTTTACTTTAAAGACATCCAGAAAAAAGGTTAAAATTGGTCAGAAACCTGCGTTGCTATGGCAAAGGTACTGATGGTTGAGCGGATAGATTGTGGTAAAAGCAGTGTTTGCTGCGTGTACACCCAGGTTCAAGCCTCATACCACCCCACATCCAGACTACACTAGCGATTTGTTTACATTCGACCGCATGGCTCATTTGCATAAGACGTTACCGTATTGATTTTATCCCACTGTTGAGGGTTAGGGTTATGTTTTATATATTTTGTTTAAGACTTACAGTAGGCTGCCTTGCCCCACTGGAATACAGTGACTGATATGAATTAATAATATACTGGACCATACGTAAAATGAAGAATACCTGATGTCAGTGACATTTTATTACAAATGAAAATAAAAATAAGAAACAGTGCAGTAACAATACATTTTCGTATAGAAGCAATTTCGCATGTAGGCCTACAATATAAATATAAATATATATTGTCTGGCGGAAACCTCATTATGGCCAAAACTGTTACTTTTCAGCATAAACATTCTGCGTTCGGAAATTACGCACCTGAGCACACTCAAAAAACAGCAGATTCAGCAAAAATAGCAAAAAAAACAAGACTCATGCAACATAATTTGGCAAGACACACCATCTCCCGTTTACTTCCTGTATCTGCATAGTCTCGCGTCTGGCGTAGCTAGCTGCGTGAAGTGGGCGGACGCCTTTTTAGGAGACCGGAAGCAGGTTGGCGTTTTTTTAGTGTGCTCAGGTGCGTAATTTCCGAACGCAGAATGTTTATGCTGAAAAGTAACAGTTTTGGCCATAATGAGGTTTCTGCCAGACAATATATATTTATATTTATATTGTACATGCAAAATTGCTGCTGTACGAAAATGTATTGTATTGTTTGTATTGTTGTAAAATGTATTGTTTTTAAGTACTTTCAAAAAGCGTTAAGCAGAATGGGGTCCGGGGGGGTCCAGGGGGTCCCCAGCAAAATGTTATTAATAAATTTGGCTCTTTTATTGCTACTTTTAACTTTTTAATGATTCCTATTGTATTAAAGCCTGATAAAAGAGTCAAACTCCCAAAATCCACCAGAATACTGGAAATTACATCTACTCTGTTGAAAAATTCCTGGGTGGGGGACCCCCAGCGTGGTCAAGAGCCCCCCCCCCCCGGGAAAAAATCTCCTGTTATCTGACGGTCTGAGGTTGGCAGGTATGATTAAGTCTAATGCAATTACACAGCCTTCAGTACTGTTCCATACTGCACATGCACACACGCAGCTGCCAGTGGAAGGGTCCTGCAGTGATGTTATGTAATGCATGGGATGATTAATCCCCTCTATCTATTCGCACTTGATTTCCTGTTTACTCTGTATCACTACTGAATGGAGACCAGTTGACAGTGGAGATGCAGTTCCCCTTTGCCTCCAGCAAGAGGTGCCCTCTGCGTAGGTGCTATCCTGTCTCTCTGCTAACTATTGACCCCTGGGTTTCAAATTCAGTGACTCTTTATAACCAGCTAGCTACCACTCTGACTACCAGGTATGGCTGGCCTAATCTTTATCCGATAATGAAGAAGAACACGCACATCCAATCCGAAATTTAGGCAGGACGAACCAGACGGGAAAATAATTTGTACTTCCATGTACTGTTATTCTCATGTCTTACTAAATAAAAGTACTTCAATCAATCAATCAATCAGGCTTGCACAATGTTGGGCTCCAGTTTACATCAATGAATGTATGTTATATGCATGCTTCTCATGGTATCACAACACCACTAAGGCCTTAAAAACAAGGCTCCAGACATCCCAAAACAAACTGGTAAGGCTACTTCTTGGCCTCAATCATACAACCCATCTAACCCCTGCTCACTTTGCTAGGGTTGGATGGCTCAGGGTTGAGGACAGAGTACGGCAACTTGCTATGGGCCTAGTCTACAAGATTCGACACAACATTGGAATCCCCCTGTATTTATCAAAATACTTCCAAAACATAAATGTCCACATAAACGTAAGTCCACAATCATAACACCAGAGGCAGCTCCATTGATCATGTTCAACCCAGATTTGGCACAAACAAGGGAATGAACTCTTTCTCATGCTATTCAACAAAAATGTGGAATGCTCTACCCAAAGGAGTAAAGGAGTGTAAAACCCTACTCACTTTCAAAACTGCCCTAAATAATCACCTTCAGGAGGCTGCAATTCCAAATTGGCCCCTGTCAAAGTCTTAACCTACCAGCTCTTCATCAGACTAAGATGACCATGAGAGAGACCAGCCTAATCATAATCTGATCCTAAAAACCTAAACATTAACTCAAAATGTAGCAGAAATGTTGCAATAACCATTGTCTAGTATAGGCCTCTAACTCACTACTCCAACTATTTCCAGTTGAAAATTGATGATCTTCCTTGACCCTTATACCGTAGGTAGGTCAACATAGACCCTATAGCACTGCATAGGGGAGTAGAGTGGAACGCAAATCTTTGTACCATATTGCTTGAAATCCTAATGGCAGTTGTTCTTATTATGGTTTCAGATCTGTACAGTTTGGACCCAACCAGGAATTGGTGTCCCATGCAGAGTTCTCTTGCCTGGTTCTAGGTTAGAACTACTGCACTGTAGCCATCTTCATGTCACCTCCTCAGTGTGTGTCCACACTGCCGCCAAACCAGGTGAGAGAACAGGCAAACCTCAGTCACATTGAACTTTAGGAAATCATAGTTGTTGAGTCGACACTGTTCTCACTCAGTGCTTGCTGTTGTAGTCAGCTTTTTCTTGTTGCAGGAATTGCAGGAAATGTCCATAAAACAAAGTACAATTCTGTTAATACTTTGTTCAAGATGATATACTGTACGACGTAGAAAAAATGTCTTCTTCTTTGGCTGCGTCATAGTTTGACCTTTTAGCATGTGCTACAACAAAGCATATGGAAGTGCACTTAGATTTGGTAGGTCAACCCATCATCAATCACAATTTAACCTTCCTTATTGGGTATACAAAAAGGCTAGCCCTGAAACATGACAACAAAAAGGCTATTCAATGTGAGGGCTTGATTATTCTTTGCTCTGGCTCCCATAATGCTGAAATTAGACAGCGGTCCCATGTCAACAAATTAATGAGGTGATCTGTCTCATCGTTTTCATTCACTGTTTATCGACTGGTTGCTATCTTTATCTAGGATCAAAGAGCATATCAACTGAACATTAGCATGCAATGTATGGTTGTGCTGAGTTTGCGAAGTGAGAACATGCACATCATTGGATGATGGATTTTCTATAAAATAATAATAATAATAGCAAAGTGCCACTATTTATTACATCTACAATGATAGAAGGTCACTGTCATTTAAGTCATAATTGACTTCATAATTCTTGTCAAATGCATTTACCATTTTATAATTGCATACAGTAGGACAACTGAAGTGCCTCGTAACACACTATGATATCATAGTATAGTACAGTTTGAGATATTTGATTGAATATGTTGTATTTTCAGCATCATGGTGTAGTAGGTTATATTTCTGGCATCATAATGTAGTGTATGTGATATTTTGAGCGTCACAGTATAGGATGTACAGTAGTCCATATTTTGGGTATCATAGTATGTGATATTTTAGGTGTCATAGTAACCTATATGATATTTTCATATGGTATAGGATACCACATGATACTTACGGTCGTATTTTGGCATCCTAGTATAGGAGGACCTTTTTTGGCCTGTCTTACTGTAGTATAGTGTGAGACATTTTAGTTTGGTATTTTCAGCATCATGGTATAGTAGGTTGTGTTTTTGCTGACACAATGTCAATTGTCTTATGTCCTGGATGGAGGGAGGCTCACATCTACTGGCGCGCTCGGCAGTCCGCTCCATCCTCTGCATTGCTTTGCAGTTGAGGTCAGTACAGTTCCCAGACCGGTGGTCTCGTCAGTGATCAGGCCCATCACTGCTGTGCCGTCAGCGAACTTGACCACTAAGTTGGAGCTGTGCGTGTTGGAGCTGTGCAGAGAAACGGGAGAAATAGAAGCAAGTGCTTGGCTTGGCATGCAAGAAGGTTGAGCGCTGGACTTCATTACGTGTAGATTGCGTACAATGGAACTGTGTCCTCCTAGTCTGTGCTGAGTCTCCAGGTCACACTGACCCAGGTCACAGTTCTAATACACTGGTATCCATTTAGATGGCATAGCAGCTGAGGGATTGTGAGGTTTCATGTAGACATTTGAGCATATTGTATTGGCATTGACTGATTCTCAGGAATTTAGCAGTCTATTAGGCTATGAGTCACAGTACTGCCTCTAGGGGGGGTCAATGGCTTGACTATTGAGCAAGGACTGCTAATGGAGGAGAAAGTGTTTATTTCACTGGCCCATAAGGAACTATTTCTTTGTATATGTGGTGTACTCAAAGCTCCTCTAAATCTGCTCACAGCTGCCCCCCCCCTCTCTCTCTCCCTGTAGTGGTGCAGACCAGAACACACAGCATTTATTCTGTGCAGCCCATAGTTCTGCCTTTTCCTTGGCAGTGGATATTCAACCGCCGGATGGACGCCATTGTTAAAGGAAACACCATTAAAGGGGTAGTTCATCCAGAAAATTGCTTTCAATCGATTAGTGGATTTGATGACCAGCGGACCGGTAGGCAGCGGTTCCGGTAGGAGACACAAAGGAGACTTTGTGTCTCCCACTGGTACCGCTGCTGGTCATCAAATTATTGGCTTAGGAATGCGACAAAAACTAAAAATATCCATGAATTCAAGTCTCCATGAGGTGACTAATCGATAGGGAAAAAAAATGTTTTGGGGTGAACTATCCCTTTAAGCCACTATACGACCACAGGATCTAAATGTCTCAATAGAAGAGCAGGGAGACCACATTTAACCACTGCATGTGTTAGTTGTATTACCATACTCTACCATATAGATTGGTTAAAATGACCTTTTCTTCACACAAAAATATAATTACATATTTAACTCAACCAGTCTCTCACCTTAACTAAAATTAATCAATTAATTAAACCACCAACCCATGTCTAAACTTACACATATTAACAGTGCTTAACCTCAACTTCAATGAATTAATTAGGACCATGCCAAACCCATGCCTAAACTTACAGTATGGTTAACCATCTCCATCTCTAAACTAATGCCTAACAACAATTTAACCATGTGTATTGAAAAAAGAAAGAAAAAAAAGATATACTTAACTACCCTTGCCAAAACAGAATAACTTGTAGCTACTGACTACACAACAATGAACCTATAGGTGTGTTTCTAATCTAATCTATCTAAACTGAACCAGCTGCAATTCATTTATTAACATTTATTTTAACTGAAACTAAACTAAAAACAAAGTTAAATACATACTGTGAATAAATCAAAACTAAAATGAACAATGCAAACTAACTAAAACAAAATACAATCAGGTTAGTTTTAGTTTTCCCCTTAAATTTGCACTGTGGTTTCTATGCCTGGTGGAACTGGCTGGCTTTGCTCAATATGGGATCTTTAATAAATAACACATTTTGTAAATCTGATCTTTTACCCTACCTTTGTCAGATAATTATATAAATCAACACTTTCCACATAGGACCCCACTACATACGTATATTGTATGAATTGTGTTGCATATTAACCTTTTCATGCAACTTGTAAAGAGGCTTTCAGAGCAAGGTCATCAATGTCTGTTGACCAAGTGATTTGAGACCAACTTTGAAGGATTCCACAGTTTTCTCTTCTAATTAAGAGCCGGGTTGCCTGCTTCCAAGTGATGCTGCAGCTTTGATGATTTCATAGATTTGTTCTGTCAGTGTTGTGTAAATTAAATGTGTTTTTGTTATCTTTGCTAATAAAATGTTGGATTAATGTTCATTTGTATTTTCAGACATTTACGTCTAAGAAGATTTATTTATCACACAAAAACTTTGTAGTAACCGAAGACCCCCTAGGGGTCACAGGCCCCATGTTGAAGACCCATGAATGCAAAGGGTCTGTCGGCTGAATACCTCCCCCCCTGCTCTGAATGTCTCTGACTCACAGTTACCCCATCAGAGCTCCACTGTATCTTACCCGTGACTGACACCTCATTCTAACTCCTGCGTGAAAACAAAAGGGGAACATCTTGCTCCTGACTCCCGTTTACGCTGCTGGTGCAGTTTTTCCGCAACATTAGGGAGCCTGGAAGACGGGGGGAAGGGATGATTGGGAAAAGTGTAAACAAAGCTGTTTACGCCTGCAGGTGCCCTGAGGGGGTTTATCTACGTAGAGCTCCAAATCCTGCATTGATTGATTGAATCCTTTATTACAGAAATGTAACAGCACGAGGTACAGTCAGACATTTGAGCTAAAAGGATAACTCAGAAAAGTAATTGGAATTTGTTTCCATTGTGGTCCTATGTATTCAATTCAACATAGCATAAAAACACAAATACAATATCATCAACAAATATAAAACACTATGTACAGAGTAGAAAAAAAGGGAAACAAGAAAACTCCCAAATTTCTAAACAACTGTTGAGAATGTGCCTTAGAAATAAAACCACCTCAACTGCATCTCCATTTGAACTGGTGTATTTATCAAGTAATTAACATATTATAATATGAAAAGTTCCACAAAAGGTTGGAGACATCCACTGAGACAACATTGTCCAGATCGGTCTTCACCTCATCGTTAGCCCATGGGCCAACAGGTTAGATGTCATACTGACCCAACAAATCGACCAATGAACACATTTCTAAATATAGTTGCCGACTCACTGCTTATTCTACATGAAGACGTCATAATGCAATGACATCACACTGTCATCACAGCCGTGCAATTATCCTTTAAAATGAGATGTCAAATAAACAAAACATCATTTATCAGCATTTAGCGTGACAGCTATGAATTTGTCAATTAACATCGGGTAATTAATGTAGTTTGTGACACTGTCTGACGTTGGCGCTGGTGTGTGTAATGTTGTGTTGGACGGTACATCTGAGAGGAGGACCAAAGCTTGGTCATGGCCATGCAGTTGTTGCAGTAGGACACAAGGTTTACTGCTTTGGACGGGAACAGAACGACAGTGATCAGATTGAAGTGCACATCTTCAACACAGTGTCTTTGTGCTGGGTGATGTTGCCCCTAGTGACCACTGGAAGAGGTACCCTTAATGTTCCCCCCAATCGCGGTCACCGCACAGCGGTACTGATAGCAGATTTAATCTACATCTGGGGAGGGTATCCTTACTGCAGCCTGCTCTATGAATTTGATGTCAACACCCACAGATGGTTCAACCCCAGGTTTCTGGAACTGTTCCAAAGGCGAGGCAGTGGGGTCACTCAGCCTGTGTCTTGAGGAAGGTCATGTATATCTATGGACATATCATAGGCGATGATTACACTAATGACATCTACAAGTTGGACACCACCACAATGGTCTGGGCTGTAATTAACACCAGCGGCACTTCACCACCTGCTTCATCAGGTCACTCTGCCACCATTATTGGGACAAAGATGTTTGTATTTGGGGGCTGGTGGGGGGACAGGATCGTCAACCACAACGTCATCAGAGTGTGTGACACAGAGACCAACTGCTGGCTGAGCACACCTTCCCAACAGCCTCTCCCAGAACAACGCTGTGGTCATTCAGCCTTTGCCTACAATGGAGAGCTGTACATATATGGTGGCAATAAGCATGCACGCATTAAGTTCTGGAAATTCAGCCCAGAGACCTTCTCCTGGAAGAAGGTTAAACTCAGGGGAAACGGCCCTTCTCAGAGGTGTAGGATGTGCTGTTGCACGGTGGGAGATCGTATCATCCTCTTTGGAGGAAACAATGATCTGTACATCTTAGATTTAAGTCCAACACTGAAGACATTATCCCAGCTAGCAGTTATTCAGTACGGTGTGGAGCAGAAGGAACTCCCTCACAACATCAAGTGGGAACTGGCGGCCATGGCTAACAAACACCAGTCTATAACGTCCAAGCCCCCAAAACCGCGGTAGACAGTGAAGTTGCAGTCGCCTGGTGGTCAAATCTGGGATTGGGAAAACTGGGAAAACTGGCAGTGAATGCCTACACCTTTCTATGGGGGAAGTAAGTTTACCTCCTCCTCTGGCCTCTTGAGAGATGAATTTTTAGGCCTGATTTGAAGGAAGCCAGAGATCAATTTTTTTAAAGGGATGGTGTCAGGGCTATTCAGTGCAGTAGAAAGATAATTTACCCATGTTTGTTCTATAGGAGTGTGGTACCAGATCGTTGTTGTCGCTCCCTCTAGTATTGTGGCTGTGCAGTGTGGGTGTCGCTCACTTTGGTGAGGTAGTTAGTGACACTGAATGGTTATATTGGTTTTATTTCATCTCTCCTGACAACAATTAATCAGGATAAAAATGAAAGATTGTGTGTGCTTGTGCATGAGGGGGGTACCTAAAACGAGTGGCCCCAAAAGATCATAGAATAGAGTCAACTGGTCCTGATATTCAACAGATCATGGTCAGTATCATGTCAGTATTATAATAGTAATAGTGTCAATCAGAACATTGTGCCCTCAGGCAATGCAGCAGAGAAATGGCGTTAAAACTAATGTCTTTGGAGATGCTTTTTGTTAGTTCTGCTGTGTTTGCAGAAAACCTCTGCTGGGATGGACTCGGTTTTTGCTCGTCCACTGGTGTGTGTGTGCCTGTTGGCTTGCACTGTAGCGGGTCGTGTGGTGTGCAGCCCGCTGCTTCCTAAGATAACAAGAAAATAACTTGTCTGAGTCAGCCGAATCTACTTGTGCTAAAGCATCTAAATAAGAATACATTCTAGATTTGTTGTCATATCCTTAAATATTAGCTTGTTGAAATGCAGAAATGTGCTTGCCATAACCACTGCATAGCAACTGGCTGCATGTTATGCACACATCTGCACCAATGTTCTACAACTGTTGTTTCTACTGGTGCACCTTACGTACCCAACTGCATTTACTGCTACATTGTAACATCAGGTACATGCATACCTGTACATTGCATGTACATTACCACGTACGTGCCTATCACTATATACATGTTTCTCCTTTTATAACTGCCTCATACCATTTCCCTGAAAACTACAAATGATGGGAGCTTGTATGAAAACGAATTTCACCCACCTGTGATGTTACAACAAAGCATTTCTTTGTTCCTTGCTCAACACCTATGATAACTAATCTCTAACTGTTGTGACTCCTGTATCTATCTTGGACTGAAGAACAATTGTGCTTACACTAGCAAGTTTAAGTGGGTCCTAATGTTCGGTTATTCCTCGTAGTAATTGAGGGCTAATACCTCAGTCTTAATGTTATTACTCTGATCGCAGCTCAAGGATTCTAGTATGTCTGAAAAAAATTTGTCAAATATTGCTGTAATGCGTTTCTAATTAGCTTAACAGCGTTATCACACTTTGTGAAAGATTGCTCTAGTAAGCGTTAAAACAAGAAACATGTATGTATGTATGTATGTATCGCACAACAGAGCAATCTTTCTTGAATACAGAGCCAACAAATCAGCACTGGTATCGCTTTGAGAAATGCACAGCTTCTGCCCCGGTTTCTCTCTTGGTCTGTCAGGAAATTATTAGTCACTCGCTCAATGACTCACTCTCTCCCTGGGGGGTCACCTTGTTTCAAACCCCCTGCATGGACTGTATAACTATACACAGATGGGCAGTGATGCTCAATTAACAAACATCTTGAGCGACATAACCACTGCATAGCAGCACTTTCTTGGGCTGAAAAAACACAAAAACACAGATTGTCTTTTAGAATTCAGGAGGGTAAGGAAAAAAAACCAATTAACACGTTCTTGTATCAACTCTTTTTTTATTTGGCCATACCTTTCATTCATTCATTCATTTAATAATTAATATACAATATATTTACAGGAGCAAACCAAGGCATTCCAAGTCCTTGTTTATCCGTCTTGCAGTAGAGAGGTTGGCAGTGCATTCTTGGCGTCATGGTGGCTTCTACCTCTCACACGCCTGGCATGTGCAGGAACAGCGGAGAGCCATATGACTTGTTTGTACGGTAACAGTTCTGTAATCCATTTTTCCAGTCCAGCCTCTGTCCTGCTCATCTGCGCCAGTACTGAGGAGAGTGTCAAGCATTGGTTAATACCATAAAACATTTGTGTCTGATATTTAACCTGTGACAGATGGAAAGTATGTATCTGTACTTCTTTGGTTTAAAATGTAAATATTTAAGTTGCTATGCTGCAAAAGTAGGTCCTGTGGAATATATATATATAGATTATCACCTGCACATTTGTCATTTCACAAGCTTATCCAACTGAGGGCAAGGCCAAATGCCGGTCAAAAATGTGTTCATCACATAGCCTTATTTATAAATAAAAAAACGACAAAACAACCTTTGATTGACACATAGTTTACTGTCGAGGAGTTGGACACGCCTTCCCAGAATTAAACTCTTATGTGGTGCTAAACCCCAAAAGGATGTATGGTAGCACTCACCAAAACAAGGACAATTTATTATAACGTTCCGGCCTAATTGGTCTTCATCAGAGCATGCTATTTTCTCATGTCTATTTTCTTTGTGAATAAACAGGGCAATGATTGTGATAAATCTGCCAACATTCATCGTTGCCCTCTGACCCTGATCATTTATTTTTACAACTACATCCATCTACATTTTTACAGGATGAAGAAAAGTTTAAAGACGACTCCTGTCTGCAGACACTCACCTGGGCAAACTTGTGGATCTGCTCGACGACGGCAGCAAACAGAGCGCCCACACTCTCATCTATCAGACTCTGCATGTAGTGTACCGCCTCCTCGTCTGACAGGTCCAGACGAAACTTGTCCAGCACCTAGAGAGACAAATGGTGAGCAGCTGAAAACTTATCTGAAAAATCATCCAAAAAGTGTTACCCAACTATCCAATGGTGGAAAGTAACAAGTAAGTACATTTACTCAAGTACTGTACTTAAGTACAATATTTAGTTGTAATTCCATTTTTGGATACTTTATGCTTCTACTCCCCTACATCTCAGAGGCAAATATTGTATTGCTACTCCACTACAATTATTTGAAAACTTTAGTTACTACATGTACTTAAGTTCCCCTAAGGATAGCTGGCACTCGGTCCGGGCACCTAGGCTCCATTGCAGCCTGACAGCGTGTCGTGGGTTTGAGTCCTGATCCTGACAACCGTTGCTGTGTGTCACCCCGTCTCTCTCTCCCCATTTCCTGTCTATATACTGTATACTATCATATCATTCTTTTGGGTCCGGAAAAGCCCCCCCAAAAAAAATCCCCCCAAAAGAAGTTCGAGAGAGCACGCAGTTTTATCTGGTAAAGCGAATGATTAGAGGTCTTGGGGCCGAAACGATCTCAACCTATTCTCAAAAGAGGCCCGGCTCGAAAATGGGGAATATATCCCTTTTCCCCTCCATGCTTTCCATTGTGTGCATGCCATTCCCAAGTCAGTCGTCCTCAACAGCACAATTGCAGGGCTGAGACGTGCGGAGGGAGCATTCATTTTGCTTCACGTGATAACCTCTTCCATCCACAATGGCTTGCCAACTCGGACGGCAAGCACGCAAGACGTTGATTGAAACAAAACAAGCGCTCACCAAAAAAAATCTAGCTTCGGAATTGGCACCCTCTTACAAACAAGCGCAGCTTGAAGGGCATTTTACTGATGGTCATTTCAGTGGCAGGGGAAATGGTAACCTACCTTCTTAACAGTCTTGTCAGGCTCCAGGGCAATGTCAGGAATATTGGCATCCACCATGAGAGAGAACAGATTCAGGATCAAGTTGGAGTACCTGCAGAGGGGTAGAGTTGTTGTTGTTTTTATCACTGCTGATGGCATAAGGAATAGAAAGTGTGTAGGGGTGCAACAGTTAATCCAACAAAATGTTATCGATTATTTGTTTGTTTTCATTTTTAAATACAGTAACACAAATTAATATATAATTGCTAAGAAAATAATCGATAGTGGCAGCCCTTTTGTGTGTGGGTTTTAACCCATTTAGACCGAGAAAGTATCCGTGTCATTTTAGATTTCTTTGGCTATTCAAAAATAGCAGATATACAAGCTCATAGCACTAAATCTGCTATTCTTGAAAAATCATAAAAATGTGTACAAATCTTTGAATATATATATTTTCAAAGCGAACATTTGTAAAATATTTTGTTCCAGGGACCTCCAAAAGATTTGAGTGAAAAATCGTTCAAAAATAGCAGATCAAGATTTGAGTGAAAAATATTTCAAAAATAGCAGATCTACAAGCTCGTAGCGTGGCACTCGGTGCCACGTTACGAGCTTGTAGATCTGCTATTTTTGAGTAGCCCAAAGTATAAAATAATGGTTTTAGCAAAAAAATCTAAAATTACACAGTATGCGTTCCCGGTCTTAATGGGTTAATAGTTTGTGTGTACCTCCTGAGGTGCAGGAAGGCAGTGTAGCACTGCTTCCTGAACTCCTGGTACTGTTCACTCTGCATGCCTCCCATCCCCTCCACCATCTCTTTGCTCAGCTTCATGGGCGGAGGCAGGGGCTTGGGGTCGCGGCCCAGGATGTAGCCAAAGTCAATGTGGAACAGCTTCCCTGAGAAAGGGTGGGTTCATAATATAAGTAGCACATTGTCGGAAACTTTTACTTTTCAGAAAAAGAATTGGGGGAAAAAAGAACCAGTGATCCAATATAAATTAGCTATTTAGTCACAAGCTCTTGCTAATACTTTTAATTTGTTCAATATTTCTACAACCCCCAGACACACTTTCTGAAAATTCTAAAATTGCAAATAGCAGATCTACAAGCTCACAACGTGTCGCGCTGAGCTTGTAGATCGGCTATTTTCGCTACTTCTTTGTGACACTGTAGTTGGTAGTGCATTAATTTACGAAAAAACATAAAAAGTTGACATATGGAGATACAAGGTTCATGCCCGACAGTAACAACATACTGCCTTTTTTATATGCCTTTATTTGGCCAAGGTGTGATAAAAGGACAGAGAGTGCTGTTATTAGGGTTGCCTGAGGTTGGATGACAATAATGTATAACGTTGCTGTCTGACAGAAACATATCTCCGTCTGACAGAAACATATCTTTCTATGTTTTTTTCATTCAGTTAATGGCTTATTTTATGCTTTGTTGTATGACAGTGTCGCTCACAATGTGATGCTATTTGCTATCTTAAATGACTCACCAGTCTTAGTGAGTAGCAGATTGTCCAAGTGTCTATCTCCAACTCCCAGGATGTATGTGATGACACAGTAACCAGCTGCAGGCCAAGAGAAAGGATTATGAACCTGCTTGGACGAACTGACCTGAGACCCAGGGCTGTCACCATCATGACATTCTATCTGACAATTAACCCATTCTCAACATTATCTTCATACATGTACTGTAATTGGTCCTCACTAATGCTCATCATAAGATGGCACAATTTCTGTCTACTTATGGACAGTTCAGAAACCTGCCTACCAATGGCATCATACGATGGGGGATTCCAAGCTAATAAAAGCAGCCTCTCTCTTCCTAGAAAGTTAGCATGCTTAAATAAAAGCCATTGTTCTTGCATTGACAAAAATAAATAATTTAAATTAGAGTTTGACATCTTGTTTGATGACCAAACCTGCCTACCAATGATGTCACTGATAAGCAGGTTTCTATTTATAATTTTTTTTTCTTCTAAATTTAGAGTAGCCAATTATTTATTTCCCCCTTTTTCTCCCCAATTTAGTCGTTATACCAATTCATTCCTTCCCTAACACATTTCTGTGTGGTCACTGTAAGTCCTACTGACTCGCCTGCCAGTGAGGAGCCCCCACCGGGAGGACGTAGGGCCTTCGTCCTACTCCTCCCGGCCAACACTCCCTGCTGACAGATGCCGCCCCCCCCAGCCCGTAGGAGTATGTGCAGTGACCAATATCACCCTACCCGGGCCAATCGTGTTCCTATAGATGCTTAACTAAGCCGGATGGCGGATGCACCACGGTGGATTCGAACCCACAACCTCCGTGGTGGTGGGCAGGGACTTTATCACTGCGCCACCCAAGTGCCGGTAGGCAGGTTTCTGAACGGTCTACAGCCAGAAACAGACCCAGTGGACAGAAATGGTGCCATCTTATAATACTGAGCATTAGGACATATTATATGAAGATAGCTTGAAAATGGGTGAAGTGGTCCTCAGATTGTCACACAAATAATTGCCATTAATGCTTTAAATGTTTTTAGCATTACATTTCTGTTCACGTTTTAGGCTTTGTAAACAAACCTTGCAAAGGGCAAATAAGACAAATAACTTCAATATACAAAGAAATGACTGACAATGACGGTACCAATAACCAAAATAAATAATGATCAGCCATTTCCGCTACTTTTGAAATGATTTCAACATGGAAACGATTGACAGTTAAGACAATATAATTGCAATTATCTCTAATAATTGTGACAGGCCTACTGAGACCTGAATGCGGGGGACTCACCACAACTCTTGACGTATGTATCCATCACCTCAGAACTGATGCCATAGGGACCTTTGTCACTGGGGGCATGTTTCCTGAAGAAGCTCTGTCACAACAAGGAACACAACAAAGTTATGTTGCTGTTGTCTTCCCAACGTGTCCGTTTCCATTACTTGGGGACCAATTAACCTCTTACCCCACATAGTATACTTTGTTGTACCATTTAATTTTTTTGTAAAATGTTTTTCAAAATAATAAAAAATGCCTAATAAGATTAGGCATAAGGCAACGTGCAATTTAGGGCCCCACATGTCTTAGCCGATATATACAAGCTCACAAAGCATCGTGGCACCATCTTCACGTAATATGACATACCCAGAATGGATGCTAGGGTTCATGTGGTTAAGTAAGTGATAATGCATGACGAGGTGTCCCGATCTATAGTAAAATAAGTTATTTCCCTATATATTAGGACACCTTGTTGTGCATTATCAGACTAATACCATGACCACTTACCAAAGAAAAAAAGCTATATATTTTTTAAATGTCATAATTGAACATATTAAAAGCATAAAACAAAAGCTGTGTTGCATTTGCATGTAACCATCACAACAATAATGAACAGTTCAATATATTTAGCATTGATTTAGAACAGTGACCGGGACTATGCTTGGTGTCTTGATCACCAGCCAGCCAATCAGAAAGGAGTATTTTCTGTGGTTATGGTTTCCTAGGGCATTGTGGGCATCACTTCGTGTCGATTTGATCAGGTATCAGGGATCAAATCGACAGGAAGTGATGCCCGCAATGCCCTAGGAAACTTGTGGATAGACCAATTATTTGTATACAAACATTGAGACTGCACAGGCACAAACTGGTCGCATGTGTGTGATTCTCAACCCTGTGGTTTTGAGGAGTGCTCGTTTCGGTTCACTCAACGTCCTCTATAAGAGGGTTGTGAGGCGTGCCCGAGTGAGACGCCAGGCGAACAGCCGTGCATTTCAGTCAAGTGATTGTTTTTTTAGGACAATTGGTTTGGGAATAGCTTACAAACGAAAGAAACCAAGGAGTATATACTTAAAGAAGAGGTTACCAGGCATACACATAACCTTTGGAAGCAAACTACAATTGAAAGTTTGATGGAATACATTTTTACATGAGAGTGCCATGACTTCTTTTCCTTTTCGTCTTATGAGCTGTCGGATTCTTTTGCAACCTGCCTGCTGTGTGATGCGAGATGTCAGTGTGACATGGTAGGATAAGGGGTCTACAAGTAATGATACCACTAAATAAATGCTACTGTATTCAGTACCTGAATATTGCCCTCTGTTGCTAGAACCTCAGCTACAGGAACAGACTGGACAAACTGCATAAATCCTGCAAGAGAGACACAATGCAAGGTCAAATTAATGCTGAAACACATGAAAACATTCATGTTCTATATCTAAGATCGTCCCTCATTGTTATGTAATTATTATTATGCCTGTAGTTTAATCTGTTGACTTGCAGTTGTTTTGGTCTAAGCTCGTTGGAGTGCTCAATTTGTCTTAATGTATTTGTTCTTCACACAGTGGCACACTTAGATTTCAGTAATCATAATCAAATGCAAGTGTGTGTAACATAAATAATGTAGTGTAATAAGCTAGCAGTGGCTCTTACCATGCTTGGTGCTGGTGGCCAGGACTTTGTATGGCGTTAGCTTCAGGTCAAGGTTTTCTTTCCTCAGCAGCTATATTCAAAGACAATTTGAACAAAATTGAGTAGAGTAGCAAAGTATTTGTACCCTTTTTTCTCCCTTTTTAGTCATTATGGGACACACATTTCTGTATTGCTACCGTTGTTGTACCTGCCAGTGAGGACACCCCACTGGGAGGATGTAGCACATCCATCTTACTTGTCCCATTCAACATTCCCCACTGACAGGCACCGCTCCAGCCCGTAGGAGTATGTGCAGCGACAAAGAACACCCTCCCCGCCTGGCTTCCCTCCCTCGAACATGGACCGACTGTATCTGTATTAGACGCTCTGCCAAACCGGATGCACCGGAGTGTATTCGAACCCCTCGACGCACTGGGATGCGTTTGCGTTCGAAAATTATGATTGTTTTTGTTGTGGTTGTTGCTTAAAATGACATGCCCAAAATAGGGACACCAGGGGTTAACGTGGTTAAACCACATCTGCTAATACCCCGCCTAGAATAATATGACCCTGCCCGGGGTATGCAGACCTTATCCATGAGGGAGATGATCTGGAGAATGAGCTGGTCCTGTCTAAGGTCGTCTCCATGTTTAAAGATGACCGGATACATGGCTCCATCCTCCGTTCTGAAGATCAGCTTAGCCGGCATCAGAGCACTCTGACAGATGTACACATACAGAGGAGCTCAAACAGTGCATTCATGTCAAATATGTCATGTGCCGTTTTATACTTTTTGAAACATTTAACTTTACTTTTTTATCATGGAAGTCAAAGTGATTCGGAGCGGGCTGAAACCTTGCCCATGAGTATGTCATAAGACGACTGACGTCAGAGGCTCCGCCACATGAAGTCCGAGATCCACATGGGAGCCATGCCGTTCCCACGTATATCCCAGAATCCACATGATTACATTGTCGCTGTCGGACAGAAACCTCTTATCTCCATATTCTAACTTTTTGTGTTTTTTTATTAACGGCCTACTTGATGATACTACAGGGTCACATAAAAGCATCAAAAGTAGTAGCTCCACAAGCTTGCAACGCTTCGCGCCACGTTTTGAGCTTGCGGATCTGCTACTTTTGCTATTTTTGAATTTGAATCCTGAAAAGTAACAGTTTTGGACATATGAGGTTTCCACCCGACAGAGACAATATTATAAATTATATTCTCTTATTTTTTTTAAAATGTTTTAGTTAATTGCAGAGCTTTTTTTTAAATCTAAACATTTGCCAGATGGAGGGGTTAAGGTTATGTTTATGTTGCAGTACCTTGAAAAGGGTGGCTGTTTCTGGGACGATGCCTCTGATCCGGACCTCTGGTTCCAGAGGCAGAGGGATGGGCTCGATCTCAGACAGGTTCACCTTCTCATTGTCTGCCAACAACGCCTGGAGGCGCTCAGTCTGACACAGAACAGGATACTACTGTTAACTGTCTGTGCACAAACATGACACTAATGCATTCCCTATGTTAACAGTCAAAATAGAAAACTAATTCTGTAATACATTCTGCATGTTAGCAGTCTGTACACATACATACATTATGCACACATGGAATAGGAAACAACCAGATTTACCTTTCCAAACTCAACTCCACCCAGTGGAATGCCTATTAGCTCTGTGACTGGTTGGTTCATGTGCACCTTTACATATTGCTACAGCCCTATACGGCCATGGTGTGTGTGTGTTTAACCCTCTGTCAGTGGTTTCAGTGCTGCATGAATGAAGGTGTGAGTGGTGTGGAGATTAGAGATTCACCTGGGCCTCATTCCTCAAATCAATCAGCCAACATAAAAGAACAGCCCACTAACCTCTTTTGCCATTTCTAACACCACATGCTGAGACCCTTTTGCGAGTGTGTCTGCTAGATTCAGACACATCTAATCTAAGCTATTCTTAGATAGGAAACTTAACTGTGTATTCCAAACCATTTCTTGGGTGTATTAGAGAAGGGAAGCTTGGTAGGGCTATGCCGCCATTTCTTTTGTTCCCCTTTTGACCCCGTTTTGTTTAGCTAGGGAGTATAGACTGTGATTTTTGTTTTAGTGTAGTTTAGTTTGGTTTATTTTCAGGTAGGGTGGAGTATTTTGGCTTTGGCCACCCTGACGTTTTGTGCTTTCCCTAAACCGTTTATTTAGCCGCTGTAAATTTAAGTTTGATTCTAATAATATATATTTTTTGTTACTCTGGTTTATGGTACTTTTAAATATGTTACTCCTTTCTAGCCTCTAGACGACATTAAGGTCGTAACAATATCATATAGATATTGAATTTACTGGATTTTCGTGGATGAAGTGTGTGGGTATGTGCAGTATTTATAAAGCACAAGCAGGTATATAATCACATACTCTGGGTATGTTGGTGTGGTTTATTACCTTCTTCTTGCGGTTGCCACTCTCTCTCTGCACAGCCTTCATCAGCTGCACCAGTCTGTCCACAAAGGTCTGCTGGGAGGCCAGCAGAGAGCGCATCACCCTCACACACTTGTCACCCTGGAGGTTGATGCGAGAAAGATGGGAAGACATTCTGAATTGATGGCGGGAAGTCACATTTGTATCTCAATGCATTCATTTGAACCCATTAGACCGATTCTACAAATGCCTTCTAAATCAGTAGCTCTCACACTTTCAAGATTGTTCAAAAATAGCAGATGTACAAGCTTGCAGTGAGCTGTGAGCTTGTATATCTGCTATTTTTGAATAGCCAACGCTAAAATAAAAAGATGACAGATGCTTTCCCGGTTTTAATGGGTTTGTTTTCAGGATCTTAGTGTTAATCTATAAAAATGCGTCCAGAGATTAACTCCAGTGGAATGTAGTGTGTGTGAAAGCTGTGATAATGCTACACTCCATGTGACTCCAGAGGCAGTTGTAGGGTCTGACCTTCAGCAGCGCCTGGCTGAATCTTCTCATGACGTTGATGTACATCTCATGAGTCTTTGGATCTCTCTGCTGCGTGTCCTGATCCTCGCACTCCACTATTACGTACCTGAGCAAGACACAGCGCAATTCGCAGCGTGAGCGACAGATGGGCATGCACGATTTCTCTCCAACATACACAAACGTTTCAGTGAATTTTACTCACCAATACAAGTAGTTGGCTAGAGTGGAGTTCTTGCAAGCACGAGAGATAAGGAAGGTGCATAGGTCTTGCTAATAAAGAAACAAAAAACAAAGCTTTTACTTCTTACCATTTTGCAGACATACAAAATGTAGACACTTGATAAGTTTACAGTTTTTGTAAACCCACTTAGCATCACTTGTCCATGGGTAGTTAGAGGAATAGCATTACTTGTCCATGTGTAGTCAGAGAGCTGTCAGAATTGGCGAGAAATGACTTCCGAATATTTCTTTTAAACACAACGTGGATTTGATCTATTTTTCGAATGGATATTATTCTTAATATAAAATATTGTATGCAATAAAACTTAATTCAAACAGAAGTCTCTTTCTTTCTCTATATGCGCCGGCCACGGTTGGTGCTGAGAAACACGCTCTCTTGAGAGATAAAATGAATGATTCATACTTATTTTATTAATTTGCCTCATTTTGCTGAAGCTGTAATGGTTTAGATCCAAGCCCGGACTGGGCAAACAGAGAGCGAATCTGGAGAACAGAGATGCAGTGCTCCAAGGATGTGCTCATTGTGCTGTGATGGAAGTTGGAACAATCTTTACCTCAACATGAAATGGGAAATTATAATCGAAACAATTATTTGTTTTTGGTTTAAATCAAATGAAGGTACGCTGCTAGAGAAATGTGACAAGGAGGGAGTTTTAACGTGAGGAACAATCCATACATAGTTTTTACATAATTCTTTTGATCAAGTCTCGTAAACTTCACTACCAAATGAATCACCCGTTTCAGCTTGACTTGTTATAATTTTGAATTAAAACAACGTTGTGTGATTAAACGTGTGTGCTTTCTAGTACCGAGTTACTG
Source organism: Gymnoscopelus braueri (assembly GCF_963280865.1). Lineage (NCBI taxonomy): Eukaryota > Metazoa > Chordata > Actinopteri > Myctophiformes > Myctophidae > Gymnoscopelus > Gymnoscopelus braueri. The sequence goes on along the minus strand of NC_137620.1, from coordinate 25,720,225 downwards.
TGTGTGTGTGTGTGTGTGTGTGCGCGTATGTGTCTGTATTGTGAAGTCTGTGTTTACAGCGAGGCAGCTGATATATGCGTGGCAAACACAGCTAATCTACAAGCCCACAACGTGTTGAATCAGTGACCCATTGTGGACTTGTAGATTGGCTCGCGTGACACCGTCGTACGATGGAGTAATGCCTTGAGGGCAGACTTCTGCCTCTCAGACTGACGGCTCTGTGATCTCGCGAGGCCGGCTGCCGTTTAAGGTTACATGTCTCAAGAGAACTCCGGCAGATTATTTAAAAATTCTTAATTTGAACCTTAATTTCTATAGTCGAAACCTTTATTTTTTAATATTCAAAGAAATATTCGAATATGGAATATACGTTAACAGTCTTACTTCACTTGTCCATGTGTAGTTAGAGGAATAATAATAACAAACAGGAATCATCAGTTTAGTTTTTTGTTTAATTTACCTCTTGGTTTTCATCATCTGATGCTTCTTTGCCTTTCTGGGAAGCAGGGGAGGACACCGACGGTCCTGAGAGGATCTGGGAGCTACGGCATGCAAACAGCAGACAAACACAATTGTAACACCACTTTGACACGGTACAGTTTATCCGAATAAATGCAATTCTGCAGGGATTGATGAGATGACATTAACGTCCCCTATTGATCTATGATCTTTGTGGTTCCATTCCATTTCTGTTCTGTTCTTTCAGCACAAAAACAAATACAAAATGTTTCATGTGAACAAAACTGCAGTGCCTTCTGTCACAAACAACATCATACGTAGTTGTATATCGTTGGGAATTCCTTGTGTTTCAGCAAATACAATGTCAGTTAGTGAGCAGATTTCTGGCCAATACTGGTTCAATTCTGAATGGCAATTTTAGATCAACTCCACAACTTGCTGAAACGGCAGTAATGTCCTACCCTGGTACTGACCTGTCCAGGTCCCCCAGGGTGGAGCTCTCTCCGAGGCCTTGGCTGTCTCTCTTACTGCCTGGCTCCAGGCCACCCTGGATGTCACTGAAGTTCTCGTATTTAAGGGCCTGAACCAGCTGCAGAAGGTACATCAGTAGGTCCTAGGAGGACAGTAGCAAGGCATATCATTATTAGAATTATAGAATGAGGCTGGAACCCTCCCACTTAAGCTAATTTATGGCAGGACGGCGTTGCAGATGCAAAACGTTATGAGCTTATAAATCTGTTATTTTCAGTCTGTGACCCTGTCTTACAAATTTATTTTGCTTTTTACCCCTTTTTTCTCCCCAATGTAGTCGTTTTGCCAATGAATTCCTCCCCACACACATTTCTGTGTGTTGTCACTGCTGCTGTATCCTACTGGCTCACCTGCCAGTGAGGAGCCTCCACCGGGAGGACGTAGAGCCGCTCTACAAGCTCACAAAGCGTTGCGATGCAACGTGTTCAGATAAGAGATGCTACAAGATAAGAGCTTGTAGATCAGCTATATTCGCTATTTAAGGAGCTTTGAAAGAAGCAAAAGTCAAACGTAAACATTTTGGTAAATTCAATCATCCATTTATTTATAATCGATTAGTTGAATTAACCCATTCAATCCGGGAACCCATCTGTGTCATCTTAGATTTCTTTGGCTATTCAAAAATAGCAGATCTACAAGCTCGTAGATCTGCTATTTTTGAATAGCCAAAGTATGAAATAATGGTTATAGCTCAAATCTAAAACGATTCATTCTCCCATGATCCCCTACCTCGTCGTCAGCCTGCTCAAGGCGTGCCACAGCATAGCGTCTGACAGTGTTGTTGGTGAAATGAACGGAGAGCAGTTCCAGGGAGTCCTCCACGTCCATGGGTCTCCACTTCCCCAGCAGCTCCAAGGCCTGCTTGGCCTCCTGGGGCATGCCCCAGTTCACACACTTCAAGAACTTTGTCAGGGCCTGTGGGGAAGCGAGGAGAGGGAACATACTGTAGACCAGTGGGTTTCCAACATTTTCATGTCAAGGACACCCAAAGAGTTTGTGACAGGGACCCCCAGAACACAAGTACAGTACAAGTACCAGATTTTCCCAGATTAAAATTATTGTGATGCTTTATTAACAATTATTTCCGGGGACCCCCTGAATAGCCCCAGAATAGGTACGCAGGGGTTATTGTGGTTAAGAGCAAAAGGATCACTATCACACCTGAAGACTGAAGAGTCTTTGTTGTGTCTCAGAAACGCTGCGAACGTTGTGCTGTGAAAAACTTACAGCAGCACATTCATAGATTTTACCCATGTTTATGGCAAAATAGTGATCTTGACTTCAGAAAATATTAATCCGGCTGACTTAATGGCAGCTATAGACTATAGTATAGGATGTACCAGGATGCTGCTTGCCCACACATTGTAGGAACGCAGAGAAAGTAAAAACGGACAGTAAGGGTAACTTTGTCACTATGGATTGTATTGTAAATATTGTCGTTTCTAGACTATGATAATCATCAACAATGATCTGATCTGATATGCACATCAACAGCGTGATACAATTTATTAGACACGTATTGATTAGACTATTTATTAGACTCACTGTACTCTCTTCCCTATAAATGAAAAGAAGAAGGTAAATAGAGAAATGAACAGAACAGACCCACCTTCTCCTGTGTAGTGAGGTAATATCTGAACTTCCACACCAGGTCCTGTTCCTCAGAGCTCAGCTGCTTGGTTGGAGGATAATTCACGATGGTCTGTAGGCACCAGGTAAAATGTTTACACAACACACTTACCGAAACATCACACTCAATAGAAGATGAGCTCCACCTGTCCAAACCATACTCAACTACCGTAAACGTTTAAACATTCTCTAGCAAGAATTTCAACCTGACTGACAAAATATTTTATTTTGTTCAGCACAAAACAAAACAATAATTTAATCTGCAGAATGTTCCCTATTCCTGGTGGAAGCTACTGCACGACACCATGGATTTAACCCATTAAGGCCCAATTAGTGTTACAAACAAATATAAAAGGGTAGCCCCTATCTGTATTTTGGGGTATAAGTAAATAAATAGGATTGTTAACTTTGGTAATCCAATGTATTCCAAATAGCAAAGTATTCCAAATATCATTTTTTTTTTAAATCTATAAATGTGAATATAACCTAAATGTATATGTTCAAAATGATCCCAGATTGGGCATTTAATGAACCAAATCCCCAGAGCAGGGACACCGTATGGTTTAAGTGGTTAAAGCATTTGTCTTTGTAGAGAAAGATACCAAAAAAGGTTTACAACTCAATATTACAAGCGGGTGCTGTTAATATTTAGTTTTTCAGGCCAAGGATACTCAATACTTAGTAAACTTGACATTTGTCTCTATACTTGGTCTGCTCTTTTTCTCTCTACACCAAATCTCTTCGCCGAAAATAGGTGATGTGCAAGCTGCCAACGTGTTGCAGCAAGCTTGTAGATTAGCTATTTTCGGTAAATGTTTCCCCCTGAATAGCAATGCTAGGGTTCAAGTGGTTAATGTAAATAAAAACAACAAGTTCCTATCACACATGATTTGGCAGCCCCGCTGTAGTAACTCTGAGGACCCCCTAGCCTCGAGGTCCCGGAACCTGTTGAAGACCCGTATTTTAGTCCATTCAGTGACATTGTGTAGTGACTCACATTAAGCTGGTCCCGAGTGGCAGCGTTGGGCTTCAGGTCGTGGTCTGAGGGGCCGCTACGGAGACTACGAGCCAGCTTGTGATGTTTGCTCTCCACAAGGTTCTCCTGCATTAGGGCAAAAGGGAACTGATCTCATCATCATCAGCAAACTGATATATGTTCTAATTTGGATGTTTTGAAGATGTAGGTCAATAAAGGTAAATGCATGCCTTCAAGTGTTTTAATGTCTAAATTAACTGAACCATCAATTGTATCAACACAAACATTTGGGATTGAAGATTTTGTCCTCTCACCACATATCTCTCGTCACACATCTGTGGGTCAGGGACTTTGACGATGTCACAGCTGGTCAGAACTGGTGACGTTTCATCACCATCCTGAGGGGGGAGGGGTGACAATCAATACACCAATCACCTGTCGTCATACTAACAGTATACTTATACATCATCTGTATAGCAAAGGGCATGTGTGTACCTGTATCCTTATGAAAATGCACATACCTTTTCATAATAGACAATACTGTATTCCTTGTCATTCTTTTTGACACGGGGAAACTCCACCATGAGGTACATGAAGTTGGAGCTCCGCTTCTCACTCTGGGGAGACATCAAATCAATGTCACCGTTTCCGCATGAATAAAGGACAACAAAAATCTAGTATTGTATATGGAATATGGAAAACTTATTGTATGGATGCTACTGTGCTAAGCCTGTAGCCACTGCACACTGAACTGAACTGTGTTTTTAATGCAAAGACTGATCTGATCTGTGTTTTAAATGGACTCTCCTTTACATACATTCATGACTCTTAAATTATTATGCACCTTAGCCACTTTTTTAATGCACTTTATTCTACTTCTATTCTCCATCTTTTAACTGCATTGATGGGCCTGCACAATTAAGAATTTCACCCATGTTACTTGACTTGACAATAAAGTTTGATTCCGATTCTGTAGCAGAGTATCTGGTGCAGACTATTTTTTATTTCCTGTCTTTGAAGCCTGGACGATATTGCTTGCTGGAAAGAACTGATTTTCAAGCTAAGTCACATAGGCCTAAGTCATACCATGCGGTGTCAGCTGACAGCGAGCCCATCACTCCCATCAAATCACTCTCCACAGTGACTGACGGTCTATTTAAAGGCCTTTACGCTCACACTGCACTCTATACTGACATGTTCACTGTGCCGCTATCTAACTGCTCCACCCCAGCCTCCATCTTGCTTTAGTTCCGCTCTATATGCAAAACCCTCTGGACAGAAGGGTAGTTATGTCAAATGATGCTGTTGTGTTGATATGTACTCATGATTAGGCAACTGTATAACATATTGTTGTCAGGCTGAAATCTCGCATCTCAATATTTCAATGTGTTTTTTTTCTCCCATAAATGAATGTCCTACTATACTACAGTGTCACACAAAAGTAGAAAAAATTGTTGAGCTACAAACTCACAGCTTGTCGCAATGCAACGTGTTGTGAGCTTGTATCTGCTATTTTTGCTATAAAAAATTAAAATAAAAAACGAACGAAAAGCATTAACAAGGGCTGCATTGGATCGATTTGAACACAGGTTATGTTTTCCATTTCCTGAAAAGTCACACTTTTTGACATACTGTAGGTTTCCACCCGACAGCAACAATATAATATTCTACATACATACATGTTCACTTATGTTAACTCTATAACTGCCAAAGACGTTTATAAACGTCTTTGAGAAATTAGCTGTTGCCTGCCAAAGACGTTTATAAACGTCCTGAAAAAAAAAAAAAAAAAAAAAAAAATTAAAAAAAAAAAAATTTCTAAAAAGATTCTCTAATTATTTAGTATTGACACCTTTTCGATATTCCAAACGAATAAGGAGATAACAATTTCCAAAGATTTGCTGCTCCATCCACTTCAGTGTTAAAATTGAAACGGACAAACAATTCACAATGTTTTTTGGTTTGAAACCACTGGTTTTGAGCTATTTTCAAACATCAAACAACACATGACAACAAGGTCAAATTGACCTCGTTGACATTTGTGAAACCACACCTGAATCTCATCTGTGATTAGAAATTTTCTGGGGATCAATCATACTTGAGAAAAGTATTTTGTGGCTATGCGAAAAGGTACCAAAATCGGTCAAAACCCTGGCAGAGGCTACAGACTGTTCTGAAAAAACTCTGGCAGGGTAAGAGTTAACTGTTCTTTTATTATTATAAACAAATTGCATTATTATTTTTTCTCTCCTCCAAATATACACCTAAACCTAACTTCTTTGAGGATCATTTCTATATGGTATCGTGAGCAGGGATAAAAGACCTAAGGAGGGACAAAATTGGCTTATTTTACAAACTTTTGTTTTATCTTTATTCATTTGTGTTGGGGAATAGGTACTGTATGTATAGTATGTACGGTATGTATGTGTGTGTGTATGTACTGTATGTATGCATACAGTATGTTCTGTATAAAAGCCATGTATACTTCTCTTTCTTTAACCGCCCTTTCCCAAATGCTAAATATAAAACGTACAACTGACCTCATTAATCATTTCAATCTCTCTGAAGGTCAGACGGTCGAGCCAGTCCACCTTCACCATGTGTCCCTGACGATGGGCCTTTGTCAGCTGGGTGGAGACAGAGAGGTCATGGGGTTAGAGAGAGAGGGAGACAAACAGACCAAAAGACAAGAAATGGAGGGTAAGACAACAGAAAAATGAAGAGAAAGGTGTTTCGGGGAATTAGTACATGAAAAGCATGGTGGACAGTGTGCAGACTACTTGACTAATCAATGCATAGCTTAGGGTGCCAGCAGCCAAACCAGCAAATCTGAAAACACACTGTTGTGCATGTTACAACCCCTTTTTGTGGTCTAGAGGAAAACATTTCAGGGCATGTCAAAAAACAATGGACAATTAGCCCACAACTCAGCTGGTTAGATTTATTTAGTACTACCTCTTAATTTAAACAGCTAAATTATAGTATCATTTACAACATTTGTTAACCACTTGTCCCTAATCTGGGCATGTCATGATTTCACAGCCGAACATTCTGATATAATAGCAAGCTGATCTACAAGCTCACAGCACGTTGCAAAGCAACGCGTTGTGAGCATGTAGTTCATGTAGTAATTAATTCATAAGTGGTTAATTACACTAGATTAAATTAAAGCCTAGAGATGTACACAGGCAGAGTTAAATTGCCTGTTCTCATGGTTAAACAAAATTGTGAGTAGTGAAGAATATTTTAGTAAATAAATGGTGATAGAATTAGCTAATCCCATCCGCTGGACACAATAAATAAATGAATGGGTTCCCCAGTGATCCCTTCTCACAAGAAACAATCAAGTCAAATGACCTATTCTAATACATATGAAAAGGCCATGCACACACACTAGGGATGGGCATTTTCAGTTTCTAGCAGTAGTAATGATGAGTAACAAGAATTCTCTAATCGGTGACTAGACAAGTTGAACTTAAATGCCATGAATAATATCATATATCCAGGGTTTTAGTGGAGGGGTACCGCAATGGTGTAATGCCCCCTCACTTCTAAAAATATGGTTTTGGTCAATAATTCAGTTTGTTTTCATATTATACTGACTCAGCGGTTGTCACTTGGCAGCAGTCTACGTGCTGCGGACTTAGCCAGAGCCGGTCTCTGGATTGGTCATGATGTCACCCTGACAACCAGACAACAACCAATAAAACCACAACATATCCATCCGCTGACTCTTGCTTGTCCCCTCAGGCTATAGGATCTAAACTCTACACTCTCTAGGAGATAGGATCCAAAACTACTTGCGGCAGGCACTCGGGGAAAAAAAAATCTAACACGATTGAGCACACCCCCATCTGACGGTCAAAGCAGTTGTTGAAGCAGTTAATTAATTCGTCAGTTTTTATCAGTAGAAGTTGCTGTAGAATGTTTCACATCCTACAGCTAAAACAAAACCCCCTGCTTTTTCACAAATTGCACCCTTGTTTTGCCAGTGATATATTCAGGGGTGTAGTGCTATTGGACATGTAAACACAGCTGGTGGTTATAATATTAATTGTGGGTGTGTTTCATTTAGGTGTTATTGTGCACCAGCACAGACAGCTTCTGTACAGTTAACTTCATGCTGGCACACAAAAACATAAATGAAATACACCCACAATTAACATTATTACCTTCAGCTGCATTTACCTGTCAAAATAGCCACTGTGAAAATGGTCCTCCATTCATTTTTAATTATGTATTCCTATGTTCAGTTAAAAACTACAGAATACAGAACTGTGTAAAACTGTTTCATCTGGCAATATGTGCCCTGTTTTTGGTGCTGAACAAGCAACGGAACATCTTGCGTGGCATCATAAACCCACAGATCCAATCACGAATAGTGGCAAGTGATACATTAAAAAATAAATACAATACCAAAAATACAACATCAAATACGTATATGAGAAACTTCAACTTGGACTAAACCATTCACAAACATGGGGCAAGCAGGCAAACACAGGCAAGGATAGGCCTACTGTCTGCAATGCCACAAGTTCCCATTTATTACAACTATTTACATCGACTATGAAGCCAGGCCTCGTGGATAACTCTTGACTCTTACATGTCATTCTAGCATAGAGGCATTAAAATGGTCAACAATAAAAGATCTAAGTCAACATCAGCTCAACATCAAGTGACGGCCTGTCATGCCCATCCCTAACACACATACTGTAACATCTACTTACGCGACGAAGAACATAAGGCCACTATAAGAACCTAGTATGTGTGATGCTTTCACAAACACAAGCATGTTGAAAAGACCACTCCAGACCCGGCTAAATAGTATTTGCAAATAGTTTCTATGGTTTGTTTTATCCTACTTAGCTGCCAGATGGGTCGAGTTTGCCACATGAGACAATACATTAAATTGTCAAAAGTATACAATTAAAATCTAAATCAAAGTAGTACACTATATACGATTGATTAAAGTACAGTATATTGAAAGTATACAATAACAATCTAAATCAATGTAGTACACTCTACCACTGACAAAAGTACAGTAAATTGAGATTGTCATGATGCTGTAAACCCAAACCACCTGGAAATCCACACACCTTCAAATTATTTAAATGGTCGATTTGCAACTACTATTTCACCCAGCTCTAGTTCACACACATTCCGCATTCCAAACGTCCACTCCATCTCTTGTACTCACATCACTGAGTACCTCCAGGTCAGGTTCCTGGAACAGACGATGGTTTAGACAGGCCACTCTCTCTCACACATAGGATCAGTCACACGTACTGTAGTAGGGCTGGGCAATATATCCATATTATATCCATATTGTGATATGAGACTAAATATCCTTTGGAATTCTGGATAGCATAATGTGATATGAGACTAGATATCATCTGGAATTCTGGATATCTGATAGTCGATCTACAATTTTCGCTATTTTCTTCAACATTTTAGATATAATTGTTTTAAGAAAATTGATTTATCATCACAATATCAATAGAGGTATCTATCGCCCAGCGCTAGCATACCATAGTACTGTATCTTCGTCTCCTTTACAGAAACGCATGCCACTCTCCCTTTCTCTCTCACCTCCTCCTCTGTCCTCTACAAACATACTCTCTGTCCTCCATCTAAAAAAAAAAAGGTATCCATCCCACTGTACCTTGGCCAGTCTGCCCATCTGGTCCTCTGACAGGCTGCTGCTGGTGCGTCCTGGCGTGGTGGTGGGTTCACCTCCATCACCCTCCACTCCTGGCCACACTTTCAGGTCATGCATTCCTTGACGGAACATTCTGCAGTGCCACAGAGACAGGAAAGAGTTCAAGTATTTCAATCCAGCGTTAGGTTATTCACTATTTTGGAAAACATGAAGGCCATTTTTTGAAATCCACTGATTAGTAAAACATTTTCTTACCACAAATTATGGTCACATTTTAACCACTTAAACCCTATATCCTTCAGTAGACCAGGGTACCCCAGGGGTCTATACTGTACATGGCCCCCTCCTTTTTTCCCTCTACACCAAATCTCTTCACCAAAACTATCTGATCTACGATGTAGATCTTAGACCCTATGATGACATGCCCAGAATTGAGACACTAGAGTTCATGTGGTTAAAGAAGCATAGAAAGCATTTTTATTTACTAAACTGTGTCTCATAGTCACGTTGCATGAAAAGTATACTGTCTAGCTGCTTACTGCTGGGACAGACTCACCCATATTTTCCAAAGAGTGTGACAGTAGTTCCTCCGACAGGGACGGCTCTTCCTGGTCCATAGACGTCCCACACAGTGAGGGCAACCTGGGTGCTCTGAGGCAGGTCTGGGTACTTCACTGGCAACCTCAGCCACTCATTCCAGCTGCATATAGGAGAGGGACACAGTGAGGAGAAGATGAATAAGCATTAAAAAAAATACCTATTTCATCCCACGGGGGAAATTCCATTTTCTACTTTTCGAAGAATTCTTCTTTTTTTTTTAAAGATATTTTTAGGGCTTTTTCTGCCTGTATGAGAGAGGAAAGTAGGCTGACAGGAAATGGGGAGAGAGATGGGGGGGTGACACACAGCAAAGGCCGTCGGGATCGGGAGTCGAACACAATGTTAGACTGGATTACCAGTCTATGTGGTATGCGCCTGGACCGCTAGGCCAGCGGGCGCCCAGAATTATTTTTTTTCAAATGAGCGCAGGGGAGAAGTTAGGGATTAAGTGTCTTGCTCAGGGACACCTCGACACATTGCTGGGCCGAGAATTGAACTTGGGACCTAATGCTTTCCAGGCGGCCGCTCTAACGATTCAGCTATGGCCGCCCTAAAACATAGTCTGCCCAGCCCGTGAAATCGAACTTGGGACTCGCAGTCAGTCATCATCAGAGCCTATGTGGTACGCGCCTTAACCACTCGGCTATCGGCGCCCAATAACTTGAAATTGTGTTGAAGTCACCGTGTTTTTAATGCCCCCCGAGCCCCAATACATTTATTTCAATAGCAGATGTACAAGCTCACCGCGTGTCACTTAGTGCCACGCTGCGAGCTTGTACATTTGCTATTTTTGAACATTTTTGAAAAATCTTGAAGGTGTGAGAACTTCTGGTTTAGAAGGCATTTGTAGAATCGGCCTCAGGTCTTAATGGGTTAAATCAACAAAGAGTGTTGCCGTCTGTTCATTGTTAAAAGTGGACAAAGAAGGCATACGGTATTTGGTGAGAGCAGAGGTGAAGTGAAAGAAGCTTTAATGGTGAAATTGTACAGTAGATTCTTGGAGAAAGCAACATTAGCTACATCAGAGAATGGATTTTTTTTTATACAGTACTTTGTGAAATGTTTTAGCTCTTTACTTGGACATAAAAAGTGCAGACCTAGTACCTACAGAAAATGATTGCCCAAGCCACTTAACTATTAGGATACCCAGAGAATTAACCTTTTAGCTCATTGGTTCTCAAAGTGGGGTCTAGGGACCCTCAGGGTTCCTTGAGTGGGTTCCAAAAGGACCCTTACAGGTCTGTAACTCTGATAGTGTACAAATGGAATACACTCTCAAGAGTTATGGGGGTCCTTGAAATTTAAAAAGTTTCAGAACAACTGTTGTTTAATCTATTAAGACCGGGATAAAATTACACAGATGCGTTCCCGGTCATAACGGGTTAAGCAGGTGGTATTCAGGGTTACAATGGAGTTAGGGACTCACTTCCAGCGTGTGCTGAAGGCCTTGTAGGAGGTGCGTACGGGCAGAGCAAGGGGCTTGCCCTCGGCAAACACCTGACAGGTAACGTAGAGGTCCGAGCAGTTCTCCTGGTAGAGGCCTGAGAACCGCAGCATCGGGTCGTCAAGCAGCGCCTTGTAGCTCTTCTGCTCTCTCTTACCTTCTAGACTGCCACTGGAAAACACAACGACAAAGAGAGGAGGTTTGAACTTCATTCACTCAAAATAGCATGCAGAAATTGTATTTACATTCAAGTGTCATACAAGGATCTAAGTTATATCTCCCACGTTTATCATAATGTATATATAATTGATTATTCTGTTTATATGGTGTGTGTTTAGAATACACACTTTTGGAACAGCCTGCAAGTAGTGTGAGCTCACCTGACGAAAATCACAATATTACAGATTAAATAGCTCTATATTCTAATAGTATCAATCATTGCTATAGAGTGTTTGTTCAGGTTCTCCTCGTCTCTCCTCAGAAAATGCATCTTCAGGTTGGGTTACCAATTTTAAGTGTGGAACAAACACAGGGGTGCCGCGGAATACTTTTGAAAATATTTGGAATTTACCAATATTGCTAATTTTAATTATTTTGTATGAGTTTAAACATCAAAGTTATTTTCAATCAATTCTAACAGAACCAAATATTCATAGAGAGCAGAAAATGAAAAAAGAGAGTGAATGTATGCTTTCAACTGTGTGCATTCACTTGAATGTCACCAATGCCACCATCATCATCTTATAATAATAAGAATAGTAATAATCATTCTACAAATGTATAGTAGGACCTATCATAGCGTTGTGTAAAATATCAAAGTAGTAAAATGTGCAATGGATAATAAGGTGCTAGCGTGAACAGCAACAATGTAATTTAGGGGTGCTGTGGATGAATACATTCTGTATAAGTACTGTATATATGTACCACTGCTCTATAGCAATGATTATTCTCAGAATATAATTTTAAAGTTTTAACAAAAACACTTTTTGTTTTAACCCAAAAATATCAGGCAAAAAGTTAAAACTATAGTACTAGTACATTTTGTTACAATGTGGATCATTTATGAGCTTTTTAGCAGGCTCAGGAGACTGGGTGAGCTGTGCACATGATGACAACAACACCAACAACAGGACAACTGTGCAACTAAATTAAGGCCCTCACATGTTCTGCATGTAATGAGATCGGTACTCCGTAGCTGTTGAGTCATGACCAGGCTTTAGGTAGTAAGGATTACATAATCAGATTACAGGAAATAACTAACAACTGCATAATCAGCCCGGATTTCATCTGGAAAATGTGTAATTGGATAATAATTACATTTGTGAAGGAAGCTTGTTAACTTTTTTTGATTACTTCTGACATTTTCAACCCCCACCCACGAGAGCTCAGATAGTCTGGTTCCCTGCTGTAACAGTCCAGTCCACGCCTCATCTTCTTTTTTTTTTTTGCAAAATATGTTTATTGCTTTTTAAAGACATACAAAATACAAACAAAAAATAATAAGACAAAAATACAGCTCAGATACAACATTCATACGAAGAAAATAAATTGACAAGTGTATAAAACACCTCATCTTCTGACCCCTGACCGAAACCCTCCCTTTGATAGATAGATAGATAGATAGATAGATAGATAGATAGATAGATAGATAGATAGATAGATAGATAGATAGATAGATAGATAGATAGATAGATAGATAGGAGGTGGGTTCAATGGGGAAGGTGTTGATGGGTTGTTGATTATGGGGTGAGACATACTGGGATTGTGAAATGAGATGGAGGGGGCACTGAAGAGGAGGCACCACTACAGCAACCTTTATTTCATGATAACATACACATTAACACACAACATCAATAATACAATAAGTCCTATTGTTTATCTGTGCAATGCTAGGGGTATGTGTTTGAAATTGTTTTGAGATTATCAAAGAGTGGAACAAAGTATATTTGCAAAACTCAAATACATATTCATATATTTATGGTATAAAAAGGTGCAATATTTTCAATGTTTCATTTTGCAGTAATCCAAAAGTAGTTAGATTACAATAGTTTTTGTAATCCAAGAGATAATTAAAAAAAAGCCTGATCATGACCTTGTTGCCACACACTGTAATTTAATACCCAACAAACAATTATTGACAAACTTGTATGCTGTATAATACCACACTTTGGGTCTGAATTAAAGTATACCAGTACTACTGCCCGTACAATTTGTAGGTATTTTTTACTTTCCCATTGTCAACACTTTTACTTCTACTACATTACATATCAGTGGCAAATATTGCACTTTACTCTACAACAATTATTTGAAAACTTTAATTACTAGTTAATTTGCATATGCAAATAAATCACTATATTATAAAACATACATTAACCACTTCAGTCCTAATTTATACATATGATATTTGAAAATGCTATCTGCTATTTTCAAACATTTTAGTACTTCTACTTTTGGTACTTTAAGTATATTTTGATGCCAATACTTTTGTACTTTTACTCAAGTAACATTTTGAACACAGGCCTTTTATAACAGAGTATTTTTTAATTGTGGTATTGCTACTTTTACTTAAGTAAAATATGTAGTACTTCTAGAGTACTTCTTCCACCATTACACACACACACACACACACACACACACACACACACAACACCATGTCAAGTCACAAGACACAAGGGGTTTTTATCGATAAGGCACTACACAGACGATACAAACCCCCCCCCCCCCCCCCCCAAAAACTCACATTTTCAGTTGAACATTGATGTCCAGGTCACAGCTGTAGACATAGTTGAACTTGTCCGTGTCCATCTTCTATCAGACGGTAAACAACACTGACTCTAAACAAGAGAAAACATCGAGCGGTGGGCTGTGTGGGGACTGACTGCTGCGACAAGGCCTCGGACGGATCAGTGCACGAAGATTAAACTAGATCTGTCACGCAAAGGGTTTGGATCATGAACACAAGTCAGCGCGTCCAAGTACAACGGCCACACGTCCCTGGACCGGCGAATGTCTCTGTTCATTCACAGTAACGACACAGTAATTACAAGCACATCACCACGCATGATTTGATGTTTTTTTTCTGATGTATCTGCTGTCTGTGTTCACACAACAATACACAGGAAAACACCGATGCCCCCGAACCAGGCGAAACAAGTAGCTGGCCGATGCACCGCCAACGCAAAGCCCAACGGCCGATCGTGGCTCTCGTGCATTGATTTGTCGAGTCTGAAAAGTCGAGGAAGGAAGCGAGACAAGGGGCGGAGTTTAAAGTGTAAACTTTAAAGGGACAGCGTGTTGTTCTGGTTCTGACCATAGAGTTATGATATTATTCTATAGAGCAGTGGTTCTCAAACTTTTTCATGTCAAGGACCCCCAAAATGATATGTAATTTGGCTGCGGACCCCCACCTCAAAAATATTTTGTGCCAGGGATTTTTCCAAAATAGCAGATCTACAAGCGCTATGGGCTTGTATAGCTGCTATTTTTGAATAGCCAAAGTATATAATATGGTTAAAGTACCCCCCCCAACTACCCCAAGGACCCCTAGGGGTCCCCGGACCCCACTTTGAGAACCAATAAGCTAGAGGGGGACTGTCCGACTGCCCGCCCCCACCTATTCATTTCAATGACAGTTGCTCACAAGCGCATGAAGCACCCGAAAGGACCTCTACTTACTGCATCGGAGCCAATGGAGCAGGCGCACTAGCGTTTCAGACGATAAAAGCATGCGCAGTAGCGTTTTAAATGCAGAAGTCCTGCAATCTCAGATTTGACCACCAGGCGACGGCAGCTTCACTGTTCTACCACGGTTCTGGCTTGTTTCTGACAAAATGTAATGAAAATAGCCGATCTACAACAAGGCAAGTTCACATTCACAACCTATCGCGTTGCGACGGATTCTGAGCTTGGAAATCTGCTATTTTCGATGTGGAGAAAAATAGCCCAATTACTGTATATATCCCTATGCCTGGCTGATCACCGTGATTCTCTACCTTTTTAATTTCAAGGACCCCCTGGCCCAATTTTTGTCTCTGGGTCCCCAAGAACATTTTTATTGTACATGAATGGTGCAATGTATGGTCTAGAGATCATTTGGTCATTCCTTTACTGCCTATAGAGATAAACAGTGAAACTGTTATCTCGTGTAATAATGGTTATTACATGTAATAATGGTGAATATTATGACCCCCCCCCCAAAGGACCCCTGGGATTCCCCAGATCCCATGTTGAGTACCACTGCACTGATTATGTACAAAACACAGGCGCACGCGCGCACACGCGCGCGCACACACACAAACACACACACACACACACACACACACACACACACACACACACACACACACACACACACACACACACACACACACATACACACACACACACACACACACACACACACACACACACACACACACACACACACACACACACACACACACACACACACACACACACTACTATAAATAGCCTAAACACACAATTGATTGATGGGCCAGCCAGCAACACTCAGCAGCACAACAATGGTGCTACAGGAATCAAGAACTTTATTGTCACATCTCAGGTTTACAGGTGTAAAGAGGTAGGTGACATTTGTTTTTGCGCAATCTCCATCACTTTTGTTGTTTTCAGAAAGGGACAAGAAGAAAAAGGAGTGGCGGACAGGCAGTGCGAGGAAAATCACAGTAAAAAAAAAAAACATAAAGATATATACTTGTAGCATAAAACTTCACTGGTAAAAATCCACATGGCAGGTTTCACAGGGAAAGTCAACGTCTGCATTGAGGAACACAGATCCACATGAGGGGAGGAAAACAGCCCTAAAACAAACAGTCCTGCACTCATCATATTGTTGCTTGGGTTATCAATGTCCAAAACCGTTACTTTCATGAAATGGAATTCAATGTAGGCCTAGTTATTATTTAGTCACATGATCTTGTTAAAACTATTCATTGTTTAAATTAAACATTTATAAAATTGACATAATTAACCACTTTCACCCAGGCATCCTTATTTCTGGTATAAATATTTCAAAATATTTCAAAAATTCCCAAAATTGTGGATCTACAAGATCACAACTATTGAGTTTGTAGATTTCCACTACTTTTGCATGACACTGTCATACTATTACAACAAAGAATAAAATAGGGCATACATTTAGGGGAAAAAACTAAAAAGATGAGATATGGAGATCCAAGGTTTCTGCCCGACACCCTGACAATGTTCAATGTAATCCATTTATTATTAAAGCGCTATTAAGGAAATGCCTTGCCATGCCTGGCATTGTTTTGCATGTCAGCAGACTGTCAGGGGCACAGGTAAACAGGTGAATACTGTCTGTAGGTTGGTAATAAAAGGTAACCATTGTTTGCTCCACATTAATTCAGCACAGGCTGTCCTTAACCACATGCTGGGTTCCTGGCATCCCTGTTCTGGGCATCTCATATTAGGTGAACACTGATGCAAAAATTGATGAATATCTGGCAATAGGGTTTAGGTGGTTAATAGCAACAACACTCATTTCCCCACCCCGGGTATTGGTCCTTTACTTTTCACTTGAATTAAGCCTCAACATTGAGGATACTCTAAATAAAATGATGTAAATTAATGCTAGAAATGATTATTACCAATTAGCTCTGATGGTCACATATGGAGGAAAGTACTTTTCAAAAATAAATTAAAAACATCACGTGGATGCACCTGGGACGTGTCATCAGTTTGGTTTCCCCAATTAAAATCCACATGTCACCAATGAACTGCATGTCCATGAAGGACAATAGGCGTGTTACAGGAAAATCCTCATCCTTTGTTTTAAAAAGCACCTCCCTAACCATCATCTCATTTCTGTCTGGAATTGTATGGGACCCATAGGCTCTAAAGAGGTTGTGACTATCCAAGCAGAACACATGGAAGAACATCGTCATCAAATATCTCACATGTCCTCCTGTGCAGATTTTTTTTGTCTTATCCACATGAACCATAGGCTATAGGCTATCATTCTGCAAGAATAGGAGACCTACACGCTCACAACGCATCATATTGTAGATTGGCTATTTTAGGCAAAGAAATTTGATGTAGAGGGGGAAAAAGAGGATCCTTGTATAGACCCTTGGGGGTTAATTAAGTGTTTAAGTGGTTAAATACATTATATACAGTAGGAGTATATAGGATACTGCTTAGCAAACAAAATAGTTCCAGGAAGTATTTAGCAAACTTCCTTCCTAGATGTCCAAACTGGAATTGGCAAACTGAGACAGCCATCGACATCAGGATTGAATTCTGGCAAGGCTGCTGGTGTCCCTACTTTACAATCAGGCGCCTTTGTTTTTTTTATAAATATCTTTATAATCACGTAGAATAGACATTATAACAAGTTGGTGACATTTTTTCATTTTCTCCCTTTCCCCAACCCTCCCCCCATGTTGTTATTGCTGTATTTTCCTTTTCAAAAGACAATACAAAAAATCAATACAAATAATAAAGAAACGGTCCAGACTACCAAACACGATATAAAACTTGGTATAAACAATGGAATGTGATAGAAAAAAAAGAAAAGAAAAAAAAAACATTCACAAGAAAAATACAAAAATAAACACATAAGATGGATTATCCAGATGCGAATGTGCCACAAGCCCATGTAAGCAACACAAAGTCGAAATGCTGTCACAAATCGCCATCCACCAGTCACACATCCCACCACAGACACTTACAGGTCTAGGTCCTCATTTGGTCAAAAATAAAATAAAATAAATATATATGACAGTTAGCCCATTGGAAGCACTGTCAGGTTCTCAAAATAAGTAATACATGTTTGCCAGCTAGAAAATAACTTTTCTGTTGACAATCAGGCGCCTTTGTGACAAGGGTTCTTAAGTTGCAATGGGTTTCATGGAAACATCGTGCGGCCAGAGAGGGGTAAGTGTGAGTCATCCGGATCCAGAATGAGCGTGGTAGCACCCCTGGCTGATGAAGAGGACCTATCAACACTCTCCAACTACTGTGGGGGTACCCGAGAACAAGTGCGTAAAGCAGAATTTTGTGAGGCCCCAGGGCCCCTTCTGAGTGGCTTGAGAACATTTTTCCTATGATCTTGCACCCCAGGCTTCAGATAGCAAAAGTGGAAGGATATGAGCTAATGTTTTGGGAAGCGTTACTGTTCTACCTCCAAGGCAGCCTGGTCCAATCAAATGTTTCTTGACACTTCGCTATCCTTTGCGATGGGGATAAGGGACTATACCGGCAGCAGACATGGGTTTCAACTCTCGCTTACCTTTCCTGTCACTTACCTCCAGAGAAGGTAAGCGACAGATACTCTAATGTACAGGCTTTTGACACACACACACACACACACACACACACACACACACACACACACACACACACACACACACACACACACACACACACACACACACACACACACACACACACACACACACACACACACACACACACACCTGCAGAGCAGCTATAAATGTGTGGTCCTACAATATCTTTATGGGGTTTCTCCTCCCAAAGATCCCCATCTCTGTCCACTCCGTTGGGGTTGGATGGTTGGACAGGGCCCACATGAGGTCACAAAATGTAGCCGGTGACATGACATCACCAATATGAGCTCATTCCACTGAGGTCGACACGGGTCAAGGAGTAGACCACTGCAATGACAAACCATTTAAGTACCATATGTGTGTGTGTGTGTATGTGAATGTATACACATACATTTGCAGGCTTTTTACTAACAGCATCGTAACACACGGATGAATGATTGAATGAATGAAACGTTATTTTGAACATGTTAAACATAAAAGAAATTTACTAAAAAACAAACAAATAATGATACTAATATATAAACCAAAAAGGAGTAGGAAGAAGTACAAACTTATCTAATCCTACCTCTTCTCCACTATTCAACTAGTCATCAGTTGACGTCCACACATACACCGAAATATGAATGTAAACCAAATCTATCAAACAAAAAGAAAATAATGTGAATTAGTAATAATACAAATAATTAATAGTTCATATAAACAAAGTGAAGGCCCATATATCCATTTACCTCATACAAATATGTTCCATATACAATCTTTTAACTGGTTCATGCTTTGACATTACTTGAGTTCCACATTCATATTGTTCCACAGTTTAAGATAGAAATACAAAGGTTTTTCAGGTTGTAGAATTTTAAACAAAAACACCCTTTGAATATTACCTGGATGGCAGTGGGTTATTCCTAGATTTATACATGATTTGTGCAGCCTTAAATTCTATAATATCCATGTATTTTAATGTTTTGGATTGTAAGAATAATAAATGGGTGTGATCTCAATATCTAGCATTATGAATGATTGGAGTATAACTAGTGCACGTTGTGAACAATTATAGGTATTTTCCCAAACCTCTGAACAGTAATTTAACTATGGTAGAACCAGGGAACAGTAGAGAATGAGGTGTGATTTATGTTACAGAAAGTGCTTTGCTTTACTCAATACTGAAATACTTCTTGACAGCTTAGTTTATACATATTTTATGTGAGATTGTTTGTCTGTCCGGAGCTAATCCCGTAAACACTGTCCACTTGGCTAACATAGAACCTCACAAAATGTTTACGTGTTTTATACATTTTGAAAAATGTATCTAACTTTTCATTCATCAAATATAATTACTTGGAGCACAGATTGGCCAAATTTGGGCACATATGACATACTGTGCACAATGTATACAACATATATGATGATGTAATTAATACTGAACTCATAATTTGATTGTAAACCATTACGAGATAGCCTCTTTTTTAAAGCCAATCAATTGAAAGGCGGTTGAACTGAGCTAAAACCTTGCCAAAATAGGGAGTCATATATCATAGATACGTCACAGACAACTGGCGTCATAGACTTGCCATATGAAGCCATGCCGTTATCAGAGCCCATCTTGTTTTTATGTTGACTGCTGAATTTTAGGTTGACAATATTTGCCAGACCCAGGGGGTCAGGCCTACATGAGGCTTTGTCTGACCCTCTTTCGTCCATGTATGGACGAAAACGGTTCAACGTTTTCGTCCATATATGGTCCTTTTGATTGGCCAAGCTTAGCGTGAGTGCTCTGTCGGCCATTAGGGGTCTGGCAGTACCAGGTCCCCTGGTTCCCTAGTTTTCAGAAGGAGATCTAAGAGCTATCCCTTCATATCAGATCAGGGATTCTCAACCTTTTTAATTACAAGGACCCCCAGTCTGATAGGATTTCTATCGTTGAGACAAAGATTTACACTGGAAAATCCTCAGTGTAATTTTAACTTCTAACTTTCTAACTTAATTTTAAGACTGTACAAATGGAATTAAATTTGGTTCCATTTGCACAGTCTCAGAGTAACAGACCTGTAGAGGTTCCTGGACCCCAAGTTGACAACCACAGATATATAGATAATGGTTCAAATCCCATTGCAGTTATGTTAAGTACGCAGTTATGTATGAGTCACATGGTACCAACTGCTGGACAGCAACCTGGCCTCTAAAACCCCACAGGAGCCAGCAGAGGTCCAATGAATCATGTGAAGACAATTCCGTCCCTCATTCTCTGCAACCTCCCCTCCTTGGAACTCACCTCCCTCTCACCTCCCTCCTACCCACCCTGGCCTCTTAGTCACCGCGTGGATGTGTCACTGTTTCTATCAGTTTAGAGGTTCATGCCCACTGAAGCGCAGCGAGGGAGGTGATCTCCGGAGTGCCAAAAACTGTGCCAAGACTCAAGTCTTTTTTTCCCCTCCTTTACCCCCCTTAAACCCCAACACCGCCCCCATTCCCAATGGCATCCCACCACCACCACCAGCACCACCCCGGCCCCCGGGTCGTGTGATGGGGCCAATAACCCCGCCTCCGCACCATGGCCATACAGCTCCAGGGGTATAAATGGAAGGTGCAACAGGAGAGAGGAAGGAAGGAGAAACGGGGTTGATCAGATCAAAAGAAAGATGGACTCGTCTGTGATGAACTGGGCACTCACCGTCCTGATGGGCACTCTGCTGTGGAGCACCAGCTGCTCAGCGGCGTCCATGGAGTGCCACTTCAACTCCAGAGGTAAGATGCTGCTGGTGTCCTCTGTGCTCTTTCATCAGGACCTGTAGGGATGCTCTTCATTCTCCATGGGGTTTAGGGCTGCAACTATCCATTATTCTCTTTGCAATTATTAGCGCAATTACTTTTTGGTTATTTTATTCTATATTCAAGGAATTGACGTGAACAAAAATATTTATAGATTATTTTATAATCGACTAAATCAATTAGTCTGATTAACCACTTTTGACCCATTCTATAGTTTGTTTGTTTGTTTTTACGATGTGTTGTGAGCTTGTAGATCACAATGCATCACAAAATTGAAAACAAAACAAAATCTCAAAATCGATTATTTTATTGAAAACGAACATTTTTAAATAATGAATTAAGTTGTTTAGTTCTATTAACTGTTACACCACTAGGGTTCATCTGTCATTTTCTTTTATTCATTAATCATTCTCAAGCCTGGGTGTAAAATAAATGTGCTGCTTGGACGTGTATCTCACTCCAGATATTTTGTTCAACATAAAAACAATCTCATTTTGTTAATTGTCCTGAATTCACAAAAACTGTGCCGATAACCTTTGTTAATACTTGACATTGTCCCATGCAGGGGTGTGTGTGCACGAGGGCAGACACTACACCCTGGGAGAGAGCTGGATGGAAGACGGCTGTCTGCAGTGCACCTGCCTGCACCCTGTTGGTGTGGGCTGCTGTGAGACGTGAGTACAGCAGTACACAAACACTGTTTGGTCTTCATATTAGCCTGGTTCACACTGTAGCCAGCTTCAGCAACACTTTTTAATCACTTCGTCCATTCCGACCTGAGGCCGATTCTAAAAATGCCTTTCAAATCAGTAGTTGTCAGTAGTCAACTTTTTCATGCCAAGGACCCCAATATGATATGTATTTGGCTGCAGACACCCATCTGAAAATGTTTTGTGCCAGGGACCCCCAGAGAAGATGTGTTAAACGTTTCAAAATTATTAGAAATCTTTAAAACACTTTCAAGATTTTTCAAGCTTGCATATCTGCTATTTTTGAGAACCAATGTTCTAAATACTAAGTGTTTTCTGAAACACGTAAGTTGCTATATATAGCTAAAATGACACAGATGCTTTCCCGGTTTTAATGCGTTAATAAGAAATTCTGATAACACTTGCTACAGTATGCATTCCATGTCTATAATGCTTTATTATAAACACATGTATAATGCATCATAATCTACTCATAAGACTGAATAATTATAGTTATAAGAACTCAATGCTTTATAACAATAATCCTAACACATAGTATAAAAGCAATGTAATATGTTTATAACACTGATAAATTACAGGTAAGCACTCATAAGTCCTCTTAATGCAATCATAACATTGCACAGCCTTTTATAAAGACTCATAAGTTCAAGTATCATAATACTTCATAATTACTGGTCACTCACAGACCTTTTCTAACTGATCTAAATTGGAATGCCAGGGTTTAATGTTATCAAAGATTACTTTTTTCCTTCCAGACAAATTGCATTTTGTAGGTACATAACATCATGTATCCTACATTTTAAACCATTTTTTATCAGGCTGTTTTTTTGTTGCTTTATTTAGATAAAAGAGTGCACTATCTGGTCAATTACCGACCGTACGCCGCCCCAGATTCTAAACTTGACCCAACCTCAATTGCACCCCACCTCCAGTTAAAAATGCTTCTCATCTTGTGTAATCTCACCTCCTGAATCTCTAGTTGAATAATAGATCCTTTAGTTGAGTAGTTGTAGGTTGGCTGTCAGAAAAGTGATCTCTCTCTCTCTCTCTCTCCCTCCTGTTCAGTGTTCATCGGCCAGTGGATTTCCCCCCATGGTGTGAGATACGCGTGGAGCCGGTTACCTGTAAGGTCTCTCTGGTGCAGGCGTCCGACCGCCGTCTGCCCTGTATCCCAGGAGAGGACAACCAGGACCCTAGCCATGGATCACTGAAACTACAGCAGCAGCTCGAGGGATAGCCAGTCAGCCAGTCGGTCAGACCAGTGATTGATGGACACCATCTGTTCTATCGTCCTACACAACAGACTCTACTAAACCAGTGGTTCTCAACCTGTGGGTCGGGACCCCCACATGATTTTCTTTTTGCGGGGGTCCCCAGATGACAGCGAAAAAAACTTTTTTTATCCGTAAAAAAAAAAAAATCAACAAACTATACGATAAAAACTGATCAAACATTGGCCAAATTGTCAAATAATATCAGAAAGAGGCAAAAGAACACGAGGCGTTGTTTGTGAGCTTGTAGATCTGCTATTTTCACAATATTTATCTGTGGAACCAAGTCAAACAAAATGTAATGCCTCAACTCCCACATTCCAAGTGCTTATCAGGGTGGGGGGTCCCCAGTTCAAATATGATTATTTTGGGGGGTCGTGGACAGAAAAGGTTGAGAATCACTGTATTAAGCTATCGTTGCATTAACTCTGTATGCATTAACCATTTTTACATGTATACCTTGTTGTAAATGCACAACACTAACCGCATGGATCATTGATGGATTGCTCACAATGTTAACTTGTACATCAGCTGTTTTAGCTATCTCTGACAATGTCTGAACTTTTTGAAAATGGTAACATATATTCCCAAAACAGGGATGCCAGGTTGACAGTGGTTAAGCAATTGAGGGAAATGTCTCTGTGTGTGTGTTCGATATCACAAATTACAAGTATAGTAGTATTTACCATTGGCTGGCCAACCAAATGCATTTTAATAGATGACTGAAGCTGCAGATATACTGTATAACAGCAGAAATATAACAAAATGTGTTTTAAAGTAGTACTGCATATTATTTCTATAAAGTTTCATAGCAGAGCTAGCACAAGATGTGGAACCTCTCTTTGAGAAAATTGGGAAAATTGACGTTCATATTTAAAGGCTTATCCAATACCAACCAATGCACTATTGTAAATATCAGCTCATAAAACAATATAGTAATATATTTGTTATGTATGGAAGCCTGTTTAATCTCCAAATAAAATTATGATATTGGAAAAACATGACTCACATTTCCTGTATTTCAAATCACACTTTAAGTTTATGAATAACATCTTGGTGCAGACTGTCCACACTGGAAAAAAAGAGACAGTTGAACAGTATAAATCACTTGCATAATAAACCATTTTACATAATAATAAAGAGCAGATCGCAAGTGGGCTCTTGAATACATGGATCAAAAATTAAATAAATACAGAAATGCAAAATGACCATAGATATAGTTGCACTTTACAAAGGTGATGTATATATCTCCCTAAAAAGGAAGAACGTATTCAAAGTTAGACTGCACTGCCAAATGCATGTTAAAATACAGAAGCAAAAAGGCAAAAAGAAAAAACTGCATACTTTACATCTGGAGTAAAATTTAAATTCTGAATATACAAATGGAAATGTTCTCCTTTTTCCGAAAATACACTCCTCTTCCCTTATAACAGTACAACTTTGAGAAGACAAAAAGACAAATCACACACACAGCTTGCAAGAGTCAACACAAACAACACAATTTCTGTCATTAGGATGTATTTTCTCACAAACACACACACTCCGTTTATGCTGTCAGCCCCTGTAAACACACAAACACACACACACACACACACACACACTCTCAGATGTTGATGCTGTTGCTCCCTGTAAACTGGGACATGTAGGAAGCCAAGGCTGGATTGGTGGGCAGGATTTTTATGGGCAGATTCCAGCTGAACGTATCCACATCCACGTGCTCTGCCCCTGTCCAAACCGTGACTTCTGATTGGTTCTGCTGTACAGTAGGCGGCTCCATGGGCTCCCGGGCGGTAACAAACTCAAAGTGCAGACGCCACCTCAGGGTCACTGTAAAAGTCGGGTGTTTAAGATTTGAGTGAAATAAAGCTTATATCTGAAATTCATGTTAGCGGTCAGTGATTATTGACCCACATACACCAGTACACAACACCACATACAATAGGAACAAATGGTGACCGGTAAAATACAGCTAACTGATGATCAACAGTAGGAATGAAGCTTGTCAATCAAAATGTCATAAGAACATTCCAGATGGTCATGGGGAAAAAAGGAGAATTTCATCAGTCTACAGCAGGGGGTCCAAAACATTTCCATGCCAAGGACACCCAAATAGCCATAGCCCGGCCCCTGTATTGTGAACACGTTGTGAGCTTGTAGATCAATGATCAATTAATTACTTTTTTTCATTTTCCACTGCTTTTCAACTGGCCACCTTGGTGGCCCCCACTTTGAAAACTACAGTACTCTTACAGTATGCTCTGAAGAGACGATTGCAGAACCTACCTTCTACCATAATAAGAGCATACATATATTGAGAAGTGCTGTGCAGTAAACACATACATTCTGAAAAAAAATCACACCCAGTGTGAAGTGAGCGGTGCTATTTATGAGTTATTAATTTCATCATGCATCTCGGTAGCCAATCACAGCACGTCCTGCGAAGTGACGTGCTTACATTTTTTACATTATTATTAATTTAATCATGCGTCTCGCTAGCCAATCACAGCGCGTCTGCGAAGTTTGAAGTTAATTTCATCATGTGTCTCGCTAGCCAATCACAGCACGTCCTGCAGAGCTTAGCCTATGGGTGTGTTTTCCACAGCATGGCGTCACAGCGAAAGACAAATTTTCACGACGGAAAGAAAAACTTTCGCCACGGATGGTCCTAAACCCTCTTATAGGAGCGGTTACACCGCTCAAAAATAATCTCAAACTTTTATAAAACAACCAACAACCCACTTCAACATAGACCAAACCTGGAACAAATTAGGCTGTGGGGCCCTACTACATGGTAAGTACAGGGTACCACTGACCTATGTCTGTGCTGAACCCTGGTGTGACAGTGAGGGGGACGGGGAGGGAGAAGTGGCTGGAGGCCGTGTGGAGGCAGGACTCTTGGTGGCGGCCGTGGCCCGTCACGCTGACCGCCTGGCTGGACCGCCGCTGGTACAGCTGCTGGATTTCCTCCTCGCTCTGGAGGCTCACCGAGTACTGGGACACACACAGAGTACGATTAACTTCACATACTGTACACATCATAGCCGTTTATGTTCATATTCCAAAGACACCCTTGTAAAGCCTGATGTATACTTGATTGCACAAGAGCCTCACGCACAAAAATAGCCAATCTACTATTTCTATTTTTGTACAATATACACACCTGTAAGCAGGGGATGTCGCCTTCCGAGAAATTAAATGTGCCGACGATGTCTTCCCCTAGTCTGTAGATGATTTTGAAGATGCAGAACTTTGCTACTTTCCCGCGCTGGTTGGTGATGTTGAACATATCTGAGGGGGGAGGAACAAAGGTTCACAGTTCAAATACTGTAACTGCCCATTCAGCTGTTGAATCCTTAAAAAAGAAAAGAAGAGGGTTCCGAACTTCCGGAACCCTCGTATTACGTATTTAAGTATTTATAACTTAAATATGTATCTATCTAATGTATTTTTCCTCATTTCCAGGCCTATAGCAATCATATAGTGCAATAAGGCTCCAGCGTGCTATGCCCCAAGACAGACTCAAGCGAAGGCGTCACGTGACAAAAAGAACAGCTTTACAAGCTAACAACACATCACGGTACAAAGTGTTGTTAGCTCTAAGCCTTTATTTGACAGGTACAGTGGAGAGAAGCAGGAAACAAAGAGAGTAGGGGAGTGATATGCAGCAAGTTGTCTGGCCAGCTGGGAATCGAACCGGGGACTCGCTGAGTGGCATTAGAGCCCATTTGGTACAGTACATGCGCTAAATACTTGACAAGCGGGTCGCCCTCCTCACAATCACTCAATCAACTGCTTTATCCATTGTCTCATTTTAGATTGGTCTTATTTGCTTTTGAATGCAAACTTGTAGATTGTGGGCAAGGTCCCATTCTGATAAGTCAAAGTGAAAACAGTGCAGGTAAGAGAGGTCTTGAACTCACGGGCGCAGCGCCTTGAAGTGGTGACCATGAGCATGTCCAGGGCTCTCTCCAGGGGCCTGGCGTCCCTCCGGCTCCCCTCCTCCTCCTCCAGGAAGGGGTTGGAGGGAGAAACCTCCTCGTCCTGTGGAAATGGCGGCTCTGGCATGCCTATTTGGCACACAGCAACATGTCACCGTTGACCGTATTCACAGGACGGCCATTTTACACACATCACACACTTTGGCATGGGTAGAACGACATTGTCTTTCTATATATCTATATATATTTTTTTCTTTGCTTGTGATCCCATTTCACAGAAGTGCAAGTTCACATTTCCCTGGTGTTTTCTATGGCTTCAGAGCATAAACAACATTCCCCATCAACAGTGAAGCATTTGAAGTTACACCAAGCTGAGGTGAGATTGAGTTCAACACCTTACGCTTTGCCCATGTTGTCATTTATTTTTAGCCGTGCAACGATGTGCCAGATATTCTGTTTGCCGGCTAGCACTCCAGCATTAGCCTGGTAAACCCTCCCTCCGGAAATCTCATTTCCATTTGATTTCAGGAGTGAGTCTGGCCTGATCCGCCTTTCTGCAATATTGGCTGTGCTGGAGTTGGGCGGGAGTAATACCGTTGACTGACAACCCCTTCAGCCAATGATAATTCTTCCCCTTCAGCCAATCAGCAGTTCACCAGTCTTAATGTGACGCAACGGGACTTTTGAGACAGCCATGGCCAAAATGGGTTGCCTTATTCGGATACATGGGTGTCACTGCCCGCCCCTACCGGTTCTCTAAATTTTCATTTTTAAATAGGCTTTGTCATGATTAATTGACCACATATATGAAGTTAAACAACTAAATTCTATCCAAACGATATCTTATAAGTAAATTCCGTGCCTCAAAATAGAAGTTAGAGAGCTTTTTGAAGTAAAAAAATAGCGGAGAATATAGCGGACAAGAAAAATATGGCTGCCGTTCGTGTTTTGGGCTCACTCGAACTCGCCACCTGATTGGCCAACGTAAGCTGTCAATCACAGAACAATGAGCGACGACGCTGATAGGCTCGTCCGTTTGGCGTACACAGCCAATATTGCAGAAAGGCGGATCAGGCCAGACTCACTCCAGGAATCAAATAGAAATGAGATTTCCGGAGGGAGGGTTTACCAGGCTACTCCAGCATGGCTAGCAGCCATGACTTCTACCCTCCCTGTCCGCTGTCTTACATCTGAATCTGATTCACAGTTACTATGACACGGTAGAGTAGAATAAACCTTTGCATTATTCTATTTTAATTAAATGTATTATTGTGGACAAAAACTGTACTCTACAAACTGTAAATTAGAAGGACTGTAGCTCACCCTGCAAGACCAGCACTCTGAAGGGAACTCTGAGTAGTTTGATGGGAGAGTTCACCCTCTGGCAGCCGATGGTCAGCTTGTAAACGTACTTCACCGCCTGACCACGGAAACTAGGGGGACCATCGTTGGGGACGAGCTCACTGTATGAATCTGAGGGAGAGAATGTGTGTGAGGGAGGCTCAACCAATTACTGTATACTTCATTGTACGCCACAAAAGTAATGTGGGCGACCGGGCGTGGTGGACAATGCAGAGGAAGAGTGACTTACAGGTTTTGCTCTCGCCAGGGTCCAGGCGCAGGTCACAGAAGAGGATCTTGGGCGGTGTGTCCAGCATGCACTGGCCTCGTTCTCCTGGGAAACAACAATCAGAGGTTAAAACCACTTTCAACCTGGTGGCCCCATTTTTGGCATGTCATTATAGGCAAACATTTTCTAAAATATTCAAAATTGTTATTAATTCTAAAATAGTGAAAATAACGGATCTATAGTACAAGCTCGCAGTGCGTTGCTATTTTCACAGATTGTGCATACCACTTGTGTAGAGTGAAGTATAAAATAGTAAGTCGTTAAACACAATACAGAATATACAGTTGTACAACAGTGCGTAACTGTAGTCTGATCATTTCTGGTTTCTACCACGTGGTCATACCAGTTTCTTGTAAATGGGAAAGAACAACAGGTAAGAGTTAAGTTGTGAAATACAATGTTATAATGAATAAATGATGTAGTACAATACCATTTCTAGTTAAATAGGAGATTGCATACATTTGAATGCAAAAAAAGCATGCAAACTCATATGGAAACATTCGCACAACATATAGACATGCAGTCACTTTTCCCTGAACCAAAGGATGGCACTTTTTAGTTATTGGTGTGTTTAGAATTTGTTCAGCATGGTGATCGTGTTGTAATTTTTCTGAACAGGATGCCATCTTCATCAACGTACTGTAGATGACATGTTTATTCATGCGGCAGCAGATTTAAATAAATACTTAACCCCAAAATTATTATTTTATGTTACTCACCCTGTGAAGTCTTAAATTCATAGGATTTTTTTTTTGTTTGTGTCACATTCCTTCACGGTGAATTAAGAATCCGAAAACAAAGAGAATACTTGATGAATTGAAGACAATAGGTAGCCAGGATTAAGAACAGCAAAACTATGTAAAAAGTCCACTTAAAAGCTCCAACACAGGTCTCACAGTATAATCCAAGTGTCATGTATCGAGTCCATGTCCTAACTACTTCCAAAACAATGCATTTTCACTGAAACTCTACTATTTGAAACACATTTGGTGTAACAGTCTCATGCACCAAAAAGTCTAGTGTACCTGCGTGTACGTGTGGGGTTCAAACACAAATTCAGTTCACACGCATAGTTTTGCCGTTGTTAATCCTAAACCCCTTTTGTCTTCAATTCATCAAGTATTCTTTTTGTTTCTTAATTCACAAGGAATGCAACAAAAACTAATATTCTGCATGAATTCAAGGCTCTACAGGGTGAGTAATTGATTGGAAAACACAACACCTTCTGGAAACCTGGAAGTCGTTGGACAACAGTTGTGCA
Organism: Gymnoscopelus braueri; assembly: GCF_963280865.1. Lineage (NCBI taxonomy): Eukaryota > Metazoa > Chordata > Actinopteri > Myctophiformes > Myctophidae > Gymnoscopelus > Gymnoscopelus braueri. Next base: position 25,690,023 of record NC_137620.1, on the reverse strand, counting down.
CAGAGGCTATACAAAGCCATAAAACACAAGGCTTCCTTACTGCCTATCCTGCACCCCACCCTACTTAAATGCCCTGTTAAGAGAAAGTAAAGTACCTATTGACTGGACCCATTTCTGTGTTCTTCCATGATGGAGCTTCCTTTAACATAAGATTAATAGCTAAATAAATTGTCTCACATCTGGAAGAAGCAAACAGATGGGAAACAAAATGAAAGGATGCAAGATCAGTGGCCAGTGTTTCCTTTGAATGATTATGTGGACTTCAAATGATGTAGCTCAGACCAAATGGATGTATAATACTATAGCCTGACAGACCATGTGACCTGAAAAAGCCCAAACAAGCAGATTCTTCTGGCAATTGTCACTGGGTGCAAACATTGAATAGAAGGACAATTAAATATAAGATAACAGATTCCAAAACCTAATCTCACTTCAAATCATGCATCTTTCTCCAACACTACTATCCTCGCCATTTGTCTCCCCTTTCTTCCCACACTCCATCCATTAGTCATGGACTCATCCACACCACTGACCTCTGCTTGGAATGAGCACTGTGTCGCTCTCAGCCTGGACATCTTGCTTGTTGCCCTGCGTTGGCAGAGCCACTCTGCCCTCACTGGCATGAAACTGACAGTGGATCTGGGCACTGGCCCATGCCAGCATCTCACTGCGACACAAGGCAGGAAGACAAGGGAACTGGATAGTTATTTCTCTAGAGACACATCTCAAATCTACAGAAAATTGGTTATTAAAACACAGTTTAATGTGGACAGTAGTGGTGGAAAACTCAAATGTTTCACTTAAGTAAAAGTATCAATCCTGCAATGTAGAAATACTCTACCTGCTGGCAGAGGTAGAGAGGTGGGACATGGGGTTGGTGAAGGTTATGAGGCACTCCATAAGCTCCCCGGCCAGGAACACCGGACCCCGGGCCATGGAGGCCACGACCTCAATCATCTGGATAATTATAGGAGACAGACAAAAGTCCAGCTGAGAATTTGTCTACTACAGTTAGCCATCATAGAATAAACAAATACAACCAACGCTGCTGTGCTGCAACTGATTGGTCAATCCAGGTCATTTACTGAAACCAATTGAGCACATTTTAGACGTTAGTGAACTGTAAGGGCAGTCGTGCTACTTGTCAAGTTGTCAAAACCATTTGGTTCTCAAAGTGGGGCCCGGGGACCCCCAGGGGTCCTTGAGGGGGTTCCAGGGGGTCCCCAGCCAAAGCAGTTAATACAGCATCAATCATTTTAACCACTTCTTTAACCTTTTATACTTTGGCTATTCAAAAATAGCAGATCTACAAGCTCATATTCGTGCTGCGCTATGAGCTTGTAGATCTGCTCTTTTTTCAAAAATCTTTAACATGAGTGAACATTCTTTAACACAATTTACACATTCTTTGCTTCTGGTGGTCCCTGGCACAACATGTTTTCAGATGGGGGTCCGCGGCCAGATATTTATCAATTTGGGGGTCCTTGGCATGAAAAAGTTTGAGAACCACTGGTCTAAAAACACAAACAGCAATAAGTCAACATGTTTGTGGAGCTTGCCTGTGTTAACTTAGCTAAAGTCTGCAGGCTACTCGATCTCCTGGACCGTTTATAAAGTACAAACCTTTGGTCTTGAATAGAACTGCAGCAGCAAGACAATGCCTTAGTTTATATACACACACACTCCTAAGACAAGCTGTGTTCTTCTACTGGAGACATACAGGACAACCGTGAGGCTTTTCTTCTACATCAAAAGCAAAACACAGCTAGCATACGAGCTATAGCATAAACAACAATATGGAGAATACTAGCTCCACTGCTGCTGCACGACCAGACACTAACCCCGGGGTGGAAGAAGTACTCACATTTTTTACTTAAGTAAAAGTATCAATACTGCAAATTGCAATGTAGAAATACTCTGTTACAACTTACAAGTCAAGTCCGGAATTAAAAATGTACTTGAGTAAAAGTACAAAATAATTGCTATCAAAATGTACTTAAAGTACCAAAAGTAGAACATACTCGTTATGCAGAATGTCCCATATTTCACAAGTTTTCAAAAATGTAGGAAATGTATATAGATCCTTTGAAAAGAGCCAATCTACAAGCTCACGTAGGCGACGCAATTGTGAGCTTAGATCGTCTCTTTTCAAATGGCTAAAGTGGTTACTGTATGTTTTGTAATAATAATCAAATTTACAAAGTAACTAATAACTAAAGTTATTAGTAACTAATAACTAAAGTTATTAGTTACTAATAAGTGTAGTGGAGTAAAGGTATAATATTTGCCTCTGAGATGTAGGAGTAGAAATAAAAGTATTGAAAATATTCAAGTAAAGTAAAAAATACCTCAAAATTGTACTTAAGTACAGTACTTGAGTAGCCATGGTTCACATGACGCTTGTCTTTCATGTTTCAGGGCTAAGTAGTGTATGAGTAGCACTTAGTTACTTTTCACCACTGGGTAGGAACACTGCAATAACATGCGCAAGGCTTAAGGATCCATACAAAAACGAGGAAACACACTTTGCACCCCAAGAAAACACTGCAGCATTTCAATAGTCAATACAATACTATTCTGTGCACGAATTAAACGTGATTTTAACTCTACGGATAGAATAAACTCATCGCTATATTATGGTTGGACAACGAGAGGAAGCTCCGTGGCATATTGTGACGTAACGGACTCTACCATGAAAGCTGTAAAACAGGGGAATATGATCACTCACTCAGATACATTTTACATACGTTATTAGATTCATTATGTACATTTGTCGTACTTTGTACTTCAGTGCTATGTGTTTCAAGCAATAACGTCACCCACAACTTTTGAAATTAGACCGTGGTGGAAAAAGTACTCACATATCTTACTTAAGTAAAAGTAGCAATACTGCAATGTAGAAATAATCTCTGTTACAAGTATAAAAAATGTACTTGAGTAAAAGTACAAAAGTATTGGTATCTGTACTTAAAGTTCCAAAAGTAAAAGTACTCATTATGCAGAATGTCCCATTTCACAAGTTTTCAAATGCATAAAAATCTTTTCAAAACAGCAGATCTACAAGCTCACAATGAGTCGCGATCATAGAGGTATAATATAACGTCGCGATGCACTGTGAGCTCGTAGATCTTCTATTTTCAAATGGCCGAAATGTATACAGGGCTGAAGTGTTATTACATGTTTTACATGTAATAACATGTATTACATGTTTCGTAATAAATGAAAACCTACAAAGTAACTATCTAACTAAAAGTTTCAAATAATTGTAGTGGAGTAAAAGTATAATATTTGCCTCTGAGATGAGGTAGATGTAAAAGTACTGAAAATTGGACATACAGTACAGTACTTAGTTACTTTACACCATTGGTTCTCAAAGTGAGGTCCGGGGACCCCCAGGGGTACTTGAGGGGGTTCCAGGGGGTCCCCAGCTAAATGATGGATATAAACCAAATGGACCCTTATGGGTCTGTAACTCTGAGAGTGTACAAATGGAACCAAATGGACCCTAACGGGTCCATTTGGTTCCATTTGTACACTCTCAGAGTTAAATTAACATTGATTTTACAATATAAATTGGGGTCCCAGGGATATAAATGTAATTAAATGGGGGTCCGTAGCCTAATGCATGTTAAACTGGGGGTCCTTGAAATTAAAATGGTTGAAAATCACTGCTAGAGAGCTGTAAAAATCTTCTCTCATGGGGGTCCCTGGCTTATCTTTTCAAATGGGGGTCTGCGGGATATTAAGTGTCAATTTGGGGGTCCTTGACATGAAATAGTTTGAGAACCACTGCTTTACACCACTGTGTGACTATGGCCGAATCCCCCCTATGTTTCCAGTGCAGGTTGGTTTGGCCTCGCAGCAGCAGGAGGCTCCGGTTAAAGTGAACAGGGAACTGTGTCAGAGCAGCGCCCTGCTAGCAGCGTCTCTACATGGAGCTGTGACACAGCCATCTGCTGCATGCTGCACACACAGTGACACTCAAATGACAGCGAACCCACAGTTATAACCGTGTTATAACGGCCGGGTAGACATTGTTGTTGTTGCCACTGTGTTGCTGCTCGATCGCACTGGGAGGGACGTGATGCTCTTCTCACCCGGACCCGGCAGCGTTACTTAGCACTGGGCTCGGTGTAGCTAACTAACGTTACATGACCGTTGGTTGACTTGCTCCCCCCGGTTCTGTTCTGTTCTGTTGGCGGGGCTCTGGTCTTGCTCTGCTCTGCAACTTAACAGGTGACTTGAGGTTCTGCGATCGTCTCACCAGTGGTGGGGAAAGTACTCTTTTTTTCTCCTCCTTTTTTTTTTACTCAAGTAAAAGTATCAATACTGCAATATAGAAATACTCTGTTACAAGTAAAAGTCCAGAATTCAAAATTGACTTGAGTAAAAGTACAAAAGTATAGTGGTATCAAAATGTACTTCAAGTACCAAAAGTGAAAGTCATTGTGGAAGTACTGTTAGTCATGTCCCGTTTCACAAGTTTTCATGTGTGTAAAATATATTAAAAACCTTTGAAAGTAGCAGATCGGCTATTTTCAAATGGCAGAAATGTATATGGGCTGATTGAAGTGGTTAATGTATGTTTTGTAATAATCAAAATCTACAAAGTAATTAGTAACAACGTTTTCCATATAATTGTTGTGGAGTAAAAGTACAATATTTGCCTCTGAGATGTAGTGAAGTAGAAGTAAAAGTACTGAAATTTGGAAATACTGCAGTAAAGTAAAAATACCTCAAAATTGTACTGAAGTTCAGTAATTGAGTAAATGTACTTAATTACTTTCCACCACTGCTCACTGCTACTGGTTCTGGTTCAAACTTGATCTGCAGATACTTGGAGACTTCACTGTTTTGCCTGTTACCAATATCTCTAAACTGACACAGACCATATGTCACCCAGGATTTAGACTTGTTGCAAAGGGTTTGTGTTTTTTTCTGTAAAGTTACAATCTGTAGGGTTCTCCAACGTTCAGCATGGAGGCAAAAATATGAATTCTACCCGGCTAAATGCTTATGTGGACATTCTCTATTAGTATATGGCAGTTATTGGTCCTCCCACTTGGAAGGAAGAACACTTTGCTAGTACTCACCTGCTCCACAGCCCACAGGTATTCAAAGCTAGTTTTTCGAGTACTGCTTGGCAAGTGGAATAGTCCAGTGGACGATTTAGACAGAATAACTCATACAGGGCGTAGTTACAGCACTTCAAAGTTTTCCACAATTGCTAAAGTTATTGTTTGTTTACAACAGGTGGTGACGTCTCGCTGCCTGCAGTGACAAGACAACAGTAGGTTAGAACCATTCCTTTAGCAGGGCACCCTAGTGAAGAAGACACTATGGATTGGGGCGAGAAATCGACAGCAGACCTCATGAGCACGTATGTGTCCAAAGAACCTGGCTATCACGTACCGAAGGAGGGCTGGAGGATCTGCCTGGCGCACGAGTTCAAGGAGAAGAGAAAGCCCTTTCAAGCAAAAGATGTCTCTCTGTCCAACATCCTGGAGCACATTGGCCTTGGACTCAGGTAATATCAGACGTTCACTCACTCGGGCTGTCTGTTGACTGTTGATTTGTATAATGTTTGGCCTCACCCTCAGGTGGTATTTAACCACATCAGTGGTTTTAAAACGTTTTCATGTCAAGGACCCCCAAAATGATATGTATTTGGCCGCGGACCCCCATCTCCAAATATTTTGTTCCAAGGACCCCCAGAAGCAAAGATTTGAGTTCCAAATGTTCGTTTTAAAATATATTCAAAGATTTGCAGATTTTGCACACATTTTAATGATTTTTCAAAAATAGCAGATCTACAAGCTCGTAGCGCGGCACTCGGTGCCGTGCTATGAGCTTGTATATCTGCTATTTTTTGAATAGCCAAAGAAATCTAAAATGACACAAGTGCTTCCCCCGGTCCTAATGTGTTAACCACTTAGCATCTGTATTCTGGGGGAAACCTTCGCAGCAAAGATACTGTATGTATGTAGCGTGAAAACAGAAAAGTCACTAGTATAGCCCACTTGTTTCTATGATGAAAGAGCAAGTTAAAATGTGAATATCTTTCCGTGGTTTTGTCTGCTCCGAGGAGGCTATTGTTAAATGAGTTAATATGACGAACCCCCCCCCCCCCCCCCCCGACAGATTCAAACGCAGAGCAGAATCTGTTCTTGAGAGATGACTAGTATTGAGCCCTGAGGGACTCCTGTCAACTAAGTATAGGGTTTAAGAGGTTAATATGCTGTTGCAAACTGCTGTGCTACTATAGCCAATGTTACCATGGAAGAGGAGCTGGTGAGTTGGGGCTTCTAGTCTAGTGTCATGTGTCTCAGCACACACCTGAGAGCGGGTGTGAAATGTAATCCTACCTCTACTGTATGTGAGTGAGTCTGACACAATATGGCCCCAAAACTTGTTTTTATTTTCTTATACCTGAACTGCTATACACATAATGTGTCAGGAAACACAACTGCAGTTTTGTATAACTTTGTATTTATTCATTTGAACTAATATACTTCATCCATCTCCCCACACCCCTACGACTCTTTTTGCATTTGGGATGAGAAATAATCCATACAGGAAGTATAGCCTTAGAATTTACCTTTTGGCATGCAGCCAACAACATCCTCTATTATCTCGGCTTTCATAACATCTTTACAATGCAGTTTGATGGCAGAGGCATACAGTAGAATTGATCAAGTTGTGTTTCTATTGAAACTGTATTTAATGTATACTCCATCCATCGCATGGCAAGCGACACCGTCGTACTACGGCACATAAAATTATGATTATGGAACCAGTCAGACAAAATAATCTGGCAGGTGGCTGCTTTAGGACTTGTACTGTTTGGGTGTGGAGCCTGGATCAGGTGGTAGTACTAAGTGATTAGGCCTCCAAGGGACGGAATGCTCTCTGTACCAGAGGTCCTACTCGTCTGGTGAATTAATATGCATATATTGTGATATAATAGTTACAAATTTCACTCGCCCTAAGGACGTTTCATTGTGATCTGCCAAACATCTACTTCCAATCATGTGCACACATTTGTCTTATCATTTACATGACATGTTTTACTGTCTCATTATTGTTTCATATTAACTCAACAAATCCACTGTGGTTGTGCATGCTGCTGAAAGAGCCCACGCCAAATTACACAATTTGGCGTGGGCTCTTTCAGCAGCATGCTTTTGTGGACTGTCACCTGGGCTGCACCTTAGTTTAACCCATTGATACCTGGAACGCATCTGTGTCACTTTTAGATTTCTTTAGGCTATTCAAAAATAGCAGATCTACAAGCTCATAGCGCGGCACCGAGTGCCGCGCTACGAGCTTGTAGATCTGCTATTTTTGAAAAAATCGTGAAAAAAAAATGTTTAGATTTTTTTCCAAAAACTGTTAGGATTTAGATTTTTTTAAAGAATCGCCTCAGGTCTTAAAGGGATAAGGGTAAAGAGCCTTTGATTTGTTCATTACATATTAACAAATACTATACATGGCAGACTTAATAGCTTAAACCCTATGGATCCCATAACACCAGAGTGAATAGTTGTTTCAAAGGTGTGGCTCTATCAACATAAACAGATTACCTCAAAAGATTCCACAGTCAGTCACCATGGCAATACTTGTTAATCATTGTCATGGTAGATATGGTTGAGTTAGTGCTACAGCAATGATATTGTGAATGGCATTGTCAATGCAGCAGTAGTTGGCCTACTACCAGTCAGAGGCCTAAAGATTTAACCAGTGACTCAGCTACATCAATGCAGCCATGGGCCTATCACTTTTAGAAATGTGATCACACTGATATAAAAACAAACAATCATAACAAGAAGATAGAGAGAGATAAATCATTTCTGGACTAGGGCTGCAGCAGTTAATCGAACGAATTAATTTAATTGATTATTAAAAGAAAATAGAATTATGTTTATTTATTTTTTGGGGGGGGGGATAATGCACAGTGCATAATGGTGTGTGATGGGAAATGTAAGCTTATCATATAAATACAATCATATTGTATGGTCAAGGGCTTCTGGAGAAACTAAACATCTCAGTTGCTTTTCAGTTATATCCTGGAGTTTTCTTTTATTTGTCCAATTATTATAATTATTTCTAGGCTTGAGGACTTTGTGATATCTAGAGATGATGTTCAATTGACATACACGGACAGAAAATACATTCTACATATTGTTGTTTGTACATGTCTTTAAATTCAGTAATCGAAATAATTGACTTTGACATAATCGATTACAATTCTTTCACAAAAAATATTATATATTATTCGATTAATCTAAAAAGTAATTGATAGAATAATCGCTAAGATAATAATCCATTGTTGCAGCCCTAATCTGGACTTTGTATGTAGTCCAATCAATGGCAGTTCTAACACATTGTGTTCATATATAATGATTATTATGTATGAATTTTAAGTCTAAGTCTGTAATCTAGATCAGTGTTAGGCAACAGGCGGCCGGTGGGCCAAAACTAAGCGATGATATCTGGCTCAACAAATTATTCTGTAAATAATTTACAATATCTGACTGACAGTCCCACAAATGTAGGATATTGACAGCAATGGCTTTGCATTGATAAAACCAAGTAGGATGAACACATAGTTCTATTTCCTTTCTTTGAATGTTATGTTTTCACTGTCAACTTGCCTCTGTAGACTTTTTAAAAACAAACCAAAAATGTGTTTTGCATGCCTTAAACGATACATTGTTTCTCTCTGTTCTAAGACGAGACCTTGAACCAAGAAAAAGCTCTAGTTTGAAAAGGAGAATGACTGTTTGTCTCCAGATAAAGTGTTCTTTTTAAACTTTTTGATGAACTAAACATCCTCCAAGTGCCACATTCAAGGTGACCTGCACAAGATGATTCCACAAGCAATTCTTGTATGCACCTGTAACATTTTATTCTACACACATTTCTATACGCATGTTCTAGGTCCTAAATTAGCCAGAGATTGTGTTCTTTCCCACCATCTAAACGTACTTTCTGACCCCTGATCTAGATAGCATGTTATTTAGAGAGATGTTCTTGGTTGACGTGTGATCCTAGTTTACTGAGGCACTGCACTGTCTCTCTGCATTTGACATATGTGTACCTTGCTTATTGTAAGTTGCTCTGGTTCAGAGAGTGCTAAATGCCTAAATTGTAAGTCATGCCACAATTTGTGCAGTTGATAGTGAGTGGGAGAGAGAAGAAGAACAGGACTGAGTGAGAACTGGAACTACTCCCACAGCTACAAACATTTCTAGAGGAAACCCTCCACTATCTTCATCTATCTGAGTCTGAGTCTGGACAGACTCGGTACAACGTCCGTAGCATTCACAGTCGCAGTGAGACGAGACTACTACGATGTCATAAACACATTAGATCTTGAAGTTGATCTAGAAGATCTGGCAGATATTCAAAGGTTCTAAACGAGAGCAATGGCTCTATCCAGAGACTATCAATAGTTTACTTGGCACAGCTTCAAACAACACATGGTCAAAAGCAATCCCATTCATCTCTTGATCCCCTATAATAAAGCTGGAGTGGTTGGCCACAATGGCATGCCTCTGTGACCGAGCTTTCCAATGCCAGTCACACAAAACCGTTGCATTGTTACTAATGTAACGAAAAGATAAACGCAGCTCTCTTCTTATACTTTTGAAATATTACTTTTACAGCACTTTTCTGCTTTGCATACAACATTATCTGCACCAGTGTTGCAGTTGATTATACTGCTGTGCTCATTGTACTCGACTGGTTATGAACGACAGCTAAACGCTTGTAGTGTAAAGGTAATTACTGACACTGCAGCCTGTATGTGCCCATGTTATAGTCTACATGAATTAGTCAATCAAAAACACAAAATAAAGAATCCATTGCTGTCCCTCTTCATGGCATTTCTGTTACGATACTGTATTTGTCTCGTCTACATACTGATACTGCACTGAAACTGGTTTGAATACTGTTCCTTTCTTTCCCTCCTGTATCTGCACTGTGTTTCTTACTGCTGTACTGCCATTGGCAACTGAATTTCCCCTGCGGGATCAATACAATTTATCTGTCTTTCTATCTTGGCACAAACGGCAGATAAGGCAGCCTATTAGGTTCAGACCTCACCCAGAATAACGTTGGCTTGTTTTTGCCCTATTGCAGCACACCCTGATCATTAGTTCACGTGAAGACCATGGTGTGGTAGTCTCTGTGACATGTGCACAAACAAGCACCCGTCCACTGGATGTGCCACTTTGACCCCACGCAGCACGACAAACAATTCCTGCCTTTATCTAGCTGTCCCACAGATTCTCTCTTGTCTCTCTATTCCTTTTTGTATGTATGCATGTGTGTGTGAATTGTATGCTGCTGGCTCTAGCTTTAGTTCAGAGTGCTAAATGCATTTAAACAGCTGTGGCTGCATTTCTACTTTAACAGTGTATGAATAGACACAGGAAGAGGTTAGAGAAGAGAGCTTGCTTTCAAAGAGCATCTGTGTGATGCTACATTATGCGTTAATTTGCAATGTCAGTTAGCCCATAAAAGTAATGAGAGCATCCCTAATTGTAACCGGCACATGACCAATTAGCTTCTAACCTTGTTTTATCTCCTTCTCACGAGGTCACAATTCCTGGAAAATAACTAGCTTACTGCTTAAAGTATCTAACCGGAAGTACAGGAAGTACAAGGTTACATGTTGTCCAGCCTACCGGAATGATCTGTAGCCCTGTTCTTCCAGTTAGACACTTTAGGCATTAGTTCTTGTCCAGCCTAGTTCGCATATCGTCTTTCCTGAGTCAATGTGCCGTTGTGATTGGGCAGAAACTGAAACGGAGTGTGGAGTGTCCAGTCTGTCGTTCACTCTTTGTGTGAAGTGTCCAATAGTTCAGTGTTTCCCAAACGGTGGGTTGCGGAGCCATTTTTGTGGGTCGCAAGAAAATACGCCATTATTTCTTTTCCACTACATTTAGTTTTTTAATTATTATGATTTCACAAATGTACAATTTTCCATAAGTTAAAAACAAAATCAAACATTTTTCCAAAACAAAAATCCATGAATGAGAGGAGGGAAAATACTTTTAAGAAATAGCAGATCTACAAGCTCACAACACGTCGCATCGCGACGTGTTGTGAGCCTGTAGATCTGCTATTTTCACTAGTTTCAGTCCTGGGGAGACATAAAAAAAAAAAATTGGGTCTCGAGCTAAAATGTTTGGGAACCGCTGCAATAGTTTCTGTGGAATGTCCAGTCTCTGTCATTCCGTCTCTGTGTGGAGTGTCCATTCTCTATACACCTACATCCAAAACCTTGTTTTGTTCAGTGATTGTTTTGGGTCCTCTCTCCAATGTTGTGAAAACCTTGTGAAAGTATCAAGCAAACATTTGTAACTTGTTATAACAGGAAGTGACCCAAAGTAATCGGATCACGTGTGTCTGTTTGTGCCAGGTATCTGAAATGGTGGTACAAGAAGACCCAGGTGGAAAAGAAGGCTCCCTTCATTGACATGTTCCGCGCTCTGCCTTTGCGTCAGATATATGGTAGGTGTTTTTAGCCAAGAGTACATTGTAGCATCTAGCATGATCTGTCGCCAGACACACATCACGCCTTGCTAGTCTTTGAATGCATAAAGTCCATTGTTCAGTCCTGTACTTTTTCTTTGGTACAACAACTATGCAGGCGCTCCCCTTGGAGGCATTGGGGGAGGCACCATCACCAGAGGTTGGAGGGGGGAGTTCTGCAGATGGCAAATGAACCCAGGGATGTACCACTACAAAACCGTCATAGCTAACCAGGTACGTAGTAAATGGCGCATTTATTTAGCGTCTTTCTCCAAAGCGCTTTACAATGTGCATTACATTTCACCTATTCTCACACACACATTCACCACCAATGCCGGCGTTAACCATGCAAGGGCCAGGCACCAATCTGCTCATTGGGAGCAGTTGGAGGTTAAGTGTCTTGCTCAATGACACTTTGACACTAAGCCGGAAGCAGCCGGGGTTTGAACCGGGAACCTTTTGATTACCTCCTGAGCCACTGACACATCCAGCAGTGCTAGGCTGATGGGTAGAAATGTTGTACTACCCGTCCTCACAAAGCACTGTAACTATAACTATACTATACACCATCTGCATCATTCACCACTGTTGTCGTTATAGTTGTCAGTGTGGACTCTGGCATCCATTTGAGTTGGAACGATTTTAAAAACAATATATTTATAGTTAGGGCTTGGTGTGGACAGCCCATAAGTGTCCGAAAGACAAATGTTTGTGGCTTTATGGATCCGGGATGCTTTCAGACTTCATTTGAATCTACAAACAAAACAACACCCATTCAGTCAAGATCCCGACGGTCTTTGCTGTATGTCACTCCCCATTTCCTGTCGTTTTTGTCAAATAAAGGAAAAAAAAACATGTCTTTACAACCGCAGTGACAATGTGTAAACAATTAAAAACGTGTACACTGTAAAATCCTCAGTGTAGTGTACATTTTGTGCAATTTGTAAGGCTGGAGGGGGGAAAAGCTGACAGAAAAGCTGACAGACAAGTATGTAGTCCAGTGGGACTACATGCGAACTGCAAACACGTGTCACTGACTCATTATTGATACAACCCAACCGACGCCTACAAATAGACAAATATCACTGTCACATTGTTGCTACAACCCAAAAAACACATAACAAATAGACATGCGTATGTCACTGTCACATTGTTGCCCAACCAACGCACAGGGTTTGATTTCCTGGGGAGATGGAGAGGAAATCCATTCCTCTTTTGAAAATACCCCTCTGGTCATTCATTTTTGTGACTGGTGGGGATATGTTTAATCCCTTCTTCTAAAGACAAGCATTTCGTTTTGGTCTAATATGTTTGATATTCTTTGTTTAGAGAAGTTGTCAAAAACACATTTATGAGGAATGGTTATTGTGAAAAATATACCAGTGATGTGAAAGCTTATATCAAAAATGGGTTTAATTGAGAAAGTTACACAGTATGTTGAAATATGTTATTACAAATGTTAACCCACATTAATCCATGTTTTGGGAAAATGTTAAAAAGAATTGAAGAAAATTCACTTTATTAAATGTTGTCAACGATGTCACAATGCGACACACATGTAGATTGGCTATTTTCATTTCAAATGAACACGGGTCAAAAAATTCTACTTGCGCATCCTCCATCTCTCTCTAGTTCACGGTGTGTCTACGCCGCGGCGGTCAGACGGTCTACCAGCAGGTGCTGTCGGTAGAGCGCCCCCCTACGATGCAGGGCTGGAACTGGGGCTACTGCGGGGAGTATGCCTTCTACCATGCCCTGTACCCCCGCGCCTGGACCGTATACCACCTGCCCGGACAGAACGTCACCCTTACCTGCAGACAGGTTTCCCCCGTCATCCCACACGACTATCAGGTAATGCAAAATAAAAGCACATTCCAGCAGGTATAACGTATCCCACTGACCCCATTCTGGATTGTTTGCCTTTCTTCATTTGGTGTTGTGTTCGAGTGTTTAGCAAGGATGTTCTTCTGTTCAATCCATTATTGTCTTGTCTTGCATACATAGTGAAAAAGATTCTAACATGGGCCTTAACAATATTGAATAAAATACTTCATACTAAACTGTTTTGTCTGTTTGCCCCTTTAAGCACTCTTTCTCCTCACACGACACACACACAACACATTTTAAACACATTATTTTACAAATAAGCCCAGTTTGTTTTGTCTCTCCGTGCACTATTTACTGCTTATAATTTTTTGGGTAAATTGTGCAAATAAAGTTTAAAGAAGAAAATCATCTGACTCTAACTCTTTCTCTCAGGCTTAAATATCTCTCTCTGCCTATCTTTCTCACTCTTTCTTTCTCTGTCTCTGTCTGTCTCTCTGTTGGTCTGTCTCTGTCTATCTTTCCTTCTCTCTCTCTCTCTCGCTCTCTCACCCCCTCCCTCAGGACTCCAGCCTCCCAGTGGCAGTGTTTGTGTGGGACATAGAGAACAGGAATGACTATGCTCTGGATGTGTCCATCATGTTCACTGTGGTCAATGGGTCGGGCCACAAGGACGACAAGGGAGGTGGGCACTGGAACGAACCATTCCACCTAGAGAAGGAGGGGGAGGCCGTGTCCGGGGTCTTGCTGCACCACTGCCCTACAGTGAACCCTTACACTCTGTGCGTGGCAGCGCGAGAACAGGTTGGACATTGGCTTAGTTGCCTGTGTAGATTTGAAAATACAAGAACGCATTGCACCAGCGCTTTGCTGAGGAATTACCTTGAGATTTAGGATCTATAGCTTCAGATATTTTGAAAGAGCTTAGAGCTCATTAAACATTAGGCTTATTAATGTATTGTGCTGAATACTGCTTACTGTGTGTGTGTGTGTGTGTGTGTGTGTGTGTGTGTGTGTGTGTGTGTGTGTGTGTGTGTGTGTGTGTGTGTGTGTGTGTGTGTGTGTGTGTGTGTGTGTGTGTGTGTGTGTGTGTGTGTGTGTGTGTGTGTGTGTGTGTGTGTGTGCACCATTATGCATCTTAACAGCCTGACCGGGAGATCAGTCACCAGACAGCATTCAGTCCAAAGGGAACCTGTGGAGGCCTGTGGAGTGACCTTATCAAAGATGGACGGCTGGACTCACCTACCGGTCAGTCTGCAGAAGGCACAGAACGGACATGGATATGTGAACAGAATTGAATTCTAATCCTGTGATCCACTGAGCATAATGGATTCTTTAGTATTTGTTGGAGTTGAACACAGCGTAGCTGTAAAAGAATCTAACATGAACACGTGGCATTGTGAAATGAAAGAAGAATAAATGATAAGCATGCCTCGACAGACAGCATACCATTCCCTTTCACAATCATAGACATACCTTCTGGGCTGCAGCTAGTGATTATTTTATTATTCTATCGATTACTTTTTTGATTAACTGAATAATCTTGAAATAAGTTTGTCTTTAAATCTTTTAAATGTTTAACTTGTATACGGTTTATCAACAAATTTACACAAAATAAAATCAGATTTTTATAATGAACTAAATCTTCGTCTGATTAACCACTAAAGCCCTATTTTATACTTCGTCCTACAACAGTATCATGCAAAAGTAGCAGATCGACAAGCTTACAACGCGTCGCATTGCGATGCATTGTGAGCTTGTAGATCTGCTATTTTCACTATTTCTTTTTAATGTATTGTATTTTATAATCAATTAAATTGATTAGTTCTGTTGCACCCCTAATATCTTCCTCTTTCTGCTAACCCTAGGCTGCAGCCCGCCCACCCCTAAGGGAGAGACGGTGGCAGCAGCCCTGGCTACTGCATGCTCAGTACCTGCTCAGGGGCACAATGCCCTGGAGTTCAGCCTGTCTTGGGACATGCCCAAGATCACCTTCGGTTCCAGGGAACGGGTGCACGTCAGGTAGCCTTCAGTATAAGTCACCAAAGTGCAAGTCTGACTTAGTCAAATTATGTACAAATGTGGGTGATACCATTTATGCAGATGATTGAAGACTGATTGATGGATTGATTGAATACTTTGTTAGCAGTTTGCAAAAAAAAAGCACAGTAAAGAACAGTTCAATACAAGTTCTGCTAAGAGGATTTTAAACCCAAGAAAACCTATAGCTTGTTTCCATTGGGGTCCTTTGTACTCAATTCATCGAAACATTTAATGACAGACAAATATACAATACTATGCAAAACATCATATAAACAGTTAGAAATCAAAAAGAAAAATATGAACAATAAACAAGTTCCCCCTCCCTTCCTTTTTTGTACAGAGGTGTTACTCTCGCTATTTTGAAATCATGGGGGACATCTGTAGTGTTGCAACACAACTTGTTGGAAAACAATTAATTCATTGCTCTGCAGTGTGCACTCCACCACAGACATTTTGCGAATAAGAAAACTTGGGAAATAAGACTGAATTCAGCATAACATGCTGGATGCCTGGCAGTCACATTCCTCGGACGTAATTGGTGTAATTTGGTGTGATGCAATTGGACACTTAATAACCATAGAGCACTCTGGTAATAGTTTACAGATACCTCTTTCTTTCATAAAGAAAACCCACCAATAGCTAATATCTAATAACAGCTACCAACCAGAGTGTAGAAATGCTCTGCTAGTATCATGATAACAATGCTAGCATCAGCTTCTCACACTTCTATTCACAGGAGATACACCCGTTACTTTGGGACACAGGGCGACGCGTCTCCCTCACTCAGTCACTACGCCTTAACACACTACAGACAATGGGAGAGAAGCATCGAGGAGTGGCAGAGGCCCATACTGGAAGACAGGTATGCCGTGATGGAAAATTAATACAGTAGTAGTAATATAGGATACGGTAATCGTTTCTTTTCTATGCTCATTATGTTGCCTTTGCAGACAGAAGCCATGTCTGCTGTAGTTGGTTCTCTCTTATCTTATTTGTGCTTAGTGGCAGAACATTCCATTCTATTGAGGCTACTGAGCAGCCAAGGTAAAGATTCTAATAGTAAGCCGCATATGGTATTCATATATGCTGGACCTGGTAAAACCAGGGGCCTGTTCCTCGAAAGGTGAATTAAATAAGCCTGGATTTAAGTCAAATCCAGGCTTGACAAAGTCGGGTCCGTATAGCCTGGTTTATTCGGTTCCTGGAACGCCAAGCCAGGCTGAAAAGGAGCGACTTTGTCGAGCTAGGCCTTGTCAAGCCAGGCTGTGTCGAGCCAGGATAATGAAGCCAGGCTTCACTTATTTCTATAAAAGACCATGAAAGTCGATAGCAGAATCCTTGAACTTGACCAATCATGGAGCCCAAAACCAGAGCGACGTTCTTCTCTGTGGCTGAACAGCAGCACTGCAGCAGCTCATGGAATCTTACAAGGAAGTAAAATTTATAATAATCAAGAAAGGAAACACGGCTGCAATAAATATAGATCCAGGGAGAAAGCGTGGCAAAGTATTGCCGACAAATTAAATGCACAAGTTGTCCAAAAATATGCAATTAATTTATATACAAATCCATAAATATATAATTCAGTTAGGTTTAAACATAAGGAGTTTAAGTGAATGTTGGAATTATAATTATAAACACTTAGAATAATTTTCTAATTTCTAATTTCTAAAATCGAAGATCTACAAGGGAAAAGCTTGCCTTTTGGCGGCCGGGGGTCCACGGTCCACGGGGGTCAACGGGGGTCAACGGGGGTCAACGGGGGTCAACGGGGGTCCGGGAGTACACGGGGGGCCGGGCCCCCCGTGTACTCCCGGACCCCCGTTGACCCCCAACAGAGGTCCGGGGTATACGGGGGTCCACGGGGGCGGGGGTCCACGGGGGTCCGGAGGTCCATGGGGGTCCGGGGGTCCATGGGGGTCCGGAGGTACACAGGGGGCCGGGGGTCCATGGGGGTCCGGGGGTCCATGGGGGTCCGGGGGTCCACGGGGGGTCCGGAGGTCCATGGGGGTCCGGGGGTCCACGGGGGTCCGGAGGTCCATGGGGGTCCGGGGGTCCACGGGGGTCCGGAGGTCCATGGGGGGCCGGGGGTCCACGGGGGTCCGGAGGTCCATGGGGGGCCGGGGGTCCACGGGGGTCCGGAGGTACACAGGGGGCCGGGGGTACACGGGGGTCCGGGGGTCCACGGGGGTCCGGGGGTCCACGGGGGTCCGGAGGTACACAGGGGGCCGGGGGTACACGGGGGTCCGGGGGTCCACGGGGGCGGGGGTCCACGGGGGCGGGGGTCCATGGGGGGGCGGGGGACCACGGGGGCGGGGGTCCATGGGGGGCCGGGGACCCCCGGCCGCCATAAGACAAAAACATTTCGGGCTTGTAGATCTTAGATTTTCGCATAAGAATTGAATAAGTGTAGAAAAACTCATTGGTTTATGATTGGAGTCATTGGACTAACAGCTATTTCACAAAACTTGAAGAACAAGGCACTGGATTAATAAAGCTTGGCTGTTAGCCTGCTCCTGACCAGGCTAACTTCACAGCTAAATTGCCATGGTAACTAAGCTAGGCTTGCTTCAATTCTCTTTTGAGGAATCGGATAAGGCTAAACTTAGCCAGGGTGAACTGGCTAAACTAATCTTCAAGATAATTCACCTTTTGAGGAACCGACTCAGCTCTAATCCTGGCTAAATTAAGCCAGGATAGGTGGTAAAGCCAGGGTTTAGCTCTAATTCACCTTTTGAGGAACAGGCCCCAGGTGTTTGTGAAGACAAGTTAACTGGCAGTCCGTCTATAAACGATGTAACTTTCTAATGTATATGGAGTACAGACAGACACTCAGACAACTCTTACGAGGTGTATAGGTGTATGTTTTCCAATACTTGCAAACATTAAACCACACCATGAGCGATTTGTGTATCTTTATTGATTCATCTCACCATTGTTCGTGACAAATATTACAGGTGTGCAGTGGAATTTCCATGTCAATTCCGGACGACGAAGAAGGCATCACTAACCTTTCCACAGCCATTTTTTTCAATGCCCCTTCATATATTAATCATCAGTCTGTTTCGGTTTACAAAGGTTTTCAAAACTGTTGAGGCATAGATGTGGACTATAATTTACAATTTAGGCATTTAGCAGATGCTATTATCCAGAGTGACTTGCAAATTGCGAGGTTGGAGTAAGCACCGTGAACTCTAGTCAACCAACAGGGTAATTGGTCAAGGAATTGGAGTGCATAATGATGTACTGTACTTAAGTACAATTTTGAGGTACTTTTACTATTTCAAATTTTCAATACTTTTATTTCTACTTCTCAGAGACAAATATTGTCCTTTTACCTCACTAAAAACTTGAGTTTGAAAACTTGAGTTACTTTGTAGATTTTGATTATTATTACAAACCAGTAACCACTTCAGCCCTATATACATTTCGACCATTTGAAAATAGCAGATCTACAAGCTCACAATGTGATGCGATGCGACGCATTGTGAGCTTGTAATAAGTAGATCGGAAGTGGCTTATTGTCAGTATCAGCCGATAACATGCGGGAGTCTGTCCCCGGTACAATGCGCTAGACCCCTGGGAGATGGATTGCTGAGGTGGAGCGCCACACCTACCATCAGCTCCCAGTACTTACCGCACGACTTCCGCACCCAAGCCGTGGTGCTCATACGCTGAGTTGGTGGTGCCCCGGATCGAACCCATGACCTTGTGGTCTAAGGGCGAGAGCTCTACCGACTGAGCTACCCGGACACAAAGATCTGTAGATCTGCTATTTTCAAAAGAAAACCTGTGAAATGGGACATGTACTTTTGGTACTTTAAGTACATTTTGATACCAATACTTTTGTACTTTTACTCAAGTACATTTTTAATTCTGGACGTTTACTTGTAACAGAGTATTTCTACATTGCAGTATTGATACTTTTTACTTAAGTAAAAAATGTGAGTACTTTCCCCACCACTGCCTATCTCTCTACTTTAGTAGCTCTTTTCACCTTTTGTTTGTAAATGTTCTTTGGTGCCGTAGCTCTCTCCCCTCCTGGTACAAGTCGGCCCTGTTCAATGAGCTGTACTTTGTGGTGGACGGAGGGACGGTGTGGACGGAGCTCCCAGAGGACAGTGATGTGAGCGGTGGGGTACGAAGCGAGGATGGGGGTCTGCCTGCCCAGCCTTCTGTCGTCAAGGAGTATGGACGCTTTGCCTACCTAGAGGGTGAGTGGCAAGGAAATAGCCCTTACACAAGACATAGCAGTTTATCGTATAGCTGAGTTGCACTAAACTCATTATGCGAGCAAATGTTATGTGCAGTGGTCATAACCATGACAGCTGGTGGACATTTCTTATCAATATTATATTTTTGTCACAGACAAACAAAATAACTGGTCAATAATTTGACCAGAAACACAAATGACTAGCCCTAAACGTAAACTAATGGACTCGTAATGTGCCATAGTGTCTATACCAGTAGTATCATTTGGGGCATGAGATCTATTTAGCCACTGCCTTTTCATCTTATAGATCGCTAATTCAAATAATGCAAAGAGAATAAGTCAATAGTTTAATATGAATGAAAGAAAAGATAAATTATGAAAAAAGTGTCAACAATAATACAAAATATATTTATGAGACTTAAAATCGATTGTGCGTGAATTGATTTCTTTGTATAGAAAAAAAATGTTGAAATTTCAGTTCCTAAGGTTATTTATTTTTCTCATTTCCCTGTCTGCTGGAAATTTAGTCAAATGGTTTGTCCGCAAGTGTCTTTCCAAGTTCCCTTTCTTCACCATCAGGTTGCTCAGATTATGGAAAACAACAAAATAAGCTATCATAATTATGCAGACGATACACAAATATGCACCTATGTACCTATGTATGGTACACCAATACATATGGCTGAGATTTCAGTTCCTTATTTATTTTTCTCAGTTCTATGTCTGCTGGAAAGCTCTAGTCAAATGATTTGTGGTTTGTCAGAAAGTGTCTGCAGACGATACACAAATCTACCGTACATAACCATTATCACTAGAGGACTATGGTCCAATACAAACACTGAGTAAATGCATTGAACAAATCAACAATTGGATGTGCAACATAATGTTCTTCAATTAAACAAAGGCAAAACTGAAATAATCGTTTTTGGAGCCAAGGAAAACAGATTAAAAGTCAGCGCCCAACTCCGATCGGTAATGTTAAACACCTCTAGCCAAGTCAAAAACCTTGGTGTAGTCATGGACTTAGACTCTTAGACACATTTTAACCAAAATAACCACTGACACGTGGCTAGACTTGTACAGACATGTTGATGATCCCTGGTTTTGTTACATTTTTCAATATTACAACAATGACATACAGTATCAGAGAAAAGAGTTAAACTGGATATGGTTACCTAAAGCCGTACTCCTCTTCACTCTAACAATGCGCACACACAGACACACACACACGCGCGCACACACACACACACACACACACACACACACACACACACACACACACACACACACACACACACACACACACACACACACACACACACACACACACACACACACACACACACACACACACACACACACACACACACACACACACACACACACACACACACACCAGAATTCTTAGTTGACTCATTTGCTGACTACATATGCTATATTGCTGAATATATACAGTACCAAAATGATTAATCAACTACAAAGTCTTGGTTGGCTAAGACCAAACCAACTGATTAATCAACAATGACGGGACAGCCCTAATCAAAAAGGCATATCCACTTTGAAACAAGTCGATATCTCAATTGTTGGGTGAATGCTTGCTGAATGTTAATGGTCAAGTTTGATCCCCTGTACTGATGCCAATATGTCTTGCGTCTCAGGTCAGGAGTACAGGATGTACAACACATATGACGTGCACTTCTACGCATCCTTTGCACTCATCATGCTGTGGCCCAAACTGGCCTTGAGCCTGCAGTATGACATTGGTGAGTGGAAGGCTGTTTTCTGAGTGGTTTGACGCGTTAAATGATGCGATTATTTGAATCGGAATCAGTATCAGAATCTTAGAAAGGGGAAATGTTTGCAGTGACAGGTTCTTGGTTTTGACTGAATGTTGGGGTTTTTAAAACGCCATTCTATCCTCCCTCTGTTTCCAAGCGGGCAGCGTGGTTCAGCATGATCCCACTGAGAGGCTTCATCTGATGAGTGGCCGCTATTCTTCCGTCAAGGCCAAAAATGTGGTTCCTCATGACATAGGAGACCCAGGTATGAGAGTAAGCAGTTCTTAAAGCACCGCTATTCACGTATCAATGGAATTATTCACGACAGGGAGTTTAGAAAGAACATTGTTAGCTGTGTCTAAAACCTACTTCAAAAGGCAGACATCAAATAAATAAGATGAATCCATTAAAACCGGGAAAGCATCTGTGTCATTTTAGATTTTAGCGTTGGCTATTCAAAAATAGAAGATATACAAGCTCATAGCGTGTCATTTCGTGCCACGATATGAGCTTGTAGATCTGCTATTTTAGAAAAATCGTGAAAATTTGTGCAAATCTTTGAATATATATATATATATATATATATATATTTATTTATTTTTAAGCGCCCATTTTCAACTCAAATCTTTGCTTATGGGGGTCCCTGGAACAAAATATGTTCCAGGGACGGGGGTCCGCGGCCAAACAACAATTTTGGGGGTCCTTGACATGAAAAAGTTTGAGTATGTTTTTTCAGAAAACTGTTAGGATTTAGAAGACATTTGTAGGAATCGGCCTCAGGTCTTAATGGGTCAAAGTTTTTTTTATAGAACAAACCTGTGCCCCTTTCCTCAGATGATGAGCCATGGCAGAGGGTCAATGCTTACCTCATCCATGACACTGCAGACTGGAAAGACCTGAACCTGAAGTTTGTCCTGCAGGTGTACAGGGACTTCCATCTCACCCAAGACTCCCAGTACCTCAAAGACATGTGGCCTATCTGTCAGGTGGGATGAACTGAACAGTAATTGTACCTTTTATGTCAGTGGTTCTCAGCCTGTGGGTCGGGACCTCAGGGGGGTCCCCAGATGACAATTTAAGGACTTTTAAGACCTTTTTAATACCTCCAAGAAAAGAAAAATACCATTACTGCATTAAAAGTAATCAAACTATACTATAAAAACTGGTCAAACATTGGCCAAATTGTCAAATAATATAAGAAATAGACACAAATTGTGAAAATAGACGATCTACAAGCTTGTAGATTGGCTATTTTAACAATATTTATCTGTGGAACCGAGTTAAACAAAATGTAATGCCTCACTATTGTTTCATGTAATGTAGGGGTTTGAGCACAGATGAATGCAAGTGGAAATGACCACATAAGGGTGGAACTAGAGGCCATTTAGTAGGGTTCATCCTCCAGGTAGCATGAAGATGCACAGCTAATTCCATGTCAATCCTTAGAAGGGAGATATCTCATTTGGGCAGTGCTGTTTGACAGACATTGCCATCCTTAGAGCCCCACAGCTGGCGTGGCTGAAAACAGAACATTATAATAATAAGGGCTGACCAATAGATGTGTGCGTTACCTGCTCAGATACTGTACCTGTTCTTATTGGCTTCCTTGTGGTTGTTCCTCCAGGCTGTGATGGAGTCAGAGATGAAGTTTGACCTAGACGGTGACGGACTAATAGAGAACTCAGGCTACGCTGACCAGACATATGATGGCTGGACCGTTACTGGACCCAGGTGAGGTTTAAATAGGACTGTTGACTGCACCCAGGTGAGGTTTAAATAGGACTGTTAATGGACCCAGGTGAGGTTTAAATAGGACTGTTACTGGACCCAGGTGAGGTTTAAATAGGACTGTTACTGGACCCAGGTGAGGTTTAAAGAGGAATCTGTATGGACAACAGAACTGGACAGAGGAATGAATGTACATTTTACCCAACCTGACCCTCAGACTAACTAACTAAACATCTCAGTGTCATGAATGATATACTGATACACACTATATAAGAATAAAAGGAGCAACTTGATACACTCCAATTTTAAAACCCTTAATTCACATAATGCCATAAACAAGGTGAAAGAGGGTACTATGGTTTTTTACTATGGTTTTCCATTTCACACAAGCTTATGAAGTGTTAGAGAGAGAGAGAGAGATGGCAAGAGCAGGAATGCTAAATGCAAGAAGCATGACTCAAGTTTTTCCACAGTGACAAAAACAAAATAAAAAATGCAGGAAAAGGTTTTGCTCCATGATGAGTTATTTGTAACTGTTGGTCTGGCTCTATGCAGGGAGCTGAGCCTGTGTTCAAAGGTTATATATATATATTAGACTTCAATATATGAAAATAACATTTAACTTTAATTATACAATGACAAGCAAACAGGTAAATATAGAATACACATATAAACTGAACATTATTTTATTTAACCAACATTTTAAAAAGTTAAACTCAAGAAGATTTGATCAGATCAGAGTGATGAAAGTGGTAAAGATAATCGGGCTCTAGTTTATTTAGATAAGTGTAGATGCAGAGGGTTCAAAGCTGCGAATGTAACCCCCTCCCATTATATATACGGCAAAGTCTAGACTGACAGAGGCTTTATCCTTTTCTCGGATGTACCTTTTGAAGAAAATGACTGTTTTGTGTTTTTATCTTTTATCTGTCTGAATTCTCTCCAGCTGTTGCATACTTCTCTGCTCTCTCCATTCTTACTGTAGTGTGGTGCCACCTGTTGGCAGTGATTTGTAAGTTCATGTGATTAGTTTGAATTTGTCTTTTGTGTGTGTCAGTGCGTACTGCGGGGGCCTGTGGTTGGCATCGGTGTGTGTGATGTGCAAGATGGCTAAACTGATGGAGGACGAGGCAGCCTACCAGCGCTTCAGAGACATACTGGACAGAGGCAGTGCTGCTTATGACAAGCTGCTGTGGAACGGTAAGTTTATGAGTAAATCTAGCTTTTCTTTCCCCCCATTGTTTAATTGGTTTTAGAGACAGCCATTTTTAATTGTCAACTATTCCTACTTGTGTGTAAATGGTTGATAAAGATGGCAAGCTTGAACTGAAAATGGATAAAAGGCAGATGGCACACCTATGTGGTTGACGACAGGTGGAAAGGACAAAAAAAGTCCAACTGCACACAATGAGGAAGGTTCTGCACACTGTCTAGGACTACAACATTTTGGTCCTTAGACCTTCATCAGGTCTAAGGACCTTCCTCATTGTGTGAAGCTTGAACTGTACAAATAGGGCTTGGTTGACTGAAGTTCAATTGAACCTACTCTACAACTTTCTTAGACTAAAACCATCATAATTAAAAAATTAGGGCCTATGCGTTTCTTTTGTATATTTGTAACCATCATAATGAAATAATTAGTTTTCTTTTTAGTATTCTTTTTAGTATCTCTTTTAGACTTAAATAAAATATTCTTATGCTTATGTTTTCAGGCAAGTACTACAACTATGACAGCAGTGGGAGAGACCTGTCTAACAGCGTCATGTCAGACCAGTGTGCTGGACACTGGTTCCTGAGGGCCTCCGGACTGGGGGAAGGGGAGTTCCAGGTCAGTCATCTAGATAGCTGTGACACATGTTCAATAGATATGGGCTAAAATGTCATCATGAGAGATCACATGCTGGTGTTCAGTTCAGTGGAGATGACATGCTACAAATCAGTGTGCAACAGATTCAAAGCAGAGCGACTAAATGTAGAAATTGCGAAGTCTTATTCACAGACATGCTACATTAAATGTAGTTGTAAATAAAGATAGATATTGCACATTGATACAGCAACAATACTGCTTCAGCGCTAATAAGGGATGTGTGATCCCAGACACTCGCATGCCCTGCTCTCTTCTCTGCTCCTGTGACAGCGATGACTCATAACCCTGCCCTGTCTGTG
Source organism: Gymnoscopelus braueri (assembly GCF_963280865.1). Lineage (NCBI taxonomy): Eukaryota > Metazoa > Chordata > Actinopteri > Myctophiformes > Myctophidae > Gymnoscopelus > Gymnoscopelus braueri. The sequence continues at coordinate 25,664,730 of NC_137620.1, read as the reverse complement.
ATAACAGAGGAAGCCATGCATCATCTGGGTTATTATGATATATGGTCATATTCATAGCTTGAGTCAACTCAGTTGAAGAGCCACCACAAAACAAGCAGACAAAAGCACTGTGTTCCATATTAACTACTTGAACCCAAGTGTCCCTATTGAAGGGATATTTCACTTTCAAACATGTTTGGGGTCATTTTAACATCTACTCTGGCTTTTGTGAGCACCCCAGACAGTTTTTAATTTGCTTGATTAAGTATTCACAGATATTGACCTTCTTTTTATCAGACACGCCCCCTTCCTATACAAACCCATTGTAACTTCAAACTATTTTAACCATGATAGATTCATCGAAAACACCTGTCCTTGCTTCTGGTGACTGATAGTGTCCTTCTAATACGTGAGGGGGCTGTTTTTTTTTGTTGCTTTTTTCATTCATTTTATTTAGTTTTATTTATACATTTTTCATTTTCCAAAATAATTATAAAAAATAAATGAAAAGATAAATGGAAAAAACACGGCCTGCTCACACATTAGAAGGACAATATCAGGCGACCAGAGATCTCCTTCCTGAAGGGGGGGTAGGGTAGACAATTTCTGAAGTTGTACAGCCTCCTGGCAAAGTCGAGACACAGTTGAGTGCGCCTCTCTGCTAGGGTGGACACTGTGAGGGTGCAGAGAGCCTCTGTGTATCCCGAGTATCTCCGGCTAAGTATGATTTAGCATTTTGAATAAAGGAGGGGGCCATGTATAGACCCCTGATGGATCCCTGTCGCTGAAGTATACAGGGGTTAAGTGGTTAACCACTTAAACGCAGTTTTATACTTGGTCGTATGACAGTGTCGTACAAAATGAGCAAAAATTGCCGATTTCAGGCACAACATTAAGAGGTCGTTAGATCTGCTGTTTTCTTACGGTCTTATAATACATGCAGCTGGCACTATAAAGACAACGTCAGGAGATACTCTTTTCAAAAGGTAGTGGTCCCAACATTCACTTCCTCTTTCCCAAGGCTTTTCCCCAGGAGAAGATTCGCAGTGCACTGAAGTCGGTATTTGACTTGAATGTGATGAGTTTCGCTGGAGGCCAGATGGGGGCTGTCAACGGCATGCGTCCTGAAGGAGTGCCTGACCATTCCAGTGTCCAATCAGATGAGGTCTGGATCGGAGTGGTGTACGGACTGTCAGCCACTATGATCTATGAGGCAAGTGTGTGTTTGTCTGAATATTGGCAATTAAGCTGTAATCCCTCCTTACACGTATATATACAATTGTAGCCGACTCCTTAGACTGTTGAACGTCTACAACTGCTTCCGCACTTAAACTCAAAATGCACTGCTCAAAATGCACTGCTCCTAATGCACTGTGCACTGCAAAATGTACAGTGACAAAATCACCCCGTCGACAACTGCTTTTGATTGAGAATGCTGCTGCTCGAGTCCTTACTAATACCAAGAAATTTTACTCCAGTTATTTATGCTCTGTGTCCTGAAAAGGTGTTTCCTATTCCTAGGTAGGATAGGTGTTTAACTTTTACTGATTTCAAATGTCCTGCTATGTTTCTCTTGCTTGATGTTTTATGTAAAGCATGTTTAATTGCTATGTGTACATGTGTTAGCTACTCCTGCTACTCTTGACTGTGTAAATAAAATGTTCACTTCGGTGTTCATGTTTACTTTGTAACATGAACACTATAACATTGGTGTTTTGAAGTCTAATCTCCCCCTCCGATGGCTGTTTGTCCTCTCAGGGCATGCTGGAGGAAGGACTTCGTACAGCGGAGGGTTGCTATCGGACCGTGTGGGAGAGACTGGGCATGGCCTTCCAAACACCTGAAGCATACTGTGAAAAGGGCATCTATCGCTCCCTGGCTTACATGAGACCTCTCAGTGTCTGGGCTATCCAGCTTGCCCTGGACTCTTCACGCAAGGACCAAACCAAACAGAATCAGACTGGGATCTCTGACGGGGAACAGGGACACGATTAAGGCTAATTCATACTTTATTGTAATGGTGTGTCGCGAATGACAAGGTTGAATGACAAAGTCTAAATGAGTTTGAGCCCAAGCCTCTAGGCCAGCATGGATAGAGTGACGACTGCAAGGGAACTGACCCAGACAAAAGTTGACCTCTGAACTCTCACGTGGTCTCCCTCAGCTTCTAGCTCAAACCCTTCCATCTTGCGTTGCACCTGTGACTGGCTACAGATTTTGAATTAGTAGTTCTCTGGCTTATCCGACCCTATAGTGTTAGTCATATGAGGCTCAAGTCAAAGCTGAGACTAATTTGACAGCTGAATTGGGAATGTTGTCATCAGATGGATGCTGACGAATGTGGGGTGGGTTGCCAAGACAGCATCAATATCATAGCTAGATGTATTGATCATTGTCATTGATCTCATGTTTTATCAAGTATAAACGTCTGTTTGTGTTATGCACAGCCACAGGGCTCCAGTTAAGTACATTATTTCTTAAACACTGTCCACATCAATTGTAATGCTTGCATATTATTCAAAAGTGAATGCAAACTGTATGAGAAGGACAATTGTCTATTACTGTAGCAGCTCATATAATCATTATGACATTTAGGCTCATCTTGGAACTGAAACAGAATGTTTATCTTGAACTTGAAGGATCAAGGTCCCACCTTGGGTCATCTGGGAGACTGACCGAGGTAGTTTTGGATTATTTGTGGGTTTAGAACATAGAAGCTTGAAAAGAAACCAGTTAATTTGAAGATCGTTTTTCCAATGTGAATGCTTTACTGACTGATGTAATATGTGATGTGTAGTTTAAAATCAAACCTGACATGTACTTTTTCATTTACTTTGCATTTAGTGCCTTTGCGCACATTTGCAGTTATCCATATTCATGTAGCAGTGACATTTAATGTTTTATACAATCCAATATTGTTGAGGACAATGATAGTAAATAAATATAAATAAAAAACAATTGTTATTTACAGTTTATTAGTATTATAATATAATATTATGAATGAATCAAACAGGTATGTTTTGAGGAGTGATTAAAGATTGTGGAACTGACTTCTCATTGGTTCAGTATTTAGAAAACCCAAAGAAACACTATCAAGATGTTTTTGTAAAGTAGAGAAAATAGCACTGTTGTATTAAAAACAATTGAAATATGGAGATGCAAGGCTTCTACCCAACAGCAACGATATCCAGTCATGCCACCTAGTGTGAGTTGACAACACGAGCCATCGACTGGGTAACGCACACTGTCCACTGGATGGTGACTGTCACTCAGTGAGTGACAAATTATTTAATTTTGGATTCATTAAATATATATTTTAATAATGTAAACCAAAAAAATATATATTTTCCCAATTAAGTTGGAACCAAACTGTATGACATACAGTGAATAATTACAAGCCACCTCTGACAGCTGGGGAGAAAACAAGACCAGGAGACCTGGTTCTGCCAGACCCAGAATAAATTCCTAGTACTTTATATGGACTTCGTATGACGGACTTCGTATTACGTGTCAGCCTGTGTCCCTTTTATGCCCATGTATGGAGAAGAAAGGGTCCCTTTTATACAGCCGGTCTTTTTCGCCCATGTATGGACGAAAGGGGGCAGAGCCTCATGTAGGCCGACCCTCTGGGTCTGGCAAATATAATACTGCAACAACAAGAAACCATTTTAAAACACAGAAATAACTGCATCTTAACCTTGAAGGAGCCACAACACAGTTGAAAAATAGCACAGGAAAAAATATAAAATGAATAAACAAATAAAAACAGAAAAAATAAGGTTTGTTTTTTCATGCTTTGTATTTTTCAAAAGTATACTTATTCATTCATTCTGATAAAGACCCTTTGCGGGTTGAAAAGTTCAACTGCAGTGTGCGGACTAGGCTATTTATTTTAATGTACTATTGACCAGTTTGTCCTGCACCTGGGCTTTCTAGTGGACGTGCAAGCTCTTTGCTGATTGATCCTGTGGGAGAGCAATTTTGAAGTGGAAGATTCAGGAGACTGAAACCCTACCAGTCTTTCCTGAAGTCCAGGGGGTGGAGTGGGAAGGCTAGCTGACTTCTTCACCACTGGGGTGTGTGTGTGTGTGTGTGTGTGTGTGTGTGTGTGTGTGTGTGTGTGTGTGTGTGTGTGTGTGTGTGTGTGTGTGTGTGTGTGTGTGTGTGTGTGTGTGTGTGTGTGTGTGTGTGTGTGTGTGTGTGTGTGTGTGTTTGTTTTGTTAAGAGTAAATGGTAACGACCTCACGACCACAACCGCGGATCAAGAGGACCCGGTTGAGGCCCTCTACAAGAACCTCCAGGAATTCCATGTAGTTTGCGTCCTCGTCTTTGTTCTTAAGTGGCCCGGGCATGTTGAGCAGGACAAGGTGGGTTCCCTGGGACCTGTTGACAACCAGCTCGTTCAGCGTCACTGCCGTGTGCATCCGACGAACGTTAGTCTGGTTCGGTTTCATGTTGAAGAGGTCATGTAAGGCCATGTTGCCGTTGGGCTCACGATGGTGATGGCACTCGATGAAGCGCTTCTCCTTAGTCCGGGTCAAATGGACCCGCCCAGGCATGTTCTCAGCTTGGTGATGGCTCAGCTGGGCCTCTCTCTTCCTCCTCGTCCTCAACAGCGATATCTCTTTGAGCATCTGAGACCTGTGCTCCATCTGAATTGTCTTCTCATAGGTTAAGGCTAAGACATCACTGTCGTACATCTCCACCACCTCCACCTCTGCGTCCAGTCGGAGCTGGTAGAGAAACATCTGGACGTCCTTCTTCATTTGGATGGAGTTGTCATCCATCTGGGCCACGGTGAAGATGCGCATCTTGCACTTCCTCCACACCTTGTGCTGTTGGAGCAGGAAGGGCAGCATCATCAGCATCCCTCCATCATGAACCACCCACCACACGTCGATGGTGCCCTCCCCAAGACGGTCCTGGTTGGAGGGGAAACTGTCCACATTCTTGGCCACAAGCAAAGCCTGATGGGCTACTGTGGTCTCACGCACAGTCTGTATGAAGTTCTTCCAGGACTGTTGTTCATTGGACTGCTTCCAGGTGCGAGGCCAGGCCATCAGGACAGAATTGTGCTTCATACCTCCTAGCCCGGCTGCCTGGATGAGGTGAGAGAAGCCATCTCGCAGGTTGGACGATACGACAACATGGCAGAAACCCTTGGTATGTTCCGCTGTCATGGACAATTTGACGTTTTTCTCAGCTTCTTTGGCCTCAGTGTCCTTGGTGAAATAATTTCCTTTCAGGACGTGCCCCACTATAGTCAGGCCTTTCCCTGCCTTCAACTGAGTGGTTAAGGACAGTAGGCGAGGATGTTTCACAGCCAGATCTGAGTCCAGGTTAAGTAGCACCAACAACTGAGGACTCCAGTTCTTGGTGTGTGGTGGTGTCTCCTCGAGGGACATAAGAGCATAGTGTGCAGCATTAAGAGAAAGGCCCCTGATCCCATCTCCCCACTCCTTCTCTGCCCCTGTGTATTCAATGTATTTGTAGATGGAGCCAACGAAGCCCACGGCTATGATAGTGTAGGACCATGAGAAAATGAACATGAGAGCAAGACACATACTCATACCAAGGAAAGATAGGGTCCAGTGGTAGTATTTGAAATGTGGTCTCCAGTTGGGTGTACGGAGCAGGGTCTGAACAGCACAGGCCAGGTTGACAAACAGATAACTCATCAGGGAGAACATGGAGAGGATGGGAGCCACAGCGTCCAGGGAGGCAAAGAGGATGCCAATTTCACAGATTCCTGCAGTCAACAGCAGTGCCCAGGTGGGCTCTCCATTAGCTTTTCCATGGCCAAACACCTGTAGGAAGGGTATTATGCCGTCTCGGGCAATTGCCTGCAGCAGACGTGGGGCTGAGGTCAAATTCTGAAGCCCTGCCCCGCAGGAGGAGAAAAGGGAGCCAATCATAATCGCCCAAGGTGAGGGCCAGCACAGTTTGCCAATGACAAGGGACCCTTTCACAGAGTCACCAAACTTGTCTCGGAGCACAACACCCTCAATGCAGGCACCAAACACCACAATAAATGTGGCGTAGATGATGGAGGTGGCAACAATAGACAGGAGGGTTCCGATGGGGATAGACTTCTGGGCGTTTCGTAGGTCCCCTGACCGGTTTGCACCGGCCATTACTCCTGTGACGGAGGGGAAGTAGATACTGAGCAGCAGAGTGAAAGAGGTGGTGATATCATTTACCAAGTAGGGCCTGTAGGTGTCCCTGGAGTTGTCAGTGACTGGAATAGATGTCAGATGCTTGTTTTCTAATAACATGCCAAGTGGACCGTAGTCACTCCACATGTTGTCTGAGATGACTCCACTGGTCAGCCCGGGGATCCCCTGTAGCATGTTCACTTCGTTGACACGGAAGTACTCATCACAGGTGGCGTTGAGCTCCCGCCCTGAGCAGAACAGACTCCACAACTTTGTAGTGACTGTCACATTGTCGATGATCTCCATCTTCAGACACTTGTCAAAGTCCTGGTTCTGTAGCGTGCGGTTCCCCAGCAGGCAAACAGGGAAGTCTGGAGGCTCAAAGGTGGTCTTGATAACACCGGCATATATAGCTAAGACGGACAGGATGACACAGGCGAGGAAGACCAAGGCCAGTTTGTTTACATACTTCAAGCCAACAAATACAACCAGGGACATGAGCGTCAAGCAACAGGTGCCGTAAATACGCATGTTATTCTGTAAGGAAACAAAGATGGCCGCCTGAGGCCAGATGTAAGTCAGCAAAACTTCTATAGTAGCCAATATGCTCATAGAGCTGGAAAAGGTTGTTCCCAGGAAAGAACAGAGGCCCACAGCTCCACCAAACTCTGGACCCAGAGCTCTGGAGATCATATAGTAGGAGCCTCCAGCTGGTACAACACCATTAGTAGCAATCGCACTCATGGATATGGCCGTCAGAAGGGTGCATAAGCAGCCAATCAACCACATGGCCAGAGACTCCATGATGCCTGCTGTGCCAACAATCCAGGGTAGACGCAAGAAGAGAAGGGCCCCCAGGGTGTTCTGGATGCAGGGCAGGTAGACGCCCATAAAGGTCCCCATCTGATTGGGCCTGAAAGCTTTCTTTTCGTGTCCCTCATCTTCATCCTCTTCATATTCCTGAGCCCCCTGGGTGAGATTGGTGTAGTTTGCCAGTTTATTGAGGAGAGATGAAACCATAGGGGTGCTGTCCATCTCCTCTTCAAAGAGGACCATGTTCTTGCCATCATAGTTGCTCCCTGTGACACTATCTGTGTTGATAAAAGGGTCGCATTCGTCGCTCGGCACAACCACAAATCTCTCGCTCATATCCCCCATCTTCCTGTGTGTCTCCACTTATCACATTGTTTCCTGGGGGAAACCACAACAGCTTTATGCTGTGTTTCTACAACCTGAAGGTACAGAAAAATGAAAGAATCTCTGGCATCTTCAACACATAAAGGATGACAAGAGCTCTGGTCTAACATCACACACAACACAATCTGTTGACATGCATGCCGATTTACACAGGCGCCCTTGTCCTGAATTTTGCAATTTTGCATGTATCTCTAAATGGCACTGTCTGAGAAGTTCAAAAGCCAAAGCCAAGCAATTGAAGCAAACACTGTTAATGGTACATCATTGCCAGCGGTTCTTTCAACCTGGGGCCTATTGAAAGGAGAATTAAATAAGCCTGGATTAAGTCTGGTCCGTACAGCCTGGTTTATTCCGTTCCATGAACGCCAAGCCAGGCTGAAAAGGAGCGACTTTGTCGAGCAAGACCTTGTCAAGCCAGGCTTTGTCGAGCCAGGGGCCTATTTCACGAAAGCAGAATTAGGGGTTTAACATTTAACATCTAACATTTAACATCTATCCTGGCTTAATTTAGCCAGGATTAGCGATGAATCGGTTTCATGAAAGCTGAATTATCTTGCCAGATTAGTTTAGCCAGAGCACCCTGGATAAGTTTATCCATGACTCGATTTCACGAAAGAAAATGTACGCAATCCTACCGTAGTTACCATGGAAATTTTGCTGTGAAGTTAGCCTGGTAGGGACAAGGCTAACAGCCAAGCTTACCTAATCCAGTGCCTTGTTCTTCAAGTAGTTTTTCCACAGTTAATTCAACATGTGTTTGTATATGGACTCATTTTAATGACCCTGCATTCAAATAAAATGAAATAAATACAATAAGATATAATCAATTGAATTATATTACTGAAATAGAGTGTGACTATGAATCATAATTGCTTCACAATGATATGTCATTGTCACTCTCTCTATGTTAACACTATAGTTCATATTGTTGTTAGATGTTTGATAATATATTACAGATTTTTTTTATATCATAAAAAATGTCTGACAGACATATATATGTATATATATATATATATATCTCTCTCATTGAAGCAAGGTTTCGCTAATTCCAACTCAGCTACAGCTGTCAATCTAACAGCTGAGCTGTTTCCCCCATGCTACTCTCACTGTGACAGCTATTTGTATTTGTGTAGCTATGTTTGTGTCTCTCTTATCTTTAGTACATACCTTATATGAACATTTAGAATAGCATCTTTGGTACAATGTGGACTATAAAGAACTGTGTGAGATGAGGTGCGGGGAGGCTTGTGCCCCGAGGGGCTGCTGGAGCAGGGCCGGAGCCCTGCTTCTCATAATCTGTATGCTGTCTCTCTGCTGAAATCTTCCTAATAAATGATCTAAAAACTTCACCTGAATGGAATATTAATATTTCTATTATATATATATATATATATATATATATATATATATATATATATATACACACACACACACACACACACACACACACACACACACACACACACACACACACACAGATCTGCTATTTTCAAATGGCTGAAATGTATATAGTTGGTTAATGTATGTTCTGTAATAATAATCCAAATCTACAAAGTAACTACTAACTAAAGTTTTCAAATAATTGTAGTGGAGTAAAAGTACAATATTTGCCTCTGAGATGTGGAGTAGAAGTAAAAGTACTGAAGATTGGAAATACTCCAATAAAGTATTAAAAAAGACCTCAAAATTGTAACTTAAGCACAGTAGGCTACTTGAGTAAATGTACTTAGTTACTTTCCGCCATTTCTAATGTATTGACGTGCATGCAAATGAGCCATGCGGTCTCATAAGAATGAAAACAAAGGCTTTCTAGACATGGATCACATAATGGTTGTCTGTTACGACGGTCATGGATGAACTTCAACCTGGTGTTTGCACTTTCTCACTTTTTGCTCCATACTCTCTACATAAACGTTCAGATTTCAAATATAAAGTGTTTACCCCATGGCCACGGATGTTACAATAATGTACGGGCCCTCAATAAGTACCCGTATTTTCCGTATTGTTCAATAAAAACTAAAAGCCACCGATTGGATTAAAATATCCGATCGGTGGCCATTCTCTCATAGAGTTGTTTTGGTCTCATGTTGTTGCCAGACACCTGCTGGCCGAAAACGACCAAGACTCTCCCGACTAAAATTGGCAAGACACACCATCTCCGGTTTACTTCCCGTATCTGCGTGAAGTGGGCGGAGACGCCTTTTTAGGAGACCTGGTACTAGGCTGGTACTAGACTGCCCCAACGCTCCTGATTTCGTGTATAGAGGGGCGGGTGTTAGAGCCGGCGAGAGATTGCGCCTGATCCCCATTGGTTCACCGATCTGTCCGTCAACCCCCGCCCCGTTAACACAACATTACGAGCGACGCCCACTGCACTCTGGTTGGTTGGGAAGTGAAACACTTCCTCATACCGAGTACACCGACGTGCTGGGCCAGGCTTTTATTTTTTAGCAAAACTAAACAATAAAAGCCTGGAGATCGAGGCTAGGCTGGTACTGGTGCTAGATCCCGCGAGAGTGTGTGTTACTGGGACAGAGAAAGGTCAGTAATAAAGTTGATTTTCACCTGATTCGTCTCTCTGAAAAAAGCTATTTTAGTATGAAAATCTTGGGAATATTGTATGACTTGTGACGATCGGGTCCAATATTTAGTTCTGTGACCATGGGGCTAAAAGAATGGGTTCAGAAGCTGTGTTCACCGTTCACTCTTCCATTGGAACGAATAGACCAGAGGCGTATTCTCATTGGGGCCAACGAGGCCATGGCCCGGTCTGTAAAACCCTGCTCCCCAAACAAAATCAACATAACAACATTAGCAGCCCCTCACCCTTTAAGTCGCCTTTGTTTTCAAATGGGGCTCATTTGCATTCGGCCGAATTGTTAATGCTCTCCATTCAGAAATGTAATAGAAGAAGAACCGTCGTCCTGAAACACCCTGCCCCGTGTCTAAACCGGCGGCCTCTGTCCGCGGAAAAAAATGGGGCAGTGTGTTTTGGGACGAGCGTTCCGTTTTCCGATTCTTAAACCCCCCTCGGGGGGAGGGGGGTTTAAGGATCTGGCCCGGTCAACGTTAGAACCCACCATACACCAGTGGAATAGACTCCAACCTGCTTCCTGTCTCCTAAAAAGGCGTCCGCCCCGTTATATTATAATACCTCTATGGTCCGCCCACTTCTCGCAGATACGGGAAGTAAACCGGAGATGGTGTGTCTTGCCAACTTTGGTCGGGAGAGTCTTTGTCGTTTTCGGCCAGCAGGTGGCATGGCAACAAGATGAGACCAAAATACGTAATTTTTTTTAAGTCAAATGTATTCATCAACGTGTTTATGCACATTATGTTATATTTATTCATAATAATAATGTTATAATTATTATAAGGAACTACTAGGAACTACTAGATAATGTATCAGAGTGCAATACACCTCCCAGCTGATAGGGTCACGTAGTTGAAAGCATATGTAGAAAATACGGGGGAAATGACCACCAATCGAATTAAAATGCTTTTTATTTAACAATTCGGCATATTCAGGTAAGCACAGTGGCTCACTGGGTAAGAGCCCGCCTCAAAACAAAAGGGTGCAGGTTTGAATCCTGGCCCTGTCAAAGTCTCCGCAACATCTTGACAAAACTGGAATACTTTGTTTTTAAAGCTCTGGCTTTTGTGTCATTATCCATTTTGCTTTCAGAACCCAACATGTGTATGGTGGCTCACTGGGTTAAGAGCCAGTCTGGGTACCAAGAGGTCACAGGTTTGATTTCCAGTTGTTTGAAGTTATCCATGATATTTAAAGAATCTTGCCAAATTTTGAATTAATTTTAATAAGTTTTAAATACAAATCTTTCTTATGGGAGCCCTTAGGCACTACATTTCAGATTGGGGTATGCTGCCAAATTCATATCAATTTGCGGGTCCTTCACATGAACATTTTTGAGAACCACCATATTGCTTGAAGTGCCAGCCATAGCTCAATGGATAGAGCACCTGCATGACAAATAGAAGGTTACAGGTTCAACTCTCACCCTCGCCAGGGTCAAAAACCTTATATTTGAAATCCGAACATTTATGTAGATGAACGGGTCAAAAATGGAGAAAGTGCGAACACCAGGTTGAAGTTCATCCATGACGGCCATGACAGATCCAGACTGCACTAGGGATTTGTTTACATTCGACCGCATGGCTCATTTGCATAAGACGTTACCATATTGATTTTTATCCCACTGTTGAGGCCCTCAACAGTGGGATAAATGTGCAATAAATGATGATCATTGTGTGTTTTCATACCAGGAGACTGTTGTCCACAGCAACCCCCAAGGACCCCTGGGGGTCCCCGGACCCCACTTTGAGAACCAATGTCCTAGACCACGCCCCCTTCGACGTTCATCCTTTCAGAACAGCCTCCATTCATCAGTTGTACATTCCTTTGAGTTGCACTAAAAAAGACAGATCCACCTTTGAAAGAATGACAGTTACTCAGTCCACATTTGACACATGTACAATTTTATTTTCTGTCATGTACACACAGCTATGCCATGTTAGCGTTTCAGTTTTGTTTTTTCTCTTTTTAGTAATAATTTGATAACTAATACATGCCCGCATAGATATTTTGGAACTGTAAATATGTATATATTATCACCATGGAAACAAGATGCTGATTTATCAAATCAAAGGTCTTTTGTTTCCGACCACACATTTTTATTTGCGCTTTTGATCACACTCAAAGTAAATGGCAACGTGAGGATTGTATTGTTACATAGATCAAATCTGTACTGTAAATAACACCAACACATTTCCATGCCAGAGTGTCATTTGATGTCTGCACTGGTGAAAGCGTTCACAGCAAACCAGAATTCAAATAAAACACAAAGTGTCGTGTACAATGGCAAGTTATCGTTCAACTCCCCCAAAGTTCTCATTTTCCTCTTGTTTGTCATTACTTCAGAACACATTCAAACACACAAACATACACGCCACCCTCAGCTTCAGACGCTGAAGGATCACTAAGGGCTGCCAATAAATAAATAAAGAATTAAAAGAAAAACAATTATTCTGTGATGTATCTGCAGCGCTTCACAATAAAAATATTTGAAACAAGACTAAATGCTATCATCAGCAATAATCTGTTGAACTGAGACAGTCATTCTGAGACAGAATTTGACTACTTGAACCCTAGTTTTTCTGCGCATGCCATAATAGGCAAACATTCTGCAAAAATAGCAGATCTACAAGATGAAGTTGTGAGCTTGTAGATTGCCTATTTTCAGCGAAGAGATATGGTATGGACTAGTATAGACCTCTGGGGGACACCAGTCAACAAGGTAAAGGGTTTAAGTGATGATGATGTCTGATACCAACGATGAACAATGCAAAATGGAATCAGCAACAGCAGATCAAATAAAGCGTCACATCACTCAGCGTGCCATCCGTCTATACTCTTCCCAGTTTACAATCATAACAGGCTGGATCAAAGACAATCATATGGGTTCCACTGTTCCACTGAGGGTGAACAGAGGGGTCAACCTATATATGTTGTACACCATGCCTACAGCAGGAGAAGTGCTTATTCTGCAAATTGAATAAAATGACAAAAATGTAATTAAAAGAAACATTCCTGATCAATACTTTCTTTCACATGTCAGGTTAACGATGCCGGCGAGGATGCTATGGTCTATCCACACACACACACACACACACACACACACACACACACACACACACACACACACACACACACACACACACACACACACACACACACACACGGGTGGCAGCTTTTGATACACCGCTCGGAAGAATAGGTGAATGCACATCACGTAACAAAGACAAGACACATAGAAAGTAAATGACAGGCGGCAACGCCATGGCGAGACGATGGAGTTGCAATCACAAAGCCCACGTGGTAAAGAAATCTACACGCAAGCCTACTCCAGAACATGGATTCTAACATTAACAGAGCATGTTTGGAGACGTGCGCAGGTACATGGCTATGAAATGAGTATAGGTTTTCAAATACACTAGTTAGGGAGGTTCAGTGACTCCTACAGTCATCAATGGAAGATTTACACATTCAGTCCTCTTGGTGTCATCTTGCCAAAGCTGCGGCTTCATTTGTTCTATTTTCTATGTAACATTAATCTCATCGTTGTGGTGGCGATCTGTGACTTAAAACACCTTTGAAGAGCAGAGCGATTCTGATTGGTGCACAGTACATGTACAGCAGGTAAAGGTGGGCTAATGTATTAAATGCTTTTACATTTTTATGCTTCCCAGTCCGAGCATGATTTGTTTCCCCTTCTCCTCTATGTACAAATGTTTTTTTTTTTTACAGTAGTTCTTCCAGAAGAGGCCTGTGCATGAGGCAAACGTCCCAAGATGCCACTCAACTTTGATCCGCCATTGCGTTCGTTAAGTGTTGTCCTTTAATCAGACTGCAGTAGCTCAAAAACAACAGTAGGGGGAGAAAAAGCAAGGATAACCACGAAAAATCTCGACATCATAAGTCACCCGACAAAATACAGGGTAGCTATCTTTGGTCACAAGATGAGCAAACGAAACAGGAAGTCAGAAGATAAGAGTTAAAGCACAAAATAAAACAAGAATAGTGCTCCTTTATTTGCCATGGAGGGGGGACGACAATCATAACAAAAAGATGTAAATCTTGTGTGCAGTGACAATTCATGATAAAGAGTGAGCAAAATGTTACAGGGATGGGAAACCATGGCAGCCTGGGGTAGCTTACATCACCATAGGATTCTGTGTAGGGCAGTGAGGGGACATGTGGGGTTAGCGGGGGACGAGTCAGTTTAACCACCTAGTTTCAAACCCGGGTGTGTTACAGTACACAGGGTGCAGCACAGTAGCAGCCCAGAAGTGAAAACGTAATGGAACCATCTAGTAGTTGGCTCCCTCCGAAGTTTCCCCACAGGATAGACACTACTGGACAGCTCGCAGGTTTATCTGTTAAAGTGAACGATTTAGGGGTCTCGCGGCCAAAAAAAAGGATCTCTTCCTATTCTCAAGCGTTTAATGGGTAAGAAGCCTGACTCATTGGCTTGGAGCCTCACGTGGAATGGGGGGGGGGTGGTTTCCCCATTGCATGAGCGGTGGATGTTTGGTTACCCATGCGGGAGACCAGGGTTCGAATCCAGGTGTGTCAGGCCGTAGAATCCACCTATCACTCGTATTTCTCCTCCTTTTTATCTCCTTCCTCCTCCTCCTCCTCTTCTTCCTCGGGGTTGTCGTCACAGTAGCGTTGGAGCAGCAGATGCAGGTGTCGCTGCAGGGCGTCGGGCTTCAGGGCCTCGGGGGTGTCGTCCAGCCGCTCCAGGTGCACATGTTTCCCCTGGCCGTCCCTCACCACCGTCCTCTTCTGGGTGCGGGACTTACGCATCTGGGTTCTGTGCACACAGAAGGACAGAGCGAATAACCATGGCGTCAGTGTCTTTCAAACGCATCGTCTCCCAGGGCACACCAAAGGGCAAATCAAAATCTCAAGGCACACCTGTGTTCATATCCATGCAAAATAGCCTCTATAACAGGTTATATGTCATAACTCTGTATCACTCTATAAATGTTTGTTTTTATTTAGGGGAAAAAAAATTGTTTAACCATTTAATCCTTATTTCATACTTCCAAAAAATTTCGGAAATAGCAAAAATAACCAAACTACAAGCTCATGAGATGGGTTGTGAGCTTGTAGATCTGCTATTTGCAGTATCTTAGAAAAGCTGTGAAAACATTAAAACTTTTAAAAAGCAAAAATGTAATATTAAACATTTCGTACTGTATATGATGACATGCCCAAAATAGGGACGGAAGGTTGAAAGTGGTTAAAACCTTGTTATTATTATTATTATTATTATGTTTTGTCTCTGTATTAGGATATGAGCACAAAGTACTGATATTAGTAAATACAAAAAATAATGCTAATAATATTTTGTATAATTGATATGGCAATAATAATGTGTGGCTGTCACAAAATCCCAAGGCACATCATTGTGCCTCAGCACACTGTTTAGGAACCACTGGGTTAGACAGTATGAAGGGACTATACTGTAACCTGAACCATGCAGACACTCTATAAGCAACACTTTAGGCTATACATCAACCTTTGGTTAAAGTCACACCATGCTTCCATGTAAGGGAATGGTCACAAGCGCTTCAACCACATCAGAAGCGGAGGTTTTACTGCTCGCTTCCATTTTAGTCCAATTTATCAGAAGATTGGAGTTCAAGTTCAACAACAGTTCCTTTCAGTGGGCCAATACTCCAACGTCAAATGAACTACTCAACAGGAAACCAGCACAGCCATGCAAGACAACATGGGAAATTGACACGTCCGAAGTCCCGGCCTGCATTGGCTACGACACGCACACGCACACACACACACACACACACACACACACACACACACACACACACACACACACACACACACACACCTTTTGACAGTCCTTTTGACTTTTTCTTTTTAATTTCTGTTTAGTTTTAATTAATTTTTAAAGCAGTTTTGCTAGTTTAGTTTATGGAATGTTTTAGTTTTTTATTGGGGTATTTGTCAGGGGGGAGATTCAAAAATACTATAAATAAATAAATTGTCAAAGACAAAAACTAAAGGCATTTGCTGGGATTTTTGTTTGTTTTAGTTAGTTTTGTGAACACATAACAGAGTTAGTTATTTTTTTGTAAAGCCTTGTTTTAGTTGTCAAGTCAACATGAATGTCTTTCAGGGCGTTTCTAAACACTCCACCATGCTCTAGTAGTCGAACCTTTTGACCACAGAACCGTCGTCCTGAACAATCTGTCTCTCTACTAAATGAGGCAGGAGGACTTTCCCAAAGCCTCCCGCATAACTCAGTGCCTGGAGGAGACAGCCAGGGAGGACACAAGGAGAGAAAGATGAGAAGAAGGAGCAAGTGGAATTATAAAACACTACAGTAGGATTGCAACAGAAATAGCTTTCCCTTGTTCTTCAAGTTCAAAAACATCTTTGACAATAGTTATCAACAGGTAATATGAAAATATGGCATATACCGTTTGGCGCCACTATTTGCAAATCAAGGTATGATGTTGGACTGTCAGTGAAGATAATATAATTCCTGGACAATTAAACATACATTAAAACATCACAAACACTATTTCATGTGGATTTTCTTCAAGTCCATGTGGATGGATCAAAGTGGATGGATCAAAATGAGTCCTAGATGGACTGAAATGTTATTTTATTGATATTTTAACCCTTGTCTTCATTTATATTGTCTAAGGGGTAATTCAGGCCACTGATTTTTCTCTGCAAAGTTAACCTATGCTTCATCATGCCGCATGCCAAAAATCAGATCTACAAGCTCACAGCGCGTTGCATCTGTGATGTGTTGTGAGTTTGTAGATTGGTTATTTTAGAACAGTCTTACCAAAGCATAAATCGTCCTCCAACTTAATTATGTCTCGAATCTTTGGACTAAACTAGGCTTAAGGACGCTAAACAAGCCCCAGATCCTGCGGTAGAGTTGACAGGAATGTGGGCTAGTCCTCTACTGACCTTCTCAAAGTCCTCTCTGGCTGAAGGGAGGTCGGCAGCCAATGAGGCGTCACCCGTCTGCTTCTCCATCCTCTCGCCTTTCACCACCGTCGTCTTGACCACCTTGCTGACCTTCCGACCTTGTACCGGCTCCGCCTCAAACTCAGAGGCGGTGGCGGTGCCCAGAGCCAGGGGCTCCGAGAAGGTCAGCTGCAATCAGAGGTCAAAGCATTTTGTCTAAGTCAGTGGAAATGAAGTTACATGATTGATCTGTAACACTTATGTATATTTGGCTGTACCTTGTGTGCAATAATATACACAGTTACATCCTCTGTGTTAAAATGGATGGGTCCATTTGGGTTTTTACAGGACGATTTTACTATGTATACTTTTATCTACTGTAACATTATCATGGACATTTTTATCTGTACAGTCTGAGAGTAAAAAACAACAACATCTGTGTTGCAAATGTTTGAATACCAAGGCAACAAATAAGGTCATAAAAGTGTCAATAGACTGTCATAGATCATGCCACTGACCTCTGCCTGATCTCCCGCGCTGCGAACCACAGTTCTCTTCACCACTCTGGACACTAGGTCTCCCTGTTCTATGGGCACCATCTCCTGAGGAGAGCCTTCCATGGTCACCTCCTGTCTCTCCACTCCGTCCGCAGACACATACTTACGAATAACCTTCCTCGTGATCTGGTGGAGAGGACAGAGTTTTAAACAGGACACCTTTTCCTTCATGGCTGACTAGAAAACATCACTCGACCATTGGTTTTTCAAGAGGTGCCATGGAGAGGATTGAGCAGTGCAATTCACGCTGTGATTATCTTTTCTGAGACACTTAACAGAAACACAGATTAGGTTAAGCACAGGAAAGCATCTAACAGGGTTCAGTCCTAGGCCAGGACATGTTTCTCCATTGATGAGGGTCTTAACCACTACACTATCTCTGGGTAGTGGTTGATGAGCATTATGATACAACAATGCTGTGTGATCGAGGTTATCAATCATTAAATAGAATCTATAATGGTGGTGATGTGCAGTTAATTTCTTTGATTATCTATGAATAAATAATACAAATTCTTATAGAACAAATACAACATAAATATGGAGATAATGTTGAAAATCATGATAGTGTACCTTTAATGCAAGGTAGTAGCATCATCCTCCTATAATTCTAGTAACCTCTGAGAGCAAAAATGTGCGCCCGTTCTCCTCACTGCCTGGAGCAATTGATCTGATTTTGCACACAGCCATTTACCATTACCATCTGAACACAACTGCTCCTTTTTTCAATTTCAACAAATCTCCGCTTATTAATAGCGTTTATGTGTCAAACAATGGGACATCAGGGTTGCCACGTTTCGCGCGAGAAACAAGCAGCAAGAAGAAGGCCACACGAAGCTCCTTCACACATACATTGCCTCTTGGAAAACAGCAGCGTTTCGCGCGTGAAACAAGCAGCAAGAAGAAGGCCACGGTCGTGTGTGTGTGTGTGTGTGTTCGCGACGGGGCCGCATGAGGATGTACCGTGGTGTGTGTGTGTGTGTGTGTGTGTGTGTGTGTGTGTGTGTGTGTGTGTGTGTGTGTGTGTGTGTGTGTGTATATATACTCGCGCGTGTGTGTGTTGGCGACGGGGGGTGGCTCCTGTTACATCTGTATATGCGCGGGTGTTTGTGTGTATTCTGTGCCTCCACAACGCGCCGACGGGATGTGCGTGTGTGTACACACTACAAACTCACTTTCCATCCCTGATGAACTGTCTGTTCACAGCGCATAAGCCAAACTGCACACTTTGGGTGCTCATATCCCCCTACGGGTATGGTCTAGTGTAAACTAATTGTGTTAACCACTTAAACCCTACTTAGTTGTACATTAAATTGCAAAAATAGCAGATTAAGATCTGCTATTTTTGCTGAATGTTTGAAGATTTTTGCTGAATGTTCAACTATTATGACATGCCCAGGATAGGGATGCTAGGGTTCATGTGGTTAGGCAAGAAAACATTATTGTACCTTCTTGACGACAATGTTTCCGTGCTCATCTGTGTACTTCTCCTCCGTCACAGTCTGTGGTAGGATGTCTGGCAAATCATCCGCCTGCATGGACCAAGCACACCGTTAGGTAAATTATGCTACAATTTAAGCATTACACACATTATACCCGGGATTCTCAACTAGTTGCATACTGAGGCTTTGGATTTTACAATGACCATGAAGTCAGTACCCAATATATATATATTACACACAACATAACAGTGCTCATTTAAAGTTGTTTGGATTGGGATGCTGTCAGAATATCTTGCAACCGACTGGCTGAGAACCCTGGTTTATGTTATCACCCAAACATTTCAAACCAGGACAAATAATGTATATAAACATGCCGTCTGTGTAGACTTTGATTTTCAAGATTTCGACAACAGTAAATTAATGTTGACAATAGGGTGCAGAAAAACCGCAAGATCATTGGCAACACCACAAAATAAAATGGATGAGTATGATGCAGAAATGAAATGAACAAAGAAAATGGCATAAGCTTCCCCATAGGCCGTAAAGAATAGTTGTCTTTCCCAATGATACCTGATGCAGCCATCAAGTAGATCTCAACACCTGTTAAGTCAATGCTGCATGAAAGAAACAGCAACCACTAAATAAATGCTAACTAGCCTAGCATCACACCACGGCACACCGGGGACGAACAGCATCCCTTCACCTGTACATGCTCATGCTGGTTTACCTGGATGATAACTCTGCGTCGGACCACCCTGGTAGTTATCACCTCCTCCTCTGAGCTATCAGAGGACAGCATCCCTAGCTCCTCTTCTATCTCCTGAGAGACAGCACACAGCTGGTATGTGTCAATAGGACATGTGTGTACAGTGTCACCGCAGGCATATACTATACTATAGCAGGCAAAACCTGTCCCTTCTTTTCTCTTGGTTTGAGCAATGGCTTTCGTAGTTTAGTTTGACAGAGAGGTTCTTTAAAACCAATAGATGAGGGTATAAAATAATATTGTATACATTATGGATAACGCAACATTGGAAGAAGATGAAGAGAAGGTACAGATGGATATATCAATGTTTGACCAAAACGGACATGCGTGGATGGAAATGACAACAAGCCAAAATCAAAATGAGCAAAAGGGTAAAACCAATGTGAAAGTGGCTTATACAGCGTTATTACACAATCTATTATGTCACAACACCCTGTGAAGGTCAATGTTTAGTTCAAAATGGGCTGTTGTCAACACAGCACACCAACTCAGTCACCAATCACCATCCAATATTCTATTCTGTCCTCAAAGTTGTTGTTAGACCTTTTCTGTTATTGCGTTGATGTACAGTAGGTGAATGCACACATGCAAACATGGCACTCATTAGCCTCCTAGTTGAATTCTTTGAATAACACTCTTAAGCTGTGTGTTTTAGTTTGGCAGCCTTCTTAATGTCAAGTGCAGCCCCACTGCAAGCAGCCCGAGCAGGCAGGACACGAACCAGGGCAGCGGTGAGCTCATGCTTGACCTCTTACCCTTCCCAGAAAGTCATCATCATCATCATCATCAAAGCCTGCATCATCTCTGGAGGGTAGCTCCTCACATGCAGGCAAGTTCCTCTCTGCTCTGTATTCTTTTGCACCTTCTGAATCATAAGTCAAGTCGCTGAGGCCTTCCCTGCCCGACGAGAAGCGCTTGCGATGATCCACCCGAAGGAACGACTGGCCTGCGTATTCAGGGGGGCTTTCTTGAAAGAAACAAGTTTCAGGGCTGCTACCAGGCATAGGGGATGGGGGCTCAGAGATCCGATAGCTGATCTCAGGTTCCAGGTTATATTCTGTTTCAGACAATTCTGAGAGGCCCTGATGGCAGTCAAAGAACTCCACATCAGAGTCAGAGTGTAACGAGGATTCTGGGCGCTCATGGAGTTTTTCTTCTGAAACTTTTGGCTCCTGTGTTCCAAACTCAGAGAGTGTTTTTTCAAACTCTGAGAGGACTTCCCTGAAGCCTGGAGAGAACTGTAAGTCTTCCGCGGTTTCCTTGGGGGTGGCCTGAGTGACACCCTGAGCTGAAGAGGGATCACTGAACACCGGGGAGACTGGACTCAGGTCTGTCGGAGAGCCTCGGCTACATTCAGAAGCTCTCGGGGCCTGACGTCCTGAAAATATGGCATCATAATCTGGTGGCACCAGAAAGGAACTTGACATCGGTGAAAAAAGCTCACTGGACTGGGACAGCTCCCAGTCCGAGTAACCATGCGATTGGTCTGATGACTGATCGAGTTCTTGTGTCTCTGTTGCAGTGGGCAGCAGCTTGTTTTCTACTTTATTCTCTGTCTGCAACTGTGTTTCCTTTGCTGTTTGAGGTGAACCCTGTAAATGAATGTCAGTTACCATCTGATTAAGAACATATTACGTATACACTTGGTGCATGCACCATTAACTTCACTTCACATTTTCACCAGTTTAACATCACCATTCAAAGAAACTACAATTATTTTCCACCAAGCAACATCTGGTTAGACATAAGATGTGTGACTTGACTATAATAACTTGAATGCAAGAAAAGAGTGAGCTGTTGAGTGAAATTAGTAATCACTTAATTTCTTTTTGCACACATGTTACAAAACAGAGCACACTCAATTTTGTGATCTCACTTCATCCAGACACATCCTTAAAAACCACACGGTTAGTGTCCTCCATTCAAGTGACATGTTAATGTGTTCCTCTGTGGCAAGTGATGCAACCCCTCGCAAAGACGGCCATGCTCTTTCTCTTACCCTCTGTGTGGCAGTTGTGTGAGTTTGTTCACCAGCACTGGCGTACAGGATTTCCTCTCCTGTTTCTTTTATGTCCTGGGCCTTCACTGGTGATGGGTGGATGGGACTGTCTTCATGTATCTTCCCCAACTCTTCCTCACTTAGAGTGGTTTGCAAAGTTAACATCTTTCCAGTGTGTGCTGATTCGTGGTGTAGCTTTTCCTCATATGCAGATATTGCTTCTGATTCTGATCTAGTTATCTTTTGACCATCTGTTTTGAAATGTCCGTCCTCAATCTTTGACTCATTAGCTGAAGTTAGTAATGGGTCGACAAGCCCTTCGTCTCGAGCCAGTGGAAGTTGTTCAACCGTTGAAACAGGTGTCATATGACTCAAATGTTCTGCTTCAGAGACTAAACACTCTTTCTGCTCCAAACCTAAATCTGACGCCTCTTCTGAATCAACAGATTGCGGCGTCCATGGCCTTAGACTATCATCAATGCAGTAATCAAACGGAGTTGGTTCAAACTCACTGTCTGATGACAAAGACACAGGCGAAGATGACATTTCTTCAGGGCCAACATCCACAAAATAGGATGATAATATTCTCATGAATTCGGGTACAGGTGAGTCAGGCAACAATTGTCTGTACTCATTGACAGATGATATGGATTCAGGTGAGGACGGCCTCCTCTCAATTTCAATGGCTCTTGATGACGTGACAACCACCTCGCACTCTGAATCTGAACTCACTGAGTCGGGTGAGGATGACCTGTGTGTTGTCCATGTGGTGGTGTATTCCACCAGTGACACAGTAAATTGAGGGACAGGTGAGTCTGGAGATAGCTGCCTGTTTTCAGTATGCTCATGTGTCGATTCTGGGGAGGAGACTCTTTGGTCAAGCATTTGCATAGCTGACTCAAGTGACACAGGTTGATATTCAGATTCTGACTCGGGTGATAGAGGTCTGTCTTTCTCAGCCTGATCATCTGACGTCAAAGATTCTGGAGATGTTGGCCTATGCTCAGTGGACAAATGTTCCAAACCCAAAGGCATGTAATCTATATCTGATACAACAGATTCTGGTGATGACGATGCAGACCTAAGTGATGTAATGCAGACTGATAATGTGTTTCTAAATTCAGGCAAGGGGGAATCTGGGGAGAGTGCTCTAAACTCATCAATGGATATGTTAGATTCTGGTGATGATGCCCTCATTTCGGTCAACATGGCTGATTCAAATGACGTGGGATTGTAGTCTGCGAGGGAATCTGGGGAAAGAGGCCTATTACCATCCACAGGATCAGACACTGATAGAACCCCCAGGTCATCACCCATCTCTAGACCTGCCTGAGGGACAGCTCTTTCAAAGCTAACCTCTGTCTGTCTGTATTGGGTGGTTGGCGAATAACTCATGTGTTCAATCATTGGTGGTGGTGAATGCACAGCTACTGTGACAGATGTGAATTGCGGGCTAACAGCAGACAGTTTTTCATGATCAACCTGGGTAGTTTCTATTGTAGAAACTAAGGATATTTCTGAAACAGGTTCTGTGGCAGAGTCACTATAATTGGTTTGAAATCTTTCTTCTCGATCTAGTTCATTGTATTCAACAGTTTCTACATACTCTAATGTGCTGCCAACGTATTTCATAAACCCTGTTTTGCTACTGAATGTTTCCCCCACATACTGAGGGTCATGCACTTGAGAAATCAGCTTCCACATCTCAGCCTCATAAACCAGGTTATACTCTGCAACCAGAACAGCTGATTCCTGTGATGATGTGGCTAAAACTTCAGTGGTTGATTTAGCAGTCACTGGGATGTTTAGTTCAGTTACTAATGATTTCGGTGATAGTCGCAATTCATCTGCCTCTGAATCAATGGACTCAGGTGACACTGGTCTCTGTTCATTAACAAAAGACTCCACAGTTGGCACTAAGTCATCGGAATCGGAATATTCATCCGGTGTTAAATCTCTCACAGTCATGGAATACTCTACAATGGCCTTTGAAAAGTCAGGTATTGGTGAGTCAGGGGAAAGTGATCTGTATTCATCATCGGATTTCACTGACGTGGGGGATTGTGGTCTGCTTTCAATGAACGACACATCGAGCAAAGAAGAGAACATGTCTGACGTTACGGACTCTGGTGATGAAGACCTATAACCAGTTTCCATTGTGCTAGACTCAAGGAAACTCTGTGTAAAAGCAGGAAGAGGTGAATCTGGAGACAGCTGCCTATGTTCATCAACAGATCCAGTAGATTCTGGAGATACTGACCTGATATTTCTGAGTAATGTCAGCATCTCAGGTGACATGGGTTTGTATTCTGTCAATGATTCAGCTGATAATGGCCTCTCTTCCTCCTCTGATGTAACAGATACAGGGGAATCTGGCCTATGTTCAGAATCAAAAGTTACAGACGTCAAGTATTCACTTAATATGTACTCAATATCGGATGCAATTGACTCAGGTGAGGTTGATCGATACGTGTTTGTAATACATTCAAGTATTGCCTGTCCGTATTCAGGTATGGGGGAATCAGGTGACAGAGCCCTATATTTATCCCCAGATGCTATCGAATCTGGTGATGAGGGCCTGTCTTCATAGAATATGGATGTCTCAGACATAGACTCATATTCTATATCTGAGCATAGTGATTGAGGGGAGGTGGATCTGTGTCCAACAGTGGATAGAACAGGTTCAGGTATTGCTAGTCTGAACTCAGGTATAGGTGAATCAGGCGACAGAACCCCAAATTCATCTCCAGATGCAACAGAATAAGGAGATGTTGGTCTGTCCTCAAAAAGCCACGGAATGTACAAATCTGACTCCAAATCCATGTCAGAACCTATTGAGTCAGGTGATACAGATCTGTATCTTACTGCTGACATACTAGGCTCAGACTGTATGTACTGAGGCAGAGGGGAGTCTGGTGACAAACATCTGTATTCATCAATTGATGCCACAGATAGAGAGGAATCTGGTCTGTACTGAAATTCAAAGAGTTGAGAAATTAGAGGGGCAAATTCTATCTCTGAAGCTACTGATTCAGGTGATGAGGACCCGTATTCCATAGCAACAGCATATGACTCTGGTAATATGTGTTCAAACTGAGGTATGGGGGAATCTGGTGAAAGTCTTCTGTGTTTATTAACTGAGGACATTGAATCAGGAGATGATGCTCTCTCTTCAGAGAACATTGTGAATGTTAATTCAGGTTCCATCTCTAAATCAGAGGACAATGACTCAGGTGAAGAGGACCTGGTTCCCAGATGTGACATGATAGACTCTCGTAGTGCCTGTCTGAAATCAGGAATGGGAGAGTCAGGGGATAGAGGCCTAAATTCGTTCAGTGATCCTGTTGATTGAGGAGACGATGATCTGATAAATGACAGTAACATCACTGATTCAGGGGAGAAAGGCCTGTACTCTGACTCAGAATCAGGTGACAGAGGTCTCTCCTCGACTTCCGAAATGAATGACTCTGGTGAATCTGCTCTATCCTCAATGCCAATTGTTGAACACAACAAAGGTGCATACTCAATATCTGATGTAACAGATTCTGGAGATGATGGTCTAAAACCAACAAATGATGGAAGTTCAAGTAACCTTGTTCTAAATTCGGGTACAGGTGAATCTGGAGACAGGGCCCTGTATTCATCTCCAGATGTTACAGAATTAGGAGAGGAGGGTCGACCTTCATCGCATAGTGCCGCTAAAGACAT
The DNA here is from genome assembly GCF_963280865.1 of Gymnoscopelus braueri. Classification (NCBI taxonomy): domain Eukaryota; kingdom Metazoa; phylum Chordata; class Actinopteri; order Myctophiformes; family Myctophidae; genus Gymnoscopelus; species Gymnoscopelus braueri. The sequence goes on along the minus strand of NC_137620.1, from coordinate 25,639,395 downwards.
AATCCTGTGCTCTATATCTGAACAAACTGATTCAGGTGAGATGGATCTGTACCCTGCCGTTGAAGCTGTTTGCTGAAGAATAGCCTGTCTGAAATCAGGTATGGGGGAGTCTGGTGAAAGTCTTCTGTGTTTACTGACTGATGCTATTGAATCAGGAGAGGATGCTCTCTCTTCAAAGAACATTGTGAAAGCTAATTCAGGCTCCATCTCTGAATCTGAACATAATGACTCAAGTGAAGAGGATCTTGTTCCCATGTGTATGATAGCAGAACTTTGTACTGCTTGTCTAAACTCAGGAATGGGAGAGTCGGGTGATAGAGGTCTAAACTCATCCCCAGATGCAACAGAATAAGGAGATGCGGGTCTGTCCTCAAAAAGCCACAGATTATACAAATCAGCCTCCACATCCATATCGGAACTTATTGAGTCAGGTGATACAGATCTGTATCTTACTACTGACATACTAGGCTCAGATTGTATGTACTGAGGCAGAGGGGAGTCTGGTGACAAACATCTGTATTCGTCAATTGATGCCACAGATTCTGGTCTATCCTGAAATTCAAAGAGCTGAGAAATGTGAGAGGCAAATTCTATTTCTGAAGCTACTGATTCAGGTGATGAGGACCTGTATTCCATGGCAACAGCATATGACTCTGGTAATACGTGTTCAAACTGAGGTATGGGGGAATCTGGTGAAAGTCTTCGGTGTTTATTAACTGAGGACATTGAATCAGGAGATGATGCTCTCTCTTCAGAGAACATTGTGAATGTTAATTCAGGTTCCATCTCTAAATCAGAGGACAATGACTCAGGTGAAGAGGACCTGGTTCCCAGATGTGACATGATAGACTCTTGTAGTGCCTGTCTGAAATCAGGAATGGGAGAGTCAGCTGATAGAGGTCTAAATTCATTCGGAGATCCTGTTGATTGAGGAGAAGATGATCTGAGATGTGACATTAACATCACTGATTCAGGTGAGAAAGCCCTGTCCTCTGACTCAGAATCAAGTGACACTATATCTATAACCGACTCAGGCGACATGGATCTGCACCCTGCATTTGAAGCCATTAGTTGAAGAATAGCCTGTCTGAAATCAGGAATGGGAGAATCAGGGGAGAGAGCCCTATGGTCATCTCCAGATGCTATTGAATGAGGCGGAGATGGCCTCCCGTTAACTGAAAATAAGAGTGTGTCCAAAACCTCCATTTCAAATTCTGACATTACAGAAAGAGTTGACGATGGTCTGCTTCCAGTCATGGACATGGTTGATTCTACATAGTTTGTATACTGTGGTACAGGAGAGTCTGGTGACAGAGATCTAAACTCATTGACTGATGTTGTTGATTCAGGAGATGATGCCCTAATCTTTTCCATCAGCATCATTGACTCAGGTGATAAGGGTCTGTACTCTGGTATTGATTCTGGTGTAAATGGTCTCTCCTCAGCCTCTGATGCCACTGATTCAGGGGAATCCGGCCTATCCTGAGCACCAGGATAGACTGTTTCATCAGAAATCAATGGTGCACACTCAATATCTGAGGTAACTGACTCAGGGGAGGAAGATCTACATACACCAAACATAGAAACTGATTCCTGTAAAACTGGTGTAAAGTCAGGTATTGGTGAGTCAGGAGAGAGAGGCCTGTGTTTGTTCACTGATGCTATCAATTCAGGAGATAGTGACCTAAACTCAACAGGATACAATGTAGTGTCAAATAACTCAGTTTCAGTGTCAGATACAGGTTCAGGTGATGACATTCTATGACCTGAAAATGAAGGTTCAGGGAGCGAGACTGAATACTGGAGAATGGGTGAATCTGGAGACAAAGCCCTATATTCATCCAGGGACTTCACTGACTCCAAGGAATCAGATCTGAGAACAGCCAGTGATCTCAGTTCATCAGGTGAGAGGGGTCTATACTCTGACACAGAGTCTGGTGACAGGGCTCTACCAAGCTCTTTCATATCCGTCTCAATCTTTACATACTCTGTCCTTGTTCCGGCATATTCGAACACTCCAGTTTTGCTCATGAAAGTTTCTCCTACATACTGAGGGTCGTTAATTTGAGAGATCAGCTTCCAAAGATCTGCATCATACACTAGTCTGTAAACTGGTATCTGGATCACTTTAAACATTGGAGCAGCAACTGCAGGCCCTTCTCCAGGCTTGAGCACAACAGAGTCAGGCGAGTCTGGTCTCTGCTCTGTAAGGGCCTCTGAAGCTGAATGTCCATATTCAATATCTGAGAGCACTGATTCTGGTGAAGAGGATCTATACGCAACTGTGTCCGACTCAGTCATTGGTAGTTTAAAGTCAGGGATGGGTGAGTCAGGTGACAATGCCCTGTTTTCATTTACAGATATTACTGAATCAGGTGAGGAGGGTCTATCTTGACTGAAAAGCCATGGGCTGCACAATTCGGTCTCTGATTCAACACTTGACAACACTGACTCTGGTGAGGTTGACCGAAGAGCAGGCTGCACAACTTCAGCATGTGAAGTAAAGAATTGGGGAACAGGAGAATCTGGTGGAAAGGCTGTAAAATCCTCAAAAGACGCTGGGGAATCTGATCTGAAATGATCTATCACGTTAAGCTCGTCAGCTGACAGTGGTCTAAATTCTGACTCAGAATCAGGTGACATTGGTCTATATTTTTCCATGATAGGCTCCTTGTCATTTTCTGTGTACATGGTTGCTCTATATTCATCACCTGAATCTGGAGACGAGGGTCTGGCCTCATAGAATAATGATGATGATGAGATATCCCCATATTCTACATCTGAACATAATGACTCGGGTGACGAGCACCTATATCCTCTGCAGGAAACTGCAGACTCAGGTAAAACCAGGCTAAACTCAGGAATGGGTGACTCGGGTGAGAGTGCTCTGTATTCATTTCCAGATGCTATTGAATCAGGAGATTCTGGCCTCTCCTCAAAAAGCCTTGAACTGTGTAAATCAGACTCCAATTCCATATCTGACAATGACTCAGCTGATGATAACCTGTGATAAGATTTAAAGGGTTCAGACACAAAATACTGGGGAATGGGTGAGTCTGGAGACAACGCTCTGTTCTCATCTAAACTCCTTACTGACTGTGGAGAATCTGCTCTCAATTCAGCCATCAACCTCAGCGATTGAGGGGACATGGGTCTATATTCTAAATCAGAATAATCTTCCGGTGACAAATGTCTTTGTAAAGGTCTAGGCTCTGATCGTAGGCCAGCACGGTCATTCACGTCTGTCATATGTGGTTCAGTTTGAATATACTCTATCCTACTTCCGGCATATTCAAAGACTCCTGTTTTACTCATGAAGGTTTCACCGACAAACTGTGGGTCACGGATATGTGAGATCAACTTCCAAAGCTCTGCATCATACACAAGTCTGTATACTGGCACTCTGACTGCTGTTGGGGATAAATCCATATGACGTTCATGCATAGGGGCTGTAGACTTTACTGGTATAGGTTGGTCTGTAATGCCATTATCACACACAGTTTCTGATGATAGAGGTGACATATGATCTGAAGATTCAGCTACATTTGACACTTTCAGCTGTTTTTCTATACTAGATTCAGGTGATACTACCTGACATTTTGTAACATCACTGGCAGTTTCACATTCAGTTTTTCTTGATTTCTTAGATTTTCGTCTTTTCACAGTTTTTGCCTTATCAGTTATCAGGCTGGGTTTTGTCTCCTCTGTTTCTCCTGGGTAAGACTCATGAGATACATCTTCTGTTAAATAGTCTAATACAGATGTAACTGTCTTAGTTTCTTTAGTCAGTATATGTGATTTAGCATCTAGCTGTTCATTATTGAAAGTATGTGGCATTGCAGATGTCAAATTCAGAGGTATGGGTTCACCAGATGGCAATACATTTTCAGATTGAACCATCTCAGTCACAGAGCCATATTCAGCCAAAGTTTCCAAATGTAAAATCGACTTTGCATCAACCTTTCCTGACGACAGAGCTTCTGGTGACTCTGACCTATCCTCTGTGCTTACTGAGTCAAGAGCCATTGGAATATATTCCGTATCTGAGGATAACGATTCAGCAGATGATGGTCTGTGTCCTATTTCTGCAAGTACAGATACAGATTGTGATCCTCCGAAGTCAGGTATGGGTGAGTCGGGTGACAGTGATCTTTGCTCTCCAGCTGATGCTACTGATTCAGGTGAAGATGGTCTATTTTCAAAAAGTAATGCAAGAACTGGAATTGGATCATCTCCTCTGTCAGAAAATACAGATTCTGGACTTGAAGATCGATAAGCGGTCACTAAAACCACTGGGTCAGATTGCCCATATTGGGGAATTGGAGAGTCTGGTGACAGTGGTCTGTATTCATTGACTGATGAGACAGATGTAGGAGATACTGTTCTCATATTCACCATTGAGATAAGTGACTCAGGTGACAGTGGCCTGTAGTCAGGTAAAGATTCAGGGGAAAGAGGTCTGGTTTCAGAATCAAGTGTAACTAGTATGTCCTTTGTTAATAATGCTGTTACTTCATACTGTGGTTTCTGATCATAGTCTATTCCATGTCCAGCATACTGAAATACACCTGTTTTACTATGGAATGTTTCTCCTACATACTGTGGATCATGGAGTTGAGAAATCAACTTCCACAGCTCTGCATCATACACAAGTTCATACTCAGGCACTTGTATTGCTGTAGAAGGTAAAGGTAATGTGGACTCGGCTGCTTTTGTATGACGTTCTGAGGGATTTGAAATGACATCAGATGAAAATAACTCAGAGTTAGGAGATGACACTCTGCCTTCTGCCATCGACATTGCTGAGTCAGGTGACATAGGTTTGTAGTCAGCTGCAGACTCTGGAGAAAGAGGTCTTTCCTCTGTTTCCTCAGTGTCGGACACAGACACAACAACCCAGTCATCATCAAACTCAGAGATTGACTCGACAGGTGATGGGGATGCGTCTTCTGTAGGTAATTCTGCTCTGAGGTCTGGTATGGTTAAGTCAAGGGAGATTGTTTTGTATTCTGATGTATACAGCAATTGATCCTTTTTTAAAATGACAGACTCTGGTGACAGTACCCTGTCCTCCATGTCAAAAGTTAAAGACTGAGATGAAATGGATCTACCACCACTGTAGTCGCTGTCTGGTGAAAGTGGCCTTCCAAATGGCTTTTTGTTTGGAACCATTGGTGTCAATGACCTTTCCTCTGTTTCAGATGTTTGCAACGTGGATGTAGCATCTGTTGCAATCAGCAGGGCTTGTCCTTCCCATTGAACAACAGCGGGTGGAAGGGGAGACAAGGGCCTAAACTGAGGTATAGGGGAGTCAGGCAATATATAACTTAGTTCCTTTGTTGAAGATATTGAGTCTGGTGATGAGGCTCTACTCTCTGTCAGTAGTACTGACATGTCAGGAGTGGATGGACGATTCATATGTATTGCTGAGTCGGGTGATACCAACCAACACTTATCGGCAGATGTCATAGATTCAAGAGATGATCTATCAGATGACCTTTGGAGTTCAAGAATGTACTCTGAGGCCAATTCGGGCGATGGGGACCTATTTAGACCTGATTCAGGTGTCAGGGGCCTACAGGCCTGTTTATCGTATATTGATGTTGAGGACTGTGAATCTGCTGCCTTTTCTATATAGGCTATATCTGCATTTCGAGTTCCATCCTGCATGAGTGGTAATGTTATCTCAAAACTATACTCAACCCCTTGCATGAGAGATTTGCCTGATTGAGGATCAACTACTAGAGGACTTTCTAGCTCCTTTATGGGCTTGGCAGTTGAGTCATGTGACACCTGAATGAAGGCTGTTGAGACCATGGAATTCGTTGTTTGAACCACTGAAATTGGACAGATAATACGGGGCAATGTTTGTAGTAATGTGGTAGTATCATTTGCAGGCTTACAGGTTTGGGAAATGGCTTCATAAACCTCTGTAACTTCAACAGCCAGCTGAACTTCATCCATCCCCAATGTAGCTTGGATTGACTCTTCACTGGATGTGTCCTTAGCCTCCAGCGGTACGCTTTCAGTATCTGAAGCCGTCAAATCAACGTCAGACCCATAAAGGACACCGTACAGTCGACGAGTTACTTCATTCAAATGCTCCTCTGAAAGAGCCTGTCTTATGGTTGCTGGTTGGGCCTGCTTAGATTCTAATCCAATATTAGCAGCAGTGAGATGTTCACCAGGCAAAGACAATATTTCAGTCCTAACTTCATGTGTAATGCTACTTGTAAAACATTTTGCTGAGATGCTCTCAGTCCCCTTCAATTCCATAGCCAGTTCACTGAAATCTGGTTCAGCCTGATCAGACTCTGTCAAACTATCTCCAAAATCCGTCATGGACAACGGGCGACTTTCACATACACCTGTTCGAGAATGGTTGGATGACTCTCGCCAAGTCACCGGTGACAACCAATGACTGCCATATTCAGGACGGGTCATCTGTAGACACTCCAAGCTCCATCCCTCTCCACCCACAGCCCCTTCCTCCTCCGCCACCTCTTCAGCTGGCTCAACAGTGGGATACAGAGGAGGGGTAACCTGGCCAGATAATTTGGGTGCCCCTTTGTACACAGGATCTATCACATGGGACCGGAGCTGGTAGGGGGAGGTGCGGTACAATGTGAAGAAAGGACTTACTCGTTTTAGATTTCCCTGATGTACCGATTCCGTTGCTTCTTCACAATCTCTTTGCGATGTGCTGAGAAAAGAGAGTTTGTAATGGTTAGTCCCCACAACAGATACAAAATATTATCAGTGGATTTCTTTTGTTGCTTTTTCCCCGAATACACATGTGTGTGTTGTCACTGCTGTTGTACCCTACTGACTCACCTGCCAGTGAGGAGCCCCCACCGGGAGGACGTAGAGCCTTCGCCCTACTCCTCCCGCCCAACACTCCCTGCTGACAGGTGCCTCCCCAGTCTATAGGATTATGTCCAGTGATATCACCCTCCCGCCCCGCCTTCCCTCCCCCGAACACGGGCCAATTGTGTTCATAAAGACGCTCGACAAAAAAAGAAAAAATAGACGCTCGACAAAGCCAGATGCACCACGGTGGATTCCAACCCACAACCTCTGTGGTGGTGGGCAGGCACTTTACCACTGCACGACCGGAGCGCCTTCTCAAGGTATCTTAAAACCACAAAACATCCCTCCACACCACACCTCAAAAAAATTGTCATGCTCATTAACGATCCCATTATACTTACTATGTTATTTCCATTTCTTTTTGCCGTTTCTCCTTCTGAGCATTTCTCAGGAGGCCTGTTGCTAACGCGTCCGTCTCTGACCGTCCCGTCGTCTCCTGGAGCGATGACAAGCTGGAGGACAGGTCCTCTGCTGACACCATGGGTACTTGTCTTCCAGAGCCTGGACTCCTGGCTGTGGATTCTGAACGTCTGCCTGGCCTGGGACTGTCAAAGTCCTCATGAAGGGCAGAAAAACCTAAGAAGTGGTACAGTATAGTGATTGGTAAATCATTTCTCTCTAGATACAATTGTATCAATTGTATCTACATCAAGCCAACATTAGCTTATGTACAGTACCTTCACTATGATGATCCAGCGCTATAGTTCTCTCTATTTCTGCATAAGTGTGTGATGATGTCTCATCCTCTGTGGACTTGGTCATCTTGGTTTCAATGAGGTGAACAATGTCCATTCGATTGATCTTTGTCAGTCTTTTTATCAATGTATTTTCTGTGGAAAAATGATCACAAATTACCAAAAGGGATATCATTGTATCAAAGATACCATCTTTTTATGTTTTTTTTTTAAAATAAATGAATGCCCCATTTTATACTTTGTAGTACGACAGTGCCCCACAAAGTAGTGAAGAATTGTCAATCTACAAATTCACAATGCGTTGTGACGTGTGTACAGTAGATCAGATTTTTTTTTGCTAGTTTGGACAAGTTTTAAAAATGTTATACTATCTATGAATACTATCTATCACTATCACAAACCTGTGCCATCTTTTCCTTCCCTTTCTGTCCACAGTCTCAGCAAGGCATGGCTCTGGTCCTGTAGTGAGTTGGGGTTCTCAATCCTTATCAGGTTTATCCTCTCCTCACTGAAGTCCAGCTCACGTGCAAGCTCTTTGGGGAACAGAAAACAAATGGTTATAACACCAAGGAATGTTTTGAATACTCCTCAACATCTCAAAGTTGTCATCATATGTGCATGTTTGCTTGATATAACACATGTTGACATGATTGTACTGCATGTACTGCAGTAAATTAGGTTTTCAGCAGACACAAGTGCGCTGAGCCCTGTTGCTATGTTGTATTTCCACTAAACAATGCCCATTAAACTATGATTTTATATACCTGCAGCTATTTTTAGATCCCAGATGTTTTCCACCTGCACAAGAAGCATTTCTGCCATCCGTAGTGACTATCCATTGCACATTTTTTAAATGATGCACCAGATGTATATTGGACTTTTGTATATTTTAATTTATTAGCTTATTAGCTCTTTCCAATTCTAACTCTTTCTGTGACTGCAACATTTGAGAACTTCATTTCACCCTCCTGTAATAATAATATTAAACTTTATTTATATAGCACCTTTCATGACATGAATGCAGCTCAAAGTGCTTTACAAACAATAAATAAAGCAGAAGTGCTTTACAGAAAAAGCAATCATATGCAGAAAAAAACTATAACTAGAAAAAGTGCTCCTCGGAGCACAGGTCTCCACCAGGTCAGGTACGTTATTCTGGCCTCCTGGTGGCGCTATAATAGGCCAATGTGAAAAGGGTGCCAACCGTGCCATTTATTCTTGCATTGACACTGCATTCATGATTTGAGGCATTTTGTTCCAAAAATGTGTTTTGCTAAATTAGACCTGCTGGTGGCGCTATAACAGGCCAATGTGAGAAGGGTGGCATTTCTTCCTCGGCCTAGTGGGAATGTGCGTGTGAAATTTCACGGAAATCCCAAGCTGTGTGTATACTTTGAGGCTTTTTGTTCAAAACGGACCAATCCTGCAAACTTTGGAAGCCAACCTTAGGCAATGAGGATGGAATATGGGAAATCGGACAGATCCGTGTTGATCACATGACTATAGTGATACTGTGTACCGATTTGCATGACGTTTGGATAAAATTTGTAGGAGTAATATTAAAAAATGGGTTTTGCACAAATCGGCCTCCTGGTGGCGCTATAACAGGCCCATGTGAAAGATTTGGGGCAGAGGTTCTGAATTGGCATCCAGGGAGTGTGTGTGCACAGTTTCGGAGCGACCGGGCCAACGGTGCCGGAGATTAGCTGGTGACAGACGGACACACACACGGACACACACACGGACGGACAAGGGGTAAAACATACTCTCTCGCCATGCCTTCGGCCTGGCGGAGACAATAAACCACTCTGTCATCATGTGATGTGATGACAAAGTTGATTCCGACTCTGACAGAGAGATTATGTTTGATCACAGAGATGGTGATATTGATAGAGTGTGTGTAGTATTTGTTAGCTCAGACGGAAATGTTGTTGAGAGACAGTTTTCAGCTACCCAACATATTTGGGTAAAACACAGAGTGTAATATAGGTCTAGATGTGGAGCAGCTGCGCTTCCTCTGGTTGCCTCTGTGGATGCGAGTGCTCAGCTATAATAACATAAGACTTGTATTTAGTCAAATAAAGGTGTCTTTAGCTATTGATCTACATGTGGTACTTGTGAATGAAGCCGTATAAGTCATCTAGTGTGGTAGGCTAATAGTCTCATGGCCAGAGGTGGTTCTGTTTCGTGATGTCTTGCATGTTGCAATATGATCTGTAGTTGGTCTACTTTCAAAGGACAGACACATACAGACATACAGACACTCACCCGTCCAGCTGAAGCCCAGGTGGTCGGCAATGATGGCCAACCGCTGCTCTTTCCTCTCTGCTTCATCCTGTGGATCTACTGCAAATACCACCAGACAGCCATGAGCAGCCAGAACCGCAAGGATCACCAAAATACGTCAAACTAATTTCCATCAAGTACATAAGAAATCTTCACTGGCTTTCTTTTCTTGTGTGGTGTGGGGAATTTGGAAGTGGACTTGACCTTGAGGTTGGCACACATCTACTTTAAAAGTATCACACTGGTTTATTTTATTAAAAGTAACAGTTATTTAATTATATCAAAGCTAAAACAATTGGAGGGTGGTAAACACTTGTCATAGATGGCCATCACATACCCTCTGACTATGGATAAAAAAAATCACTACTAAATTGACTAACTAACCCTAATTCCTGAAAAATGTTTTGGCATAGTTTCAATTTGAAATTATTTCTTTTTGAATCTCTCGATAACAGTCTTTAAATAGCTTCAGTACAATAAAGACTTTAATTCAATCTTGAGATTTTAAGAACACATAGAAGGAAAGAGATAGACACGTCACAAACACAAACACAGTTCAAGCAACACAGCCACAGAGTCCTAAGCTAAAAAGATGTTAAACTATGACAGAAAGAGAGGCGGCACCTTCACGACTATAGAATACTACTGAGGCACAAGAATGTGCCCCGAGAGAAGGGGGGTACCTTGACTTCGGACTTTATCGTCTGGGATTCGCTGCATCTGTGTCTCAACAGGGTCATCCCACAATGGTCTAATAGGAAAGACGTCTCCTGACGGAGGGAACTGCATTTCAGGGAAAGTTTCTTTTTCAATGACTGAGGGATCTATTAGACTGCTCTCATCATCTGAGTAGGCAGCTGAAGCCTCTTGCTCTTTGTCTTTCTCAGCCTGTGCCAATCTCGCCACAAGTTTTGCAGCTTCATCACTTATTTCTTCAAAGAACTCAACAGATAGTTTGCGTGGTCCACGTTTTTCTTTAGTGGGTGTTGACGTGTGGGAGATTTGACCAGCTTTGCCTCGGACTGGCAGTCTAGACTGGAAACCCTTAGACTTTGCGGACTCGACGCTTAATGGTCGGCCCTGTTCCTTTTTAGCAGATGGCCTGGAGGAATCCCCTTCACAAAAACTCTTGGCTTTGAAAGATGATGTCTTGGTTTTGCCATCCACATAGGGACCTGCATCTGTCTCAGATTTTCTCCTGCTGTCCTTCTTTACAGGGACTTTAAGCTTTCTTTCATAGGCAGATTCAGTACGCTTGGCCATAGAATCTGTCTTTTGAGAGCCCGCCTTGACAGGAATTCTAGATTTGGACTCAGCAGTGAAAGAAGACTCTTTCTTAAGAATGGTTGTAGAGGAAGTTGCATGAGATGAAGAGGAGGTTGACAATTGACCTCGACCTTGAGAAACTGCCTTAGATTGGGTTTTGGCTGGCGTCTTTTTCACACTAGTGGATGTAGTTTCTTTGGACTTTCCTGATGATTTGGGTGCTTCTATTACTGACTGTGGTTCCTCTGGCGAGGAATCAGAGGACTCCTGGCCCTGTTCAGAGTACACAGATCTGGTTACTGTGCTTTCTGCTGTCTGTACATTTGTTATCATTGGATCAGAGGAACTAGCGTCTAAGGGGCCTTCCTGTGGATTTTTATTTGTTTTCGCTTCTACAGCTTCAGGTGAAGTTTGATCTATCTTTGTAGGTTTGGCTGAGGCTGAAACGGCTATTCTAGGAATTTTAGATTTAGAGACATCAGATTTGGAGGTTGTCTGATCATCTTCAACATGAGCTTCATGCTGAGAATCAGTGGTTTCTTTTGATTTATCATCTTCCTCCACCTTAACCTCCAATGTTAGATTGAGGGCAACCTCGGTTTCAGCTGCTGCTGTACTAACTTCTTGCCTAGGTTCTTCTAAGATTGCCTCCTCAATGGGCTGTTCGCCTATCTGGAAAAAGGCAAAGCCACCACCCTCTTCTTCATAGCTCCTCTTGGTCATGTCAATAGCACCACTCCTGGTCATCTCAAAGAGCTTCCCCTCCTGGAACAGGAAGGGGTTGGGCTCACTGGTGGGAGTGCTCTCCTCTGTCGGAGTCCTTACAGGGGATGTGTCTGGGGTCGCCTGTGGAGACTGCTGGTCGGCCATCAGATTCAGTATCTGGTTCAGTATCTGATCCTGCTCTTTGCTGTGATCCACGAAAGCAGCCGCCTTGTTCTCACACATGGCAGTCCAGGGGTCAGACTCTGCTTTGGCAGTGACACCCTTAGACTCGGTTCTGGGAGCTTCCACCAGGTCATCATCCTCTTCTGTGTCATCATAAATACAGATCTCTGGTTTAAATGTCTCCTTTGCTTGCCCAATGACAACAGGAGCACTGAGTCCCGCCTCTGATGATCCTGTATGTCCACTCGGATCTCCTTTCACTTCATCTGTTACATTGCTACCTGAACTAACAGCCTGTGGACTGCCAGTGGCCAAGGATTTAACTTCACTCTCATCTCTATTGTTTTCCCTGCATTTCCTCAGGCTCTCTTCCTTCTGCTCATCTGTTATGTTTGCAGCGCATGAAGTCACTGCTGCTGTTTTAGCAGTCATTTCCTTGTCAGCTGCTGACGATGGCGGGACTTCCTGTGCTTGTTCAGTTTCTGCTTTAGATTTTGAACCATGCTGATCTGAGACAGAATGAGGTCCCTTTGATATGACATTGGTTGTTGTTGTCGCACTCTTGGCCTCTTTGCTGTGGAGTCCTTCATGCAAACCTGCTGGAAAAGGAGAGGGAGGTTGTACTTTAATATGGGAATCAACAAAATTAGCTAACTCTGAATCCTCTCTGGGCCTAGAGAGCCCACTTTCATGTTTCTCACTTGTCGGCTCTAATGTTTCGCAGCTGTCATCCCCTACTCTGGGATCTGCTGAGGCATTCATATCTTTCCTAGAGTTCTTTTTGCTCCTCGCATCTTGCTCCATCTCATCAAATGTTTTTATTTTGGCTGCCATCTTAAACATCTCTTCCTCAGGAGTGATTTTTCTCAGAGCTTCACTGCTCTCTGATGCATCTTCTCCCTCTGGATCTTCGGGGATAACAGCCGGTTTGGACTGAACAGAGAGGAACATGTGGTCGGGGGTTTTAGGGTTTACCTCATAACTTACCTCTTCAGAGCTAGGGGTTTCAGGGGAGAGGGGACTCTTACCAGAACTCGTCATCTGAGATGTCTGCTCACAACTGTCATCACTGGCACTAGCCTCGTGGTCTCGCAGCAGCCTACTACGCAAAGCATCTGGGGGGAATTCTGGGGCTTTGGAGGGCTCTGGGTGGCTAGAGGATTTATTAGGCTGATCTAGAGTGGGGGGGAAGCCTGGTTGTCTCTTTTGCTCAACAGGGCTGTTTTCTAAGGAGTCACGACAGGGGGATTCCATTGTGGGGCTGGGCTCAATGGAGTCTGGGGACTTATGTGAGGAGTTTTCTTCCAGGGGACTACCCTCTAGAGAGTCTCGGTGGCTGATTGTCAAAGAGTCATCAGCTAAAGGACTGAGGGCATCTGAGTCTTGTCTTAAATGCAGCTCTAAGCTTCCATGACGCTGAGACGATGACCTAGAGGCTGGAGATCCAGCTAATGATAATACTAGCTGACCGTCAGGGCTCTCCTCATCACTAAGAAAAGTTTCTAAAGTCTCTGAGATTCTCTTTGTAAGCTTTTGCGGCTTAGATGGCTTAGAATCGCTCCTCATTACTGATAAAGACTCACTTGTGGTACGGTCATCTGCAGCCTCACTGGATGAGACAGGGAGGGTCATTTCTGTAGACAGCTGGTCATCAACGGTCCCCACACCAGAATCTGCAGACTTCTCTTTCATGTCACCCGATGTTTTCGTGGTCTGATCTCCATTTTTGGGAGTGAGAGCGAAGCTTTCAGGGCTTGTACCTGGAGTTGCTAAGCCCTCATGTTTGTAACTGTCCTCAGAGCTCAGATGAGACGTACCATCCCCAGGACTGGCACTTAGAGAGTCTGCAACGCCTTCATGTTTCGAACTATCAGAGCTATCATCAAGGCCACAACTTCCAAAGTCTACAGTTTCAGTGAGCTCAGAGCATGGGTCCGGAATTGACTTTTTTTCAGCATCTCTCTCCTGATGAGTGAATTCTTTCTTGTGGGGTTTTGAGTCCAGAGATACTTCTCGTTCATGAGAGACACTGGGGGTTATGGCTTTGGTCATTGTTTTGGACTGGATAGTTTGTGAGTCTATACTTTGCTGAGGTAATGCCCCAGTGGATGATTTGAGTTCAAACAGCCCTGACTTTCGCTTTGAGGGGTCCTGCCCCGTTTGAAAGGATTGCATTAGCTCTTTTACTGTCATTGTCTCCTCAAGTTTCTCGGATTCAGTTTTGGGGGACTTAGGGGTGCCCTGTTTGGCTTTAGGGCTTTCTTTGGCCTTTGGAGAAGGTTTGCTCATAACAGGTAACTGTGAAGGTTTGGTACCAGTGACCTTTTTGCTCTTTTGTTCTGCTTCCACTTTCTGTTGAAGTGCTTTGACTTTGTCTTTTATTGACCCAATGGGAGTCTCCTCAATCACTGGGGATACTGGTGACACAGGAGCAGGATCTGTGGGTACAACTAGCTGCGTAGTGGCCCCTGTTGACTCCTCTGCCTGCCCTTGCTCCTTGCCCTTCCGCCTTGCTGGCTTTTTTATGTCACTGACAGTGGTTCTGTCCTGTGATTTGGTTGGTGTAGTTGGTTTGGTATTTTCACGCAGGACAACGTCAGTGAATTTTTCTTGGACCACCACCTCTTTTTTAGCCTTTGCTTTAGAGCCCACTGGTGCATCGAGGAGATATTCTTTGAGGTCACCACTGTTCTTTATAGCTTTGGGCCTTGGAGCCCCTTTATTTGCCCTGGTTTCACGCAAAACAGGGCTTTCTAAGGGTGCCATGTTTTTGGCCTCCTCTATCTCACTGTCTGAGAGCAGGACCCACTCTTCAGCCATTCTTGCTGCCTTGGCTGCCTCCTCTGCCACCTCACCCTCATACATTCCACTCCTCAGTATTTCACTGACTTTCTCTAGGTCCTCTTTGACCTTCTCTAAGTCCTTCTCCATTATTTCTAATGGCTCTCCAGACACCTCCTCAGCCCCCTTTTCTATGCCACCCCCTCCTAATGACGTTGATTTCTCTGTGGCATCTGCAGTCAAGATGGCAGTCATTTTGATCAGGTCTTGCTTCATCTCTGACACGTCGGACAGAAGGTCTGGTTCTCGGATCAGCTCTGATTTCAATGCTGATGTCTCCGACTCTTCATCTTTCATTTGGAAGAAGGACGAGTAAGGAGTAAAGAAAATCAAAAGTTCAAATGAAAGGAGACAGACATGGAGAATATGGTCAGGACAGGAGCAGAGCACGGGGATCAGGATCATAGGGAAAAAGGTTCACAATGGATTCAACATCAGGGCAGCAGAGGAATTGGATTTCTACTGTACGTTCGGTTGTATTTTGTGGTAAAGTTTGTGGTAAAGCAAACCAAACTGAACAAGAATAATGGGAAGGGATATGAGCAGGAAATAACTTGCTTATACGCAGACTCAGCACACCCACACACACACACACACAGAATGAAAACCAAGGACATTAAAGAAATAAGTAAAAGTAGACCAGACAAATGTGAGCACACAGTAACGATACCTGAACAAATAGGATGACAAGGAAAAACAAAGGAATCGGAATATGAAGACATCTCAAGATTGTAGTAATGTGAAACTCATGTAGAAAAATATAAATGAATAACATGCAAACAATTAAGAATGGTTGTTGTATCTTTCAAAGAAAGCCAGTGAAAACAATAAAAGAAAATATTCCTGTGCTTTTTGTACCAAGCAAAGCTACTTTGACAACATTACTCAGTAGCACTTAACCCAAAGAAATGGAAAACTGAAACATGTATCTGCAATGGAAGGACCAGCTTTGTATTTGTTTAGCCCTTCATTCTATCTTCACTACAAATAAACAATGAAAATGTATAATCATAACAGTTAAATCATAGCACAGTGTACCGAGCCATAGCCAAATAGAATCTCAGCAAACACAAGAGCCAAAGGAACTTCCAAAAACATGACACATATTATATAGACATGCAAACACACACACACGCACACATTTATGTTAGGCAAGTTATTTCCATGCAAATCAAATGGAGAAGTGAAGAGTGAGTGGGGTGAGTCAAGAGATGAGTTATCATAGATTTGTGGTAATGAAGAAGATCTATAATGGTGTGTTAACTGACATTCAATAATGTGGTGAATCCTTGATTATTATTTCTCAGCTAATAAAACTATATACTGTATTTTCTCTTCAGCAGGCGTACCCTGATAACAATTATGTTAGTCTTTTGATTGTGATGTTAAATTCAGGCAAGGGTACATTTGCTCAATTACTATTAGATTTTCAGAGGCTGAAGGCCAATTCATACAACCAAACGGAAAGGCTAGGAGGGTAGGGAAGGGCTGGCTCTGGTTATTGTGGACTGGTGCACAACTGGTTAGTCACTGGGGTACTACAGCACTAAAAGACATCAGCACAGTATGACTGAGTCTTGCTTCACGCTTCTCCATACTGCACTGTACATCCAATTTCATAATCTTAACACAAAGGAGTTGGAGGTAAAACAGTTGGAGGTTAAACAGGGGGAAAGACCTACTGTAAAATGTGAAGACCGTGTGTGGCAGGTGAGAGATGATCAAAAGAAAATAAATGTGATAAGTTGGACCCTTATGGAGGAACGTAACACTGACTTGGGGAGATGAAAGTGGTGCTGTTATGATTTTGTGATCAGAAAAGCATGAGGAACCAAAGGGGGCTTTGAAAAAGAAGCGTCTTGTCTACAGCGTGGCAGAGGGAAGTGAAGCTGGACTAAAGTATTAGATTAATAAAATCACACAGTAATACTCATTACTACAGTAGGAATAATATAACTGGGAACCAATTCTGTATTATTGTTAGTTAATTGTCAAGATCAGGAAATACAAACTTACTATACTATGATTTACTATAAGTAGGTATTTATAGAATTTTAAATTTTTAGTAGTTTATTACACGGCTTTGTTGAATGCTTGATTCTGATTAATCAACTACTGCATTAGTGCATTCTGCAGTTTATTTCTTGATAGCAGACAACTGTTCTCAATAACAGACCACTATTGAATAGGAAACTTGAATGCTAACGAAATCCTTTTAACATCAATATTTTCTTTGCCCATAAGTAGCCGTGTAACAAATGGGATAATGTACAGTGAGGGGGTCATTACTGGAAAAATAAACCCAGACATAGTGAATAAGTTTAATGCACAGTGGCCGGCGGCCGCATCACTATACATTAATCCTTACTTTGAACATTAGAACAGAGAAAAAGAATAAATGTCTTACATTTGTCGAGTGTTCTGCCAGTCTGTAAAAATAGACAATACAGTGCCAATTAGTTTCATTTCACCATTACAACTTTCTACTTCAGAGCACTGAGAACAGCACACCAAAGACACAAATGAAACAGCTCAAATGGATTCCATAATTTGCAATTGACTTATGCATTAAAATACAGTATATGGTATATGGTAACATATATAACATTAGCATATTTGGCTTCATACAAGCCTATCAGTGACCAGGACACATCAGCAGAGCAACAGTAGTTAGTTGGGGGAGGAGGTTCAGGTTACCTCTTCCTCTTGCTCTGGGTCTGAGTCGGACTCCTTGGGGAGAGCAAGCGGCGGTGAGAAGCAGGGACAGAGAGATGGACAGATAGAGACCGCAGACAGACAGACAGACAGACAGAATGATAGGGGGGTAAAAAAGAGAGCAAGCGAGGCATGGTTATCATAGCTATGAAAAGGGACAGTCAGTGGGAATTTAGGGGGGCTGCAATCAATGTATTATGTTGTCAAACATTGATATAATAAACAGAATTTATATTCACAAACTTCAAAGAAAATAATAGTTAGTGTTGTGTTATGACACAGAAAGTACAAAATAATACAACTTATATTAGTATACACTGTCACATATTGGAGCAAAAAAGTAACAGTTAAGATATTTTAGGATAGTCTTGGGCAATAGAGTATACCTTTCATTAGATGTGGATTCACACATCTATTAGACCAACAAAAATTCACTTGCTTGAAATTTGAAAAGCACTGTGAAAATGGCAATATCTCCCAGCATTAGACATTAGCATGATTTAAGTCAAAATGTAAGTCAGACAGGAACTAAGGATCTGGTGAACACACTATTCTTTATTATACAGGGCCCTTACCTTCGAGTAAGATGGGAGCGTGATATTGAGGTTGCAGATGGCACCTGGCGTCAGTGATCTGTAGTTCCTTGGTTCTTTCATGAAGGACAGACGACCACAGGGCTCCTGAGTGTTGTCTCGGATCTACAACATCGAAGACAGTTACCAATCGACATCCAGTAGCTGATTATTTGCAGGACAAAATGAACAAAGAGGGAATGCTGCTCACTTTGATGAAGAGTGCTAGTCTGTTCTCCTTAAAGGCATAGAAGCTGAAGAGATGGTGCTGGCCACTCTTGGTGAGAGGCACCAGGTTTCCAAAGCAGTCTGCATAGATGGGTTTACCTTCCAGGACCTAGCAAGAAGTAATGGCAAATATTAATTATAGAGGGGAAAATGATGACGAACATTTGAATTTCACACTCACATTTGCACAGGTTAACAAGTGGGTAGTGCCTAGCAAAGCCACAGTCCAATCCTGTTGACCACTGTTGTCTGTTGCTCAAGGCACCGTAGACATTGAGGGAACGCTAGTGTTTCTCATTCACGTTCCGCTCCCAGCAAGGCCAGGGGTTTTAACTGGTAAACTTCTGGGCACAATCCCTCTATACCGTCTCTACCCACAATTACTTATCCAGTACTTCTCCTTGTCTTTCAAGCTGAAGTTGAAGTCCCCTCCTTTGCTCTAGCCTGTATCTGTAGTTATTTCTCGTATATCTCGTTTCTCGACCACCTCAAATCCTGTTGTCCTGATATTTACTCTGACACAATTTGTCTGTGCTTCATCTATTGTTCTTTATCCATCTTCCCCACTCCCTTCCTCCATCCTCACCTCCACATCTCGGCTACGGGCCACCTCAGTGAAGTTCTCCTGGTTCTCCAGGGTCTTGTCGATCCTGTCATCCGTCATGCAGAAGCAGCGCAGTCGGGCCTCGATGGGATCGTGGGTCTTGGCGAAGATGACAAACTTGGCCATGTAGGGGACGCAGATGATCTCCCGGTACACCTGAGTGGAGAAGGTGACAGACTCCTGGACCTGCCGACAGTCTATCAGCCAGAACCTTTAAGAGAAAGGTGCATGGGAGAGAATCATGTGATGTTGACACTTGACTTTTGGCAGGATGTGAAACAAATAAAAGGATGTTTTTAACGTCATCTTTTGATGCCGGTCTGTAGATTTTTAGGACATTTCCGCTTAATCACAAGCTTTGTCTATTTGAAAATAGCCGATCTACAAGCTCACAACGTGCCGCGATGCGACGCGTTGTGAGCTTGTAAATTGGCTATTTTCAAAAGATTTTAATACATTTGATACATATTACCTTGTGAAACGGGACATTCTGCATCAAGAGTACTTTTACTTTTGGTACTTTAACTCATTCAGTGCCATTGACGTCACCGACGTCCACATTTTCATAAGCCCAGAGCGCCATGGACGTCGCCGACGTCCATTTTGAAAAAATAAATAAAAACGATTTGCTGCTCCATTTGTATCTCGGCTCCTGTGTACTTTCTTTTTTTACTATGTATTTTTGGCCGAGACATTTTCAAAGGTGGAATAAAGGGAACGGGAGGTCACAATGACATTTTTTTTTCTTTTTCAGGGGATCGATCATACTGGAGATAAATATTCAGTGACTACTTGAAAATGTAAGAAAAATCGAAACATCTCTGGCACTGGGCAAACACAGACAGAAATAAGTCTGGCACTGAATGAGTTAAGTACATTTTGATAACAATACTTTTGTACTTTTACTCAAGTAAATTTTTTATTCCAGACTTTTACTTGAAACAGACTATTTCTACATTGCAGTATTGATACCTTTACTTAAGTAAAACATGTGAGTACTTTTTCCACCACTGAAGGTAATTCAGTAATGCATTACCTGGCAGACACATTAGTTGTGAAGGAAACACAGTCGTTGATGAATGTTAGGGGCGTGGTTCCTGTTATATCCTCCCATTGGGCGGGCGTGGTTCCACCTGCCATTACACACAAACAATGCGGAATTAGACGAGGTGACCAATTATACATGGCTGTATGCCAGAGTGTCTATGTGGGAGTACACTGCAGACTATTTTGAATTGTCCATCATTTTGCCTCTGACCTGTGATGCTGCAGAGCAAGCGAAGGGTGGGGGTGTCCCCTCCGAAGCCGTTGACCACAGGATCAGAGGTGCTTTTGGGGACAGGGATGGTCATGGTGATGGGCTTGTGGAACTTCCTCCTGCGGGGTTCCAGAGTGACAATGGGACTGAAGGTGGCCTTGTTTCCCAGGATCTTCTTCACCACGTCCACGCTCATGGGCTGGGCCTGGGGACACAAGGTCGAGGTAATTTTTTTAGTACCCGAGTGTAAATGTATTGTATCGATGGGAGATTCAGCCATGCAGAGTTAAAAACAAGACAATCTCAACAATACAGATACAAGACATTAAAATACTCATCATCATAGTATACAACTCCTAATAAGAGGGCCATGACGGTGCTTTTACAAACACATACACTCACTCATCCACTCAGTCAGAGCTTACCCACTTAAATCCTACATACTTTGGTGCCTTTATTGGTCCCCTCCCTTTTCCCCTTTACAACGAATCCCTTCACTGAAAATAGCAGATCTACAAGCTCACAAAGCAGTCGTTTTGCGACACGTTGTGAGCTTGTAGATCTGCCTATTTTTCCAGGATGTTCAGCTATTATGACATGCCCAGCATAGGTATACTAGGGTTTATGTGGTTAAGTGCCCTTCATTCTGCGAGGTTACCGTATCTTGTACTATCGTTGTTTAATAGTGCAATGGCTGCAGGTACAACATAATTGCTGTATTGTTTTGTTCTACACCTAGGGTCCACAAACCGACACCGAGCATATATGTTACCTGGCAGGTATGAAGTTGGTTGCTTTGTCCACTGCATTGGTACAAACAACGCAATATGCTTATCTACCTTTTATAAGAATTGCCTCACCTGCAGACCAACCCTGATCCTCTTGGTGAGCGCTCCCTCTGGGAACACAGCCTGCACTGTGGGAACCACCGTGCTGCTCAAGATGCCTCCCTCTGGGCCAATCATGTTGCTGTCCTGCTTGATGCGAGACACCACCGCAAAGTACTGCGGGAAATCTCGGGTGATGATGCGGCAGATGCGCTTCCTCTCCAGCTCCTCTGGGGGGTCCAGCTCTGCAGAAGGAGGGCACAAAGCAAACGTCATCAATGATACGCTCAGTATAAAAAATATTATATGTTTTGAAGTGTTTCTAAAAGTCTACACCATCTGCAGCTATTAAATAATTCTAATAGCCAAACCAAATTGAGGAACACCTTCTGCAAAGCCATGTCAGAGCCAAAGTTTTAGCATCTAACTCAGAAGGTTGCGGTCACACATTAACTCATTTGAGTGACCAGAGTGCACTTTTGGAGTTCTACAGTTCGTATGCATCTACGATGCACCGCTGTGTTGCTGTTAGGGCTGGGCACTTAACCGAAAATGTATCGAAACAGATATTTGGGAGTAACTGAATAATCGAGAAGCAAAGTTTTTTATATATATATTTTCTTATATATCAACAAATCCACAAAAAAAAAATCAAATTGATTTTTTTAAGTCAACTAAATCGATTAGTCTGAGTAAGCCTGTATTATTCAGCGGTGTACAATGGTGGCGTACAAAAAATAGCAGATATACAAGCTCACAGCACGTCACTTCGTGCCGTGCTGCGAGCTTGTACATCTGCTATTTTTGAAAAATCTTGAAAGTGTGAGAACTAGATTTAGAAGGCATTTGTAGAATCGGCCGCAGGTCTTAATTTGAAGTCAAAATATCGCCCAGCCCAAGTTGCTGTCTCACGTCGACACCATCAGAGTCCCACCTTCGTCCATGCCGTTGAGGACCTGGTTGAGCTCCTCCTCGGTGTGCTCACAGTGGTGCTCCTTCCAGCTCTCCCCCGTCTCACTCCTCAAGATCACCAGCTCTCTCTCCTTCCCCCGCAGGGCGGCAAAGTGGGGGATCTCCACAATCACCGGGCTGCGGAGCGGTGGACCAACACAATGACAACGACAACAACAACAAGTGAGCGTGTATGCGATGGAGGACAACCGCGTGTGCGTGCGAGCGAGCGTCCGTGCATGTCACCGCGCCAGCATTCACCAAGCAACCAGGCCGCCACGCACGACACACCGATCTCAGTGTGACAACTACAAGTCTAGGTGAAGCATGCTAAAGTGAGAACCATCCACCCAGGAATACGATGACACCCGTGAAACGGGAAGCACTAACACAGACAATGACGAGCACAGGAATGTAAACGCCGATTTATACTTCGCCGTGCGACAGAGCATAAATCAGGCATAAGTGCATGTGCTAAGTGGAAATAACAGTAATGTAGTGGGAGCAGTATCTACAATACAAAAACTAACTATAGGACATGGGACACTAGCATGGGGTACAGGAACATACAAATGCAGATAGGGAGTAGGGAGGTGGAGGGGGGAGTATTGGTGTAAATGAACAGAAATGGAACCGGCATCCATGGATTGTTTCATATGCGTTGCTGTTGATGTGAAAGGGTTTGTCTGCTGTTGTTTTTTTCCCCTACCCGAGGAATTTTGTCCCTGGCGGCCCCAGCTGGAGAATACGGCTAACCAAGCTCTCGCCCTCGTTAAGAGGGGGTGGGGCGGTGGGGAGGTGGAGCTTACTGTGTGACCGACCAATCAGCCAAGCAACCGGTCCGTACGCAGCAGTGAGGAAGAAGAGAGCACACAGTGTTTGTTTGGGGGTGCGGGCGCGAGGGGTCAAAAATGTGGTCAGGGAACTCAAATAAACCCCCTACAGTCAAAGCCGTATGTGGGTCCATTGCTATTTTGAGGCTTTTTTTGCTAATTCATATTATAAGTCTATCACCGGTGTGAAGGCTTTGATAGTAAACATTGCTAGCAGAGAGTGCTGCTCACACTCAAGTGTGGGAAAAACATTATAAAGCTACATATCAAATCAATCATGGTGCAATTTATTTAGGGTGAAGTAGTTAATCGCAATAGCTTGACTCTGAAGGGTGATAAGATTAAAGAGAGAGTTAGCTCGCAGCAGTTTCAGAGGCATGCGGTAGAGCAGAGTTATGGTGCTTTTCCACTGCATACTGGCTCATCTCGACCTGACTACTTGACTTTTTCGGTTTTCCATTCGGAAAAGATACATGCTACCTGGAACTTTCTCTATCGAGGTTTCAAGCAAGCTGAGGCGATACCAAAAGGTGACATGAAAACATACTACTGATTGGTCAGAGAGAATCTTGACTAGCATCATTGCGTCATGATGTACTCCCCTACTGCATGGAAGTTCCCAAATACTGTTAACAAACTTTTAAACTAGGTGTTGTAAATGTGAAATAAATCAAAACTACCTGCTACTAACTGCGTCCCCTATTTTTAGGCTAAAATAAATCGTTTTTGTTATTGTACTGTAGTAGCGTTAGAAATAACTTCAACTTCAGCCTTGTTTAGCGCTCTCCTATGCATAGGGTTGGATGTCGCTATGACGGCGAGCTACATCTAAGGTCCTATCTGCAGTGGAAAACAAAATAAAGCGAGTAAAGTCAAGTAGAGTCGAGCTGAGGCGGTACTATGCAGTGGAAACGCAACTATAATAGGTACACTGAATCCCTGACGCTGGACAGAAGCAAAGGCAGATACAGAAACAGGTTTAGTAAGGCAGAGGCAGGGAGGAACTTAATCTGAAAAAAATGAAAGGGCAGCATATTGTTAGCTTCTTTTTAAGAGGAATGCAAAGGATTATCAATACCCGGGATGCAAAGGTAGATAAAATGACATTTACATTTGACACAACAGTCAAATCTGGAGAGTTCATTTATCTCTGACACATCCACTTTTACACTTTCAGAATTAAGTAACTCTTATGTACTGTATTATACTGTGTAGTGTGTACAGTACCCCTCATTTATTAGAAGCCTAATCCAAGCCATCTATGAATATATTCCTTCTCAATTCATTTTAAATTCAAATGAACTTCATTGGCATTCAATACTTCAGTATCTGTAGCCAAAGCAAAAGAGTAACAAATAAAATTCCTCCATTATCCCAAACGTCTTACAATCCTGGCCTTCAGCCCATTCCCTCCTTTATGACCACCCTCTTTCTTATCGATCCATCTACACGTCTGCAGCCTTACCCGAGGAACTGGGCCCCAGAGGGCCCCACCTCAATGATCCGGCTGGCCAGGCCATCTCCCTCCACCATGGGGGGCATGGAGGCTAGACGGTGCCTCTTCACCAGCCGACATGTCACCCGTGTCGGTGCGCTGCACTTCCTGGGCGGGATGATGATGCGCAGGCCGTTGTGGCGGCAGCCACGCATGGCTCCACCCCTGGCGTCCACCATGAAGCTCACCAGGAAGCTGGAAACAGTTTTGACATGGTTAGGAACGTTTACACAGGTAACCTATACTCAATGTATTTATCTCCTAGAGTGAGACTGAGAATTGACTTAACCACACAAACCCAACTCTGGGCATTATCATAATAGGTGAATATTCGTCAAAAATAGCCGATCTACAAGCTCACAACGCATTGCAACACAACGCATTGTTGGCTTGTAGATTGGGAGAGATTTTGTGTAGAGGGTAAAAAGGTACTGTATAATTAATAATAATAATAATTTAGACCTATTTGGTCCCGCGGGGTACCTTCTTTTTCCCAGGCGGCCTCTCTACCCATTCAGCTATGGCCACCTAAGTATAGATCCCTGTGGGACACCGGTCATCTAAGTATATAGGGTTTAAGTGGTTGAGTGAAATCTATGGCAGATGAGCTTCATTGTACAAGTGTTTGGCTGTGGGTTCTGCCAAGAACTATGAACTTGCTGAAAAACAATCCATGGAAGACATGGATTGCACCTTCATCGCACCATCCTCAGAGTACACAGTACACTATATCAGAGCACACACAGTACCTTTAAATTGAAAATGACCTCACCTGTTGAAAACCTCTTTCAGTGCTCACAACAACCCATGCAAAATGCAAGTGGTGAATATACACAACAATCACAGATGTCAATGAGGGGCTATGGGTGTGATGGGTGTGTGTGACCGTGGCACCAATGTCTATTCATGTTATAATACTGCTTTTGGGGGAGTTTAAGCAAAGCAAACACTTGGGCACACTGTTGAACACAACACAGAGAGACTTGACAGCACTTAACATGGCCAGCAAGGATGTTAAGATAACGATCATAGCTGCTTCTTTCATTTTGTCAAGTGTTTGGGGGTAAATAAATAAAAACACTATTGGCAAAGAGTCACCTTGTGGATGTGAGAACACAGGGAAATAAGTGGACTTAGGTGATTGTCCTTTTGGACAACAGTACTATATTATAACTAGTGGTGTTTGCCAAAATGCCCCTTCGGGAAACAGAGGAACACAATGGCAAAACATGTTAGTGACAGTGCTTTAACAAGACATTTGTGGAATAAACAATACAGTAATTCACCTCCTGTGCCTCTTAGCATCTCTTGGGTCACCCTTGCTTTCATTCTCAGATGTAAAGCGTTCAATCGTATCTTGAACTTGCCCACCATGCTCCATGTAGATATTTTGTATACGACATTTGAAAACAGACATGATCTGTTTCTTCAGGTTACATTGGAGCATAGCTGCCTGAGTGAAGTTGTGAACCCAAACAGAGAAAGATACTGTACACAGTCAAATCTGGGGTGTTCCTTTAACTCTAAAAGTGTAAAAATTAGTGCACACTGCTCTACCTGTCATCCCATTTTTACACTCTCAATAGTTAAATGGACACTCCGGATTTAACCATGTATGAGGCAGAGAAGGTAAAAAAATATAACAAAACAACCTGTAGCGCACACACGCACCCACACACACACAAAAAACACCTCTCCTCCGATGAGAGCACACTGTGAAGAGAGGAAGAGGAAGGTGAGGAAGATGAGAGAAAGAAGGACAATAATGGATGGTAAAGGCAAGGTGCAGTGGGTCACCTGCTGTGGTCTCCATGATCATGGCACGGAGAGGAACGACTAAAGAAATCACAACGCAGGGTGGGAAGAAAGAGGGCAGGGAAGAGAGAGAGAGAAAAAGATAGAGAGAGAGAGGAAACCCACAACAGAAAAAGTTAGAGAGAAAAAAAGAGAAAAACTAATTTTACACCCCCGCACCACACATCAACTAAACATAATTATTATTCACCTCCACTTCCACTTCCATGCACAATACACACTCACAGTCGGCAAAAGATATGTGTTGTCACTGATGCTATTGGGCATAGCAGTGGCCGCCATTTTGATGTTCCACAGATAGAAACCCAATGATTTTTTCCCATAGAGATTTCCAAAAATATTTATAGAAATTATTTTAAGCCTGGAACCAAGAGGGGGGGAGGGGAGGGGAGGCGGGGACATAGATTGGTGAAGCAATAGGAAGCGCCGCAGGAATCCGGGCGGCTGGGTTTGGATCCGCCCTTCAAGACCATCGATTGGGCTCGTTCTTTCAGTCTATAAAACATTTGATTGTGTCAAAACATATTTGAATATTCAATTATACTATTTAATAAATACCCTTTTTTGCGGTCTCTTTATCTTTTTTACACAAAATCAAATGTTTTATGGTCATGATTCAACAGGTGCCTGGATGGCTTGGTTCCAGGCTTAAAATAATTCAATAAATAATTTCGGAAATCTCTATGGGAAAGATTAATGGGGTTTATATCTGTGGAACCACAAAATGGCCACCACTGCTATGCCCAATAGGCTAATTAACAGTATGCATATTCATGAATGTGTGTAGTGTGTGTGTGTGTGTGTGTGTGTGTGTGTGTGTGTGTGTGTGTGTGTGTGTGTGTGTGTGTGTGTGTGTGTGTGTGTGCGCGCGTGTGTTCAACCAATGAACTAATTCCTCCATTCTGTACTTAATATATAGGGGGAGTATTTTCTGGTCCCCAGTCGAGAGGAAATTGCCTTTACTGCTTTACTTAGCAGATGGCTGCTCATATGGCTAAGATCAGATGAGTGCACAGGGCGGGAGTTTAGTGATTGTGTGTTGCTTATTATATTATTTTAATATAGACAAGCTATTGCGATCTTATAATATTTGACAATTTGGCCAATGTTTGACTAGTTTTTTTAGTATAGTTATGGTCTTTTTCTTTTCTTTCTTTCTTTTTTTTTAGGTATTAAAAAGGTCTTAGAAGTCCTTAAATTGTCACTTCACTGACATCTGGGGACCCCCCCAAAATCATGTGGGGACCCCCCAGGGGGTCCCGACCCACAGGTTGAGAACCACTGCCTTACAAGGCCCCATAGTAGTGCGGACCTGTCATTCAAGATTAGCAAATCCCTTCCTCGCCATCAAGGCAAGGAGGGTGTTTTGGCGAGATATCTCGTTCATGATATCGAAGAGCCAGGGATTTTATGTGAATAACCTTACGTTTCTTGGCATGGCCACAGTGTCTGTTGTTCTGTACCTACCCAGAGTGGATGGGACTGGTGGACAGGGCCACGTTGTCCAGGTTCTCTGTCCCCCAGCTCAGCCGGTATGAGTCCCTCTCATTCTCTCTACCAAGAGCCGATACCTGTGGCACACAACAAAGAGCGTGTGTGTCTTTTACGTACACCCTTCAACATGCATGCTACCGTGCGTGCACTGTGAACAGTGTAACAAATCACAATTTTACACTCTCTGAGTTAAATCAACTTTGAACTTATCACAAAGATATCGGTGCATATCTTGTCCTCTATGTGCCGACATGTAAACTATATTTACTAAAATTACTCTATTGGTATTTATCTTTCATTTATAATGATTCAATTCCCAGTAAAGTTTACTGTTTCAGTGCATACTTTTGGACAATAAAGTGTATTGTTAAATATCCTTCCTCCATCACATATCTTTGTCAAAGTGTTTGATAACAATTAAGGCATCAGAATACATTTATTTTGTTCATATGGATAGAAGAGTGTCAGCCAATATATCAATTGGTATACATATATTGGAATTTCTTACTCCCTATCCCTAATATACTGTAGGTATTGGCCAAAAAAAACCAGTATGGTTTGGATCAGCAAACTGCTGTGCTGCCATAGCGATGGTGTACTGTACCTGGTGACTGGCGAGCATCTCCTCCATTATGCCTTCATGTTTAATTGAGTAGTAGGTGTGATGGGTGGGCGTGAACGACCTGTCCGTACTGGGCCAGAAGAGAGGAGAGGGCGGTCAGACTGATAATAACATCCCAGGGAAGGATATAACAGGGAATGACACAGATAGTGGGTCATTTGTAAGCATAAACATATTGGTGTATAATGAGGGATAGAAATTGTATAGGAAAAACAGAATGAAAGCCAACAGAGTTTCATAACACTCAAATGTAACATTTTGACACAGTGTTAATTCAATTAACTCAGAGGATGTAAAAATAGACCCTTGTGGGCCCACTTTTATACTTAAAAGTTAAATGAACACTCAGGATTTTCCTGTTAACTGGAAAAGAGCCCCTTATAAAACCATGTTAGTTTCCTACCATTGAAACTACTACTGTGTGAAAAGTTAAATAAATTAATTTGCCATGGAACACCTGGGATATGAGCTGGGGTGAAATATCTGAATGTCATTCATGAGTATATGCCTTCTAGCACACTAAGACTACAGGACTTGTCTGTCTGTCTATACAAACTACTGAATTAAGTGCTGAGGATTCACACACAACACGTGGGTCAGGTTCCGCACATAAAGTACCTTTGTGTTCCACTGCTGTATGTTGGTGTGACAGGGAAGGCAGAGGGAAATATTGGTGGTGGTATGAGTACATGTTGTAAATGGTAAGAATGAAATCACATGTGATTGCGCATGCACACGCACACGCACACGCACGCACACGCACACACACACACACACACACACACACACACAAACAAACCTCTATCTCTTAACCCCTCCATTCCCCTTTATAAATTGAGGGGTGTGTGTTTATTTTACCTGTCGGTTCGCCCCCCTTCCAGGCTGAAGCGGAGGTAGTTCATTCCGTCCAGGTACTGTCCCGGCAGGGAGTCATCTCCCAGCTCCCTCAAGTCCTCTGCCCTCAAGTACTCCCCTCCGTCCCCTGTCATCGTATCGTCACCTAGAGACAGAGCATATTTCTGACATGAGAATGGGCTCATTTCAGGTTTCAGTGCTAGCCTGTGCACAGCAACATACACTGCAGTGTGCACTCTCTTTCTGTCATTCTCTTTCACATACACACCTCTATCAACCTCACCCAGCACACAATGGGGTGCAGAATTTGTTTGCGCACTTTATGGCCATGGATAAAAGCACTACTGCTGCTGTTGTTACCACTATTGTACAGCAGGGGGCAGAATCCCCCAGAATCACTACTGGCTGCAGGCATACAGTACATGGACCAAAATTCTCAGATCATTGAGATTGACTGATGGATAAAGATTGATTGAGCTTGCCTTATCTGTTGTAATGGAACCCTTCAGATAGGACCTCAGACACAGAGTAGAGATGAACAGAGGGCCAACTTCCATTGTAACGTGTATTGGATGTGTGTGATGTGATGTGGTCATTAAACTGCATGGTGCATTAAACCATAAACTATGAGTGAAATGTAATAATATACAATCATTCTGTACCGGTTTCGTGATGGTATGAATCACCCACTTTAACGGATGAACTTGAAATTACAGTTGAGGCAGGACACCTCGTCATAAAAGAAAGTGTCAAAACGGCAGCGCCATATTTATATGGCACTATTACACAAATCTGGGTCAGTTGGTTATCTGTTCGTTTCCATGCTGTGACACAGATATCAAGGCTCCATCCATCTGATGCATCAGACACACTCAAGCAAACGCTCCCAAAGTTGACTTTGCCCCCCAGGTGTGTCAGAAAGCGTATGCTAGGCCAGCAGGACAAGTAAGACACATACTGTAGTTAGACAGAGATGTTCTGGTGGCAATAGAATACTGGCTCCCTGGGGAGGTCAAGGGTTAAAAAAAAAGGATGAAACAATGTGAGCTTCAAATTGAAAGAAGTACAGTATCATTCAGTTTCAATAGTGCTGTTTTAAGTGAAATGTGTATCAAAGACAAATCAATACATTTTGTATCATTTCAGTGGGGTTTGTTTCACAGCAGATAACTATAAGGTCAGACACATCAATCATAAGAAAAACTAAATCCAGTGGAGGCACACGCGAAAATGTGATTTCTGAATGTATTCCACTGTTCAACAAGAAGGTTGAATTGCTATCATAGAAGTACTTAGAAAACATATGTCCACTGAATGTCATCCTAAAAGACATTTGACAATGAATCATAATTTGCTATGGGGTCTTAGAGGGTGTTTTTCTGGATTTTCCACAACATCTCTGAGGGGGATAAAACATTTCAGAGCAGAGCTTTGAATATATTATTCAAATGTTTCCTGTGTTATTTAGTCCCTTGAATGTTGTGTTAGAGGGGGGCCAAGCTAAGAAAAACAACATGCTGTGTTGACATTTTGGCATAACATCGTACAGTATCAAAGCGTGATGATGCTGTGAGCAAGAACAGCATTTCAAATATGCTCCACTCAAAGACAAATTCTCCTTGGCTTCTTCTCCCGTGACGTGTATTAACTTTCCAAGCAATTTGCTGTATTTATTTCCAAACATAACACGCGTTAGTATTCAGTTACGTAACCAAAGGGCCATGACTTTAAGTTCATTCGCCATGCAAGTCACAGCACCCTTTAGTGTGTTCCACAGTGAACTCTCACACGACAGCGCTGTTTTCAATACCTTCCACATCCATGGAGTCATCTGACATTACATCATCCTCAATGCGTTTCAACACTGTGGGTGGACAACATGGTCACTCATTACAAGTACTAGAACCACAATGTAGACCCTAGGGTTCAATAAATCAGTGTTCCAAAACCAGTGGGCCAGGACCCATATGCAGTTTTAAACTTATTAAGAAGATGAAAAGTTTTCTTAAATTTTGAGTTTTTTTAGGTTTTAGGTTCAGAATTGTATTACATTTTGGACCAGTTATTATGTCCTGGGATTCATTCCATTTGGGGTTATTTTACATTTCGGGCTTCTACACACCATGATAGAGTGCAAAAATGTACACTTAAAATGAGTGCCACGTACACTTTGGTCCTCTCACCAGCTTATGAGTTGGTTTATGAGTTGGCTGATTGGAGGGTTAAAGCAGGGCAGGTGCTAAGGACCGTGCTGATTGAGGCTTAGCCTCTAACCCACTGACATAAATAAGGATTTGTGATATCTGACACAGTTGGTCTACTGTAACTGATCCACAGGGTTCACAAATACGTAGACGACATGCCACTAAAAGGTCTCCTTCCATTTTGAGTGCCTTGATGGGGGCCGACGTTGCTTGGCTCAGGTGTCCACCAACACTTACCCTCCTCGTCAGAGACGTCCAGAACTTCAGTCATGGTCTCTGGTACGTTGAGCTTATGTTTCTCTGTCACCGTCTGTAAAATCAGGACAGAACGAGGTTAGTAGTAATCTACCACGCTCAAAAGGCCCTTATGTGTTGCGCAGGTGTTGTTACGTTAGATGCTTCAAATGCAGGCCTTCCACAAAAGTCTAGTTCAAAAGGTACTGTTATGCACATCCATACAGTATATTCGGTTGTTGGTGCAGAACAAAGTAAGTAAAGGTATGAAAAGAAAGAAGTCTGCACAACAGTTTAATCCTCCACCTTTTTGTTTTATTGTGCAAAAGAAAAAAACATTTCGACCAGGTTTGATCTTAACTCTTTGACTGCCAGAGTATTTTCATAAAGTACTCCTCCAGTGCCAGCAATTTTCGTGTTTTTTTATTTTTATATTTTGAATTTTTCTCATGAAAATAATTTGAAGACACATAATTTAAAGACCCAGCACAAATCCGCCACTAGAGAGCAGCACATGACAGCCTGATCAGGTCGTTGGGTCTCTCTCACCCTTCTTGATAGATTAGACAGGGAAAAACATGAAAACGGATGTGACGTCGTCCTAGATTGTTTTGATCGGCCAAAATTACGATGTGATACACGACGGCGATGACTGATCGTCACCCAGACCATAGATTATAGAAGAGAAGCTGTCCGTTTGTCCGTTATACCGTGTGAAAAAACGTTTATTTACCTATTTTGGACGAAAATGACTGGGGAAAAAAATCAAAAAACCGGAAACGGAATCCAGGTCATGAAACCGGATGCAGATGTCCGTAAAGTAAGTGGAACTCGAGAATAACATTGAATATTAAGCAGCATAGCGCAATCAGAGATTAAACAATGAACGCGCGTCCAGCCCGTCGAACGCGTCGACGGCCAACTGGACAAAGTAGCACTTGACGCGTTATCGCGTCGTCCGCAGTCAAAGAGTTAAGACCAAACCTGGTCAAAATGTTGTTTGCTTTTGCTTAGTAAAAACACATTTGGAGCATTAAGCTGTTGTGCACACTTGTTCTTTCTTTTTGTACTTCCACAAAAGTCTGCAATGTCCCCTGGTACATTTCCATTACAACACACTCATTACTACCCCCAGCAACTACTGATGACAATTAATAGAGACAGCCCAGTGACATGAAGGGTGTGTGACGTGCCGTTGTCGTGGTGATAATCTCCTCAGTGACGACCCTCAGAGTGTCCACCACGGAGATGTAGCCCAGTCTCCGTGCGATTGCCAGAGCAGTGTTACCGTTCTGCAATAGAACAAAATAAACATTCACAAAAACAGGCAAAGGATGTGAGTGTGTATATACAAAGATAATTATACATCAAATGTATATGTGTGCAGTGGTCATGTGTAGTAGCTGGCCATTGTTTTGTCCCGAACTGTCCAAGATGGGAAGGTGTGAATAATCAACCTAGTTTATGTCCAAGGCAAATTCCTGTATCCTGTGTGCGTGTGTGTGCGTGTGTGTGTGTGTGTGTGTGTGTGTGTGCGTGTGTGTGTCCACTCACCACAGTGATAGCGTTGGGCTTGGCACCATGCTGTAGCAGCACGTTGATGATGTGTGTGTTTCCTTGCTGTGCGGCCTGGTGGAGGGGTGTGTATCCATTCTGGGAAAGATCCATGATGTTGATGGTTAAACAACGTCTCTCTCTCAGCTTTCCTACCGTCTTGTTTCCCCTACAGGACCTACTGTCTGTCTCAGTATAGGGGGAATACTAAGAAGGGCGGACCACTCCCATACAGTATATACAATGTTGATGTACAGTAGATATATGTAATATGACTAGCAATTCAACAAAGCCATGCTCTGTCTCTATGTCATCACAGCAATGCGGGAGTAATTGAATAATGCTCACTCATGAGTAGTGTGTAAATAAGAACACTTGAAGCAAATCTAGCATAATGGTCTTGACTTTGAAAGCCATCTTAATACATATCAGTTACATTCAACGTGTTATGTATTCAATTGTCACTCCTATCCAAAGTAACTCTACTATATGATTACATAGAGTAATCTTTGACTCTGAGATCAGCTGTTATGCCCCACCATACCATGGTGTTGGTCTGACATGTTTAGCCAGAGAAGTCATTGGATTGATGTGGTTTTAGTACTGGTATACATCACTGTAGTGTTTTAGTACCAGTACGTCAATGTGATTTTAGCACCAGTATGTCACTGTAGTTTTAGTACCTTCGTCTTGGCGTTGACATTTGCTCCATTCTGCAGCAGGAAGTTGACCATCTTGGCGTTACCGTAGTGACACGCTACGATAAGAGGAGTGTAACCCAACTGGAAAATGACAGTTGTTCATGATTAGAAAAAGAACTAGGAAGATACACAGCAAAATAATGTAAGGAACATTACCAATGTGTTTTATTAAAGCTGGATTTTAATGATAATGACCATGAAGATGAGGAATGTAATTCTGTGTAAGACAAAGTCAGTGCTTTCCATACTTTAGTTTGCTGGTCGAGGTTGGCACTGTGTTTGGCCAGGATCTCAGCCACGGCTACTTTATCCTCCTGGGCTGCCAGGTGGAGGGACGTCAGTCCACTCTGTACACAAGGACAACGATGCATCAGTACCTCTGCAATATTATGGAGACTATTTTTAAAGGCCTCTTTGATGACATCTCAGTACCTCTGCAAAATTATGAAACTATTTTTAAAGGCCTCTTAGATGACAATCAGTCAATCGGGAGCCAGATTCAAACCCTTGACATCATGATTGGGTCTGTACTCTACTTGTACAAACTCTCCTGCCACATCACCAATCAATCATGTTTAATAGACAGCTAGAATGAACCGTCGACCGTCGAGAATATGTAAGAAGGAAGTGTGATTCGATTACATGATTACATGATTACATGAATTAAATTATTTCATTATTATAAATTAACTGCATGTAACTATCTCACATGGGTGACTACCTCGTTGGTGAGGTGAAAAGTGACCAGTTCTAATAGTTTCACCCATCCCTGTGCTAGAGGCATACAGGTATAAATCTGCCATTTGTGCTGGGGCAGCAGATGAAGCTTGACAGCTGGTAAATTGGAGCCGTGTTTGATTGAAGGATTCGTTCTGGCATTCAGGGCCAGACATGTCATGACTGTCCCCCTCTCCTCTGCTCTCTACTGCACTGAACAAAACGGAACCAGAATTTACACCCCGTGTTTCCATCTCACAGTTTGGTAACAGAAGATAAGTCCATCAATGGAACACCCTGTCTCAAATCCCTTGCCATAGACGGGCTTCCAAAAAGACCATTCCAGTGAGTAGGCAAACAAGCAACCATAGCCGTACATTTCTGATATTCTGATATTATAGATCACCATTCTTGTGCTAGCAAAAGCCACAATTGTCACAAGTGTTACAGGCTCTGATGAGCTGCTTCATCATTTAATGTCATCTCTAGAGTTGTCAAGTTGAGGTCTCACTGGCCCTTTGGTGAAAATATAATTCTTAGTTAAAATAACACCACCGTCCTGTTGCACTGGATCCTTCTGAGGTTGCAGATGATAACAGATGCTATATAATAATGTCAGGCTTGATGGTCATGTCAAGGTGAATAGAGCTGCCAGTTTGAGGGCCGATGCTGCTAGTGGTCATATATATACTGTACAAATGGGTACATAATCATAAATCTGTCTAAAATAAGGCAGTGCTGGCCCCATTACATACTAAATTACATCAGTGGTTTTCAAAGTGGGGTTCAGGGACCCCCAGCGGTCCTATAGGGTTCAAAGGGGTCCCCTACCAAATGGAGAGTCGTTTAAAAGCAAAAAATGCATGAGTGACTATGCATTGTATGTTTCAATATCACCACTATGAATCTACATATACAATTTTAAAATGTAGACAATTTAACCATATAAACCATAATAGGCATAATAGCCAAACATTCGTAAAAAATAACAGATCTACAAGCTCACAACCTGAGATTGTAAATCAGCTATCTTCAAAGAGATTTGGTGTAGAGGGAAAAAAGGAGTATAGACCCCTGGTGGACTCCGGTCAATAAAGTATATAGGGTTTAAGTGGTAAATTACATTTTAGATTTTACCCAAAACATCTTTTCATGTCAGGGTCCCTTGGAAAAAAATAATTTGAATTGGAGGTCCATGGCCTGATGAAAGTCAATTTTGGGGCGGTTCCGGGACATAAGAAGAGTGTGGGGGTACAACCAGTGGTGGTCCTACAGTGCAGTACCTTGGTGGGGATGTTGACCTGGGCCTCCTTGTCCAGGAGCAGGGCGGCCACGTCTGCGTGTCCCTCCTGGGAGGCCAGGTGGAGAGGAGTGACGCCCTGCTTGGTGAGGATGTTGGTCTCTGCCCCGTACTGCAGCAGCACCGTGGCGATGTCCATCTGGTTCTTCTTGGCCGCGATGTGGAGAGGAGTGTAGCCGTTCTGGTGGTGCAGCCACACAGGGAAGAGTGGTGTAATTGATGCAGGTACAGGAGATGACAGGGTTATGTGTGTTGTAGATAATAAACATATACATCCAGGGTTCAATTTGCTGGAGGGGGGGGGCGGGTAGGGAGGGTTATGGGTGGTCAATGACTTCGCTTTTGATATCCCCCATTATGTTAATTCGTTTTTATGGCTGGTGGGATGTGTTTTATCCGTGCTTCTGGTTAGACTGAATTAAATAGCCTACTGAACATGCATTTTGTCAAATTTGTCAATTAATCAAGATTAAAACAAATTATAGTAATTACAAATATCGAAAATAGCAGATCTACATGCTCATAGCTTGTGAGCTCATAGATTGGCTATTTTCACTATATGTTGTACGAAGATATTGGGCACACACACACACACACACACACACACACACACACACACACACACACACACACACACACACACACACACACACACACACACACACACACACACACACACACACACACACACACACACACACACACACACACACACAGTATAGATACACCAACTCATATCTACACATCTTCTGTGTGTAAATCCACATGGCTATGCTGAGGCCCTCCTCGCTGCAGAACAGTGATAGGAGGAGCGGGGGGCCAGTCTACGAGGGGCCACTCCGTCTCACCTTGGCCATGGCGTGGGGGGACGCTCCTTTCTCCAAAAGCAGGAGCGCCACCTTCTGGTTATCGTAATGCGCAGCGACATGGAGCGGGGTGAGACCATTCTGTAAGGTATGGATGGTCAGTGGCACACAGATTAACCAGCGATTAGTTTAGCAAGCTGCTGTTATGGCTAGTCTACATGAACACACATATACAGTAACATTACATGGTTTATAGGACATGTTAAGGGGGGATTGTACTGCAGGTTAAGATGATTTAGAGTTATATTAGAGAGCAAGAACGAGAACGACGGACGGGGGGGTCCTTGTTATGAAGAACAGAAGAACAAATGTTGGAGAAACAAATGTGTTTTTGTTATCTGTTCTTTCCTAGAACAAAGGAATGAATAGCAGTTAATCCAAACGAAGGCTGACTGGAATCAAACTAGGCTTACCGATGCTGTGGCAGTCAACATAGCCTCAATACAAAAATAGCAACACAAGTTTTTCATTTTAGAGATGTACTTTCACATTACATTTCAGCTGTACCCTACCCCTGCATGTGTTTTATTATCTTGTCGTGTGTCTGAGTTGCACATTTGCGATGCATACCTTGCCAGCAGAATCAGGGGGAGCCCGACGTTGGAGCAGAAGTTTGGCCACATCCAGGCTTCCGTACTTAGCGGCCACATGCAAGGGAGTAAATCCCTTCTGTGGAGAGAAATGTGGTAGAATGATGAATAACATTCATACGTCGATAGGGCTGTCGCAATCATGAAATTGTACTTGACGATTAATTGTCATACAAAAAAGATTGGCATTAACGATTTCATTGTGTTTTTGGCATTAAACATACATAAACATTACATTTATGTTTGGCTTTTACGCTTTGTAAAGAAAAATGACAGATAACAAGAAAAATAACTTACAAAGAAATGACTGACAATGACAAACCAAACACCAGTAATCAAAATAGATAATATAATGTAAATAGGTAAGTAAATAATGTAAGTAAGCCATATGGTCACGGCCGCACAAAATATTCTGAGATTATGGAAGAGCACATCCTCTCCGGACCCCAAAAAGTGGATTGAAGAGAATATGGTAGAAATAGTGTCATATGAACAGATGTATGAACAAAAGTAAATAATAATGAAGGGGACAAATGGAAATGGGCATGGGACCGCTTTCTTTCTTATAGTATAAGCAGGACACACATGGCTGTGACTAGGTGTTCTGTTGTGTGACATTACCCGTGGCTGTTTATTGTTTATTATGTATGTACCATGTGCCAGATGATGTATGGTTGTGATGTCTTTGTCCACAAGACACATGAGAGAAATAAAAACTTTAATTATAAAAAGATTATATAAATACTTTTATACTTTTGGAAATAATAGCTGATCTAGAAGCTCATAAGGCGTGGTGATGCGACGTGTTGAGATCTTGTAGATCGGTTATTTCCACAGTTTATGAAAATGTTTTAAAATGTATGAACTCTTTCCAACAATTGAAAGGATTATGACAATTATGCAAAATAATTGCAATTATCTGAAATAATTGTGATCAGACGATTATGTAATAATTGTGACAGGCCTATACGTAGGAGAATCTCTCAATGTGTATTGTGTATTGGGCACAGGCTGGATTACATTGTGATGTGACACAATGTGAGCTTGTAGATCTAAAACTTTGAAATGTGACAATTTTGTGGTGGTTAAAAACATTAAATTCTGTCTGATTTGTTTAATTTTTTTAATCATATGATTTTGGTTTTATTACAATCAGATGAAACCCCCCAAAACAGCAACAACATGTAAAAAGTATAATTTTATGTCTAAATGTGAGCATCAACAACCTAATAATTAAGGATTAATTAATAAAAAAAATAGCAAAGCAGGTCAGAGCTGACCGTATTTCAATTCCACGTCAAACGGCATCAACCATATCCAACACAATGCTTCAAATTCCTCACACAGTTTCACACCGCATCCAGCAGAGGGCAATCTTTAGCCATTATGGAACATCCAGCCAGCCTTGCTCTGATAGGCTGCCAGTGTCTGACAGTAGTCACATGACCAGTGTGTTATGAACCAGCCCATGCCCAAACCCTCCTTTGTTTGTCCGTCGGAATATAACTGATGTAATGTCTAACTGAAAATAAACCAGTTGTAAATACTGGCATGGGGGTAGGGGGGCAGAAAGAAGACCAATAAGTGAAGAAACATTTCATAACAATGTGACAAACAAGGACAGATCGACTGAGAGATAATCTTAAATGTTAACTGGTCATGCTAAAAGGTGGGATCAGGGTGGGATTAGATTGTTATTCAAACTGAAACAGCATGTCAGGTCTCTGAGGCTTGGAACACAGCCACACCCTTTCTCCCAGAAGAGATGGGAGGGAGGGAGGGAGGGAGAGACAGAGAGAGAGAGAGAGAGAGAGAGAGAGAGAGAGAGAGAGAGAGAGAGAGAGAGAGAGAGAGAGAGGGAATATAAGAGGGGGAGGGAATATAAATTAAGCTAAAGGAAAACTCACTTCAACCCAGGGAGATGAGCGTGACAGAGATATGAAACACAGAGAGATGATAGCAACAAGAGAAATGGAAGACACAGAGAAACAGGGAGAGGGAGAGACAAACAGAGCCTGGACAGATGGTGCTATTTTGACTGCAGCGTTCCAGGACTGTGTGGGTGAATAAATTAAGCAATAATCTTTCCTGCTGGACGCACTTAAGATCCTTGAAGGACTACATCTCCAGTGTCCTCAGCTTCTTGCTGTAAGCACCTCTTTGGTCACGATGGCGTCAATAAATTAAACTCGACATTATCAATCATTCATCACAACTAGGTCAAACTGAACACCGGAGTCTCCTTCCTACAGGGCCGTGTGTCATTCAAACATATGAATGTATTGATGGCTTCATGAAGAGTGAATACATTTTCTTGCGGTATTATAGTTTCATTTAAAGAGGACGGTGAATAGTGAGGATGGAGTAGAGTAGCAAGGATTTACAACAAAGGTCCTGAGGTGGGAATTGAACGGAGGATGTCCGACATACTGTATGTGATAAATGGTGCCGACGGTGCATTGTAGTCGTCAACTCACTAAATGACTCAGTGGTTCTGAACTGATTTGAACTGGCTGTTCCTCCTCTGTGAACCTGTTTCTATATCTGGGTCTTGACACATTGACTGAGAAACATTTAGACATGCTCCAGCTATGACCAAATTAATCACAAACAACGATATGCACCATTAGTAGAATACATACATCTAGACATGGCTGTAGGATTTTCACATTATGTCTGTTTGAAATACATTAGTATCACACAAACATAAATTGCTGCGCGGACCACGGTTCGGTGCCCCCCGGGAGCGTTTTGTCAATGGGGGGGGGGGGGGGGGGGATGCTGAGCGGAGCCCTGCTTCTTCACGCCGGAAAAATCAGTCTGATGTAGCCGGTGTCTCCTGTCAGCTTCTGGACACAGAAGGGACAGTCAGCGTGAAAGCTGCCTGTCTCATGAGGCAGTGTCATGTGACTCCAGAAAGTGGCAGTCTTCTCTGAACACACATGGCCACAGGGGACGAACGCGTGGGTGGAGAGTGCGGCGTCCAGGTGAAATCTCTTCTCGCAGCCCAGCTGCAGAGGCACGTAGGGGCCCCACACCCGGCACATGGGACACTTGCGCTTCTGGACCTCCGCTTCCACCTCAGCCTCTCTGTTGAGGACATGACCGCACTGGAGGTAGGCCCAGGGCTGCTTCGCGTCCAGCGCCTGTGTTTCCTGTATGCCGTTGAAGCCCACCGAGTTCCCGGCGGAAGGCTCCTGGCACAGGACCTCCAGGTGTTCGATGGTGGGCATGCGCGCCAGGCCCTCGGCCGTGCGCCACATGAGGGTCACACCACACAGGTAGATCAGCGAGCCGTCCACCAGTTCCTGAGACTCATTGTGCACCTGGACGGAAACCTTCTTCCCCTGTAGTTGCTGAGTCTCCCGGAGGGTGTAGGTGTCGCCGCACACCGAGATCTCCCTCCACAGGCCGGGCTTGGAGTCCTGAGTGAAGCCATGGAGCGGGTGCATCACCAGCACGCCGTTGGTGGTCAGTCCGTCCCTCTGTCCATCTTCACCTGTCTCCCATATAACTGCCTTCTCACCCAGGAAGATGTTCTTAGAGGAGTCGAAGGCGCCGCCGTAAATGCGTGCGGCGTAGGGCGAGCTCCTCTGGCAGATGATGCGGCAGGCGAAGCGCGAGATGGTGTCCTTAACCGACATGGGCACTGTGTCCGTCACCACAAAGTCAATGGGACTCTCCGTGGAACGCCCAATCTGAAGCATGTCCGTAGATTTGTCAGGAGCGTATTCCACCACGACTGTGTTGACTTGGTTGACGTAGACTGTGCAGAACTGGTCCTTGTCCTTGCTGATAGCCTGTGGATCGCCCATGTGTATAGTGCTTGGTTTCACACCGCTGGCCTTGGGTCTCTTGTACAAAGCGAAGGGGCTTTTCGTCCTGGCCTCGTCCCCGTTGGACAGGAGTCCATTGTACCCCAGGACAATGAGCTCCCCATATTTGACTGGGCCTTTGATGGAGGCCGGTGAGGAGGACATCTTTGGAGGGAGGGCAGGGTTGGTGCAGGGCTCTCCCAAAGCGAAACACTCCTCTGTCACCTGCTTCAAAGTCTAATGGTTGTTGCTGTCCTTTATGTCTCACTTAACTTGACTTATCTTGAGTAGGATATCCAACAACGGCTTAGAAGAAACTAATAGCTTCTCAATAGGAAGTTTTGTAGTAATTATAACAGCTCCTCTGTTTCGTCAAGTCCTCAAGCCTCAATGTCTGAACTGAGGTTCATGATGTGCTATTTATGTGCTGCTCTCTCTTTATCTCTGATTCAATCATTTACAGTTCTTTGATATACAGCCTGATCAAAAACCTTTTCAGCTGATTCAGTCATTTACAGTTCTCTGACAATCAGCTTGATCAAAGGGTTCTCTCTGTCTCTCAATTCAAATCAATTCAATTCAATTCAATTCAATTCAATTCAATTCAATTCAAAGGGGCTTTACTGGCATGAGAACACATGTTTATATTGCCAAAGCAAAAGTGAAACCAAACTATAAAAAATACAAATAAAACATAGGTACAATTAAATGGGAATAGAGAAATGCGTTAAAAGAGCTGTGTTACATTGCAACTTACAGAATCTTACAAAGCCATACAAATTGTATTTGCTGTAAAAATAAGTTAACATAGATGTAGGAAAAGTTAGCTTAGGAAAAACATTTGAAACAAATGGCATACATTTATCAATTCAATTCACTATAAACCTTTGGGACGAATAGCAGCAAAGTTTGTATTGTATTGACCTATTACTGTATGCTCTGTTTCGTATGTTACTATGTTTGTTTGTTTTCCGGATCTTTTTATTGGTTTTTTTATGTTTTTTTTTATTTATTTTATTTATGTTTGTGTGATAATGTTTGTATTTTTTTTCTTTTTTAAATACAATAAAAAGCTTATCGAAGATAAAAAAATAAAAAAATAAAAAAAAATACATTAGTATGTCGTCGCTGTTGGGTAGTAACCTTGTCTCCTTTTAATGATTTTTAAAAATGAATTCCCCGTTTATACTTATAGTATAAAACTGTCTTTACATTGTAGAACATTTAGTGTAGTGCAAAAGTAAAAAAAAAAAAAAAACCTGCCTATAAGTTCGGCTAATTTAGCTATTTGTGAAACATTTTGAAAAAAACTTTTACAAAATGACAGATGTTCATCAATAATGACATGCCTAAAATAGGGGCGCCAGGTTGAAAGTGGTTAAGACTGTCTGTGGCTTTTTATAAATATTGAACCAATGGAAAGTATTAACAGGAGCTTGTGACTATAAATACTACATTGGAGCACAGGTTCTTCTTTCCATGAAAAAGTAACTGCTTGGATATACAGTACAAGGTCTCCACCTGACAGTGATGACATACACAGTATGTCTACGTGTGTGTGTGACTGATGTCTTTGTCCACCCACCTTGGTGGCCAGTGAGTGCGAGGCTCCAGCCTCCAGCAGCACGGAGGCCGTCTCCTCCTGTCCCTCCCTGGCTGAGATGTGGAGGGGGGTGTAGCCGTTGTTGGTGGAGGCGTCGGGGTGAGCCATGTGCTGCAACAGCAGCTGGACGATCTCCGTTTTCCCCAGACGAGAGGCGATGTGGAGGGGAGTCTGGTCCTCCTGGAGACAAGAGCAGGGGAGGACAAAACACGTTGTTGGCTTATACTGCACATAATCGCGCAGGTTTGCGTGTGTGCGACGTGTGCCTGTGTGTGTGTGTGTGTGTGTGTGTGTGTAGTCTCACCCTGGCCCTGGCGTCCACCATGGCTCCGTTCCTCAGCAGACATCTGACCACCTCTACCTGACCCGCCCTGGCTGCCATGTGCAAGGCTGTCTCCCCACGCTGTAACACACACACAGGCGCGCACACACACACACACACACACACACACACACACACACACACACACACACACACACACACACACACACACACAAAGGATCAACACTGGGGTACATATTGCATTTCCCCTTAGTCAGTGCTGAGTGTCACACTTGACTCAAGTGTATGATTCATTAAGTCAGCATAAACCCAAAATCATGCACGCACGCACGCACGCACGCACGCACGCACGCACGCACGCACGCATACGCACACGCATACACGCGCGCGCACACTCTCTCTGTCTTCCTCTGTCTGTCTTTGATCTCTGATCTGTGGATTACTCACAATGTTGCTGACATCAGGCGAGGCTCCGTTCTGCAGCAGCAGCAGAACAATGTTGAGGTGACCCATGAAGGCTGCTACGTGAATGGGAGTCAGTCCAGACTGGGGGGGGATAAGGGAAGGAGAGGTAGAGGGATATTAAGAGTGTCAGGCACCTTGTACGTACTGTGGAAACTGTGCAAATCCTATGCAATCATAAACCAGATGGAGTTTGAACTCATGATCACTTTGCGGGGTGTTTTTACAACAGTTAATAAAGTTTTCTTTTCTTTTTTTTATTAAAAACCCTACCGTATATACAGTACTTGGTTTACCAGGGTCCCCCAGGGCTTTCTACTAGGTCAGCAAAATGTTTCCCTCTACACCAAATCTCTTCTGCAAAAATAGCAGATCTACAAGCTTTTAGATCTGCTATTTTTGCCGAATGTTCACCCCAAAATATGGACGCTAGGGTTAAGTAGTTAACTGTTTTTGTTGTTTTACCATTTTCTCCCCTTATCTAGTCATTGCCAATTCCCCCCCAATGTATATAATAGTCCCTGTCACTGCCAACCTCTACTGGAATGTTATTAGGGATCATTCGGTCAGTGTGCACTGCAGTACCTCTGTGATGGCCTGGATGGAGGCTCCATATTTAACCAGCAACTCCATGACTTTCACTCGGTTCTTCTTACAGGCTATATGCAACGGCGTGAAACCATTCTACAAAGGAAAAGCAACACACACACACACACACACACACACACACACACACACACACACACACACACACACACACACACACACACACACACACACACACACACACACACACACACACACACACACACACACACACACACGTATTATGTATCATAATACGGAAATTATCCGCTGCAGGCGATATCAGCTCAGCCTGTGCGCTGCAGTGTCAACATAAGCACGTACAAACATTCATTGAAGCAGTGTTCTGCTGCAGCACTCACAAACTGATACACCAGCATTATGTATGAACACTACAGCACAAACAGCCTGCTGGCTTGGCTGTTGGCTTTTGGCTTTCGTCTCACTTCAGCTTGGTCTATTATGTTGCTAAATTGCATAGCTTGCTCATTATAATCAAATACATACAAACTGTGAAACGTGATTATAAAAGTGTCAAATAATTAGTATAGGTACTTAGAGTATTAAAAACATACAGTACTTTATAACTACACTTCTGATGACATATAAACTTTAATGTGCTTGCGTTGTCATCATTTATTTTTTATCCTG
The DNA here is from genome assembly GCF_963280865.1 of Gymnoscopelus braueri. Lineage (NCBI taxonomy): Eukaryota > Metazoa > Chordata > Actinopteri > Myctophiformes > Myctophidae > Gymnoscopelus > Gymnoscopelus braueri. Next base: position 25,594,715 of record NC_137620.1, on the reverse strand, counting down.
TAGTGTTTCTAATTAACCTACAGTAACATAAAAGTGGATGTCTACCAATTGGATCTTTTACCCTCCCGTTTAAGTGTGAGTGTGAGTGTGAGTGTGAGTGTGAGTGTGAGTGTGTTTGTGTGTTTGTGTGTGTGTGTGTGTGTGTGTGTGTGTGTGTGTGTGTTTACCAGTGCTCTAGCGTTGGGGTTGGCCCTCTTGTCCAGCAGTAGTTTGGTGACGCGGTAGTGGCCGCAGTGTGCCGCCACATGCAGCGCCGTCAGATAGTCCAGCGTGACATCATCCACGGGCGCCTTGTACTGCAGCAGGTGTTTGACGCACTCGACGTGGTCACCCTGAGCTGACATGTGGAGAGGAGACAGACCGTTCTGCAGGTGGAGAGACGAGGGACAAAATGGTCAGAAAGTAAAGGCAATGATTGGACAGTTCGGGCTGTTTGACTAGTATACCATTGGTTCTCAAACTTTTAAATTTCAAGGATCCCCATAACTCTGAGTGTGTACAGTACAAAAGGAACCAAATGTAACCTGTAAGGGGTTTGGTATAGGGGGAAAAAAAAAGCCGACCAAGTACAAGTTTACTAAGTATTGAGGGTTTAAGTGGTTAATTGAAAATACACATTGGCATGAATCCAACACAATGCTACACAATGATATTGGTGTCAGACAAGTCTATGATGCAATCTATGAAATCTATCAAATACAACAACATTTTATACAATATGTAGCGGGGGTCCCTGCTTCATCTCTCTCGAAGCTAGGGGGTCCTTGGCCTGAAAAGGGCTGAAGACCCCTGTTCTAGATGGTTGAATAACTAAAACTACTTTATTTCACATTTTATGTTCGAGCTTGTCAAACACAGTACAGCGCAACAAAATGTGCAGTCAGAGGGAAGCTGTATAAGAGAGAGAGAGAGAGCTTACAGTACCTTGGTCCTAGCCAACATGGGAGCTCCTCTCTCCAGCAGTAACTCTACAGCAGGGTCATGGCCACTCCGGGCCGCACAGTGCAGAGGGGTTAAACCATCCTACAGAGCGCACGCACACACACACACACACACACACACACACACACACACACACACACACACACACACACACACACACACACACACACACACACACACACACACACACACACACACACACACACACACACACACACACACACACACACACACACACAAAGAGACATTCAATGTACTGTACGCTTGCCTTTGTCTGTACATTGTCGTTTCTGAGAAATCAATAAAACATAATTGGAAGTAAAATAAAATGTACACACGCACACGCACGCACGCACACGCGCACACACACACACACACACACACACACACACACACACACACACACACACACACACGAACACGTCTCATGCACAGTGCACGCACACGCACACAGTACTCACCCTGGTTTTAGCATCAATCTGAGAGCCCCGGTCGAGCAGCAAGCGCACCATGTTAGTGTTCCCACGCTTCGAGGCCACATGTAAGGGTGTGATCCCATTCTGCATGGATCAACATCAGCATGTTAGGTATACTGTAGGTATCCAATGTGTGAAATTCACAATAATAAGTCATAATAGGCGAAAAAATAGGCTGTTGGCAAAAATAGGCCAACAGCCGGCAAAAATATCCGTTCTATGACAATACAACGCGTTGTGAGTGAATTTTTGCTATTGATGTTCAACAAAGTATATAGGGTTTAAGTGGTTAATACACAAAATCAAGTGGAATATTTCTGAGAGTATTCATTGAAAAGTTTATACTACGAAATGGAACCAATGCTGTGACTAATCATTATATCTCCCCTTTCTTTGACAGCGAGCGTCCATTCCCACTTCTACGAACGCCTTGACAATGTGAAACCCGTGCCTTTTTTCCTTTAGCCAGATCTAAAATCACAGCAGGGAGTTCACAGCACAACTGATGACTGAGACAAAGATTCGCATTTGAAAAAGTCAGACCGAGCAGAAATTACAATCATTCTTTGATCCGTCCTTTTCCCATAAAATGAAAGCTAAGGTTTCTGACCAAGCAGGCTCTGCTGACCTTGCTGTTTTCTTTTTTTGTCTTCATCTGAACGTCTACAGTAGACAAGCTAGAGAAGCCTACGCTGCTCCTTCAGAGCTTCGTCACCCTGTTAAAACACCATTGTACCTCGCCATGGGCCGTGTCTCTGACAATGAAAAGACACAGGCCCGCTTCAAGAGAGGGACCTTTTGTTGTGCATGAGTTGATGTCAGTTCGTGGAGTGGGATTGTGAGGGCCACACACATAGATAGTGGAGGGGCCCCCGAGAATGGATGAGGCACACAGCTAAGAGAGGGGTTCTGATGCAAATGACTGATTTGCTGACTGTGTAGGAGGAAAGGCCCTTGTGTGTGTGTGTGTGTGTGTGTGTGTGTGTGTGTGTGTGTGTGTGTGTGTGTGTGTGTGTGTGGTCCATTCACACATGCTGGCAGCAGGAGTTGGCTTCAGCACACAAGGAAGAAAGTGCTCTTTGTGTGTGTGTGTGTGTGTGTGTGTGTGTGTGTGTGTGTGTGTGTGTGTGTGTGTGTGTGTGTGTGTGTGTGTGTGTGTGTGTGTGTGTGTGTGTGTGTGTGTGTGGCCTTACCCTTGCTGTGAAGTCTACCGCTGCCCCACGGTTCAGCAGCAGCGTGGCCACATTGACGTTCCCATAGTGAGCAGCGATATGCAGGGGAGTGAACCCACTCTGCAAGACAGAAGGGATGGAGAGAGCCAGAAAATAGACAGGTAGAGTGGTAGAAAGACAGAGAAAGGAGAGAAGAGGGACAGACAGAGAGAGAGGTCAGTCGTCAGTGCCTTCTTAAGGCCACTGCATTTTTGACCCCTACCCCCTTGACCTCGCATCCTCTATCCCAGCATGCAGCAGTCTCATCAAGCATCACAGGGGAACAGAAAGTAAACTGAGGAGGGGGAGGGGGATCAAAACATCATCAAATGAGAAAAACAAAAAGTGGATAAATAAAGAAATATTAGATTTTTTAAACACCCCCTCCCCCCACCACCACCTCCCTCCCCACACACACACACACGCATGTACACACGCACGCACACAACCCCAACACACTCAAACACACCCCTATCATGCAGGGCATCTAACAACCATAAAAGGGGGTAAAAACAAAAAGTCGTTCTTTGGTATAAGAAACAAAGAAAAGCTGATTGAACAGACGTACAGTACACACAGACTGTTGTCGACATAAAACTAAACAGACAATATTAGTCACCCATACAGTACAGCATTTACAGGACGAGACCAGAAAGACCACCATCAAATCATAGTGAAATCATATTATTACGTAGAACTGGGACTGTACGTTTTGGGTTATAACACCAAAGTGCACTATGTTGACTGTACGTCATATCAGTTATATCATGTAAGGCACAAGAAAGATGTAGATAAGATAGATATGGAAAATGAAGAGAGATTGCAGAGCAGGTTGTACAGTATATTAAGTTGTTGAAATGCTTGCCTTACCTTTCCGTTCTGTAAGTCACGGTCCGATTTAATGTGAAAACATTGTTTACAAAAGTGTGAAGAACAGAGACTAACGTGATGGTTTCAAAAGAGTTAAACATTTAAAAAGCTTAAAATGGTGCAACTGAAGATATAGCATAGATGCAAACATGCTTTTCAGGTTATTTTACAATCCTCTTGCCAAGCACATCGTAGATTTTGATTAAGGCTTGCATGCCAAGATTGGGAAATATAAGCCATCTCCGATCTCCATACTAGCATGCTTTTAAATTAATGGGTAAGGGGGTCACGAGACCCCAGATAATGTAATCCTTATATTCATCATGTTTACAATAAGACTTGTTTTGAATGGTCGCCTTATCTCAAAATGCATCTCTATAAATCATGCAACACAACATAAACACACAACATAATGTAGACTCTAAGACAATATCATGTATCATAGCTGGTACATCGCTTCAGCACTATATGCACAGATTTCAGTCATGATTATGCATAGAATAGTTTCAATGGTTTTAAAGAAGCAAGATCATGAACATGAGGAAACAAAACAAAAGCCACTTGGTGACGATACAAACAAAACAAAAGAAGAATGACAATGAATAGATACACGTATGTAAAAGCAAAACCAAGCAAACTATAACCAAAGTGCGCTCGGCATGTGTGTGCGTGTGCGCGCAGTGGACGCCATGGTAGCCGACTAGCCGTGCATGGGCTTATCATCAACGCAAACTCAAACCAAACTCAGGAAAAAAAAACGTGACATTTTTTTAAACTCATAAGTGGTCCTCAACGTGGCACCATGCAGTGCTGTGGAACAATGAGGAGGTTCAAACGGTGAGAGAATGAAGGGAGGGAGGAATAGAAGGGTTGTGACTGTAGTGGTGAAGGTGTGGAGATGTTTAGAGGGTGTGTGTGTATACCTCAGTAGTCCTATTGACCATCATCTGAAGCACAGAGGAGCAAGGGAGGGAAACATCATTCAGTTAGACCACATCACACGCATCACACGCATCACACGCGCGCACGCACGCACGCATACACGCACGCACGCGCACACACACACACACACACACACACACACACACACACACACACACACACACACACACACACACACACACACACACACACACACACACACACACACACACACACACACACACACACACACACACACACACACACACACAAGCGACATCAGCTCAGGGGCTAGCTGTACAGTGAGGTATTATACTGGCAAGCGACGTGGCTGGAGTGGTACGATTTACTTGAAGTTGCTGTCAAAACTGTTTTGTTATAATGTGACCATTTACAGTACACACACTGGACCCGTATGCATGCAGGGGAGGATATTGTAATTGTTCCTGTCTGTTTGTAGCTCTTGTTATTGGGGTATAACACATGAAATTCTTCCTCTGCTTTTACCCATGCTAACTATCGAGAGCAGTGGATGCCATTAATATGGTGCCCGGGGGAGCAGCTGGGGCTTACTGTGTATTGCTCAGGGACATGAAACTTGGTGGAAATGATCAGTAGGCTCCCCTAGGAAGGGTAAAAGGTCAAGTTCATAATCAAGGTCAAGATCAATATTGAGGATTATAAGATTTTTATTTGGAAATTATCAGTAGGCTGCCTCAAAGAGATGATTAAGTTTTGGGTCAAAAAGCTGAAAGGGTCACGGTTACAATTACGTTATGAGCCATATCTCAGGAATGAAGAAATGCAGAAGAAGATATGTCCCCAAAGCCTAACTGATTACACTGATTTACGTCACACTCGTTCACGTGTGTGTGTGTGTGTGTGTGTGTGTGTGTGTGTGTGTGTGTGTGTGTGTGTGTGTGTGTGTGTGTGTGTGTGTGTGTGCGTGTGTGTGAAGATGCTGCCGTTTATAGCCGCTCTCCTGTGACTCATGTTGATGACTGCATCGCTACAGCTGAACCATTCCATTTCATGTCCACATAACCCTGTCACTGTACAGATGTATGCATTCTGTTATATAACAACACACATTATGGCCGCCTTGTGTTAACTGCATTCACAGTACAATATAGCGTATGTAATATTTAACATTGAGGAGCACTGGTGCATCAAACATTTAATACAGGAAACAGTTGGTAGTGTGTATTTTCAACTTCACTCTAGCCACGCCACTTAAAGCCACCATCCGGTATTGGAGGAACACTCATAGCTGTGCTGGGGTTTTGCCACAGCTCTGGTGTTCCAACATTAACACAGTTTTTCTTATAATGTATATTTTGAAATTATTATTATATTTGTGTATTGGTACATTCTCTTTTATCTGGCGACTCCGCATGCAAATGTTCGAGCGTACGGTCAGCCAAAGAACAATAGCTCTTGGACCTCATCAGGAATTCAGTCACTCAAGGATGCTTCACAGGACAGACATGGGACTTAAAGCAAAATGATACTTTGGTAGAGGTTTGGGTTGTGTAGTTACCTTACCATGATGTAACTCCAAATATTGGAGCATCGTCAGTAGATGCTCTGCTGATTAGACATTGATAATCCAAACAGGAGCTCATAAATGAATGCAAATAAAGCGGATTCTGCCAACGTATAACAATACGAAACCCGACATAGCGTATTCTTTTTATGAAAATGCCAACTTCCTGTTGATTTTACTATTTGAAAATATGCAGATTTATTCGGGATCTTCTTCCTAAATCAAAATCAACACAAAGTTCTCTTTTTTATGCTGTGTTGGGTTTTGCAATGTTATATATTCATGTATGTGCTAAAATAGTGACTTTGAGAGCAGTTTCACTCTGCAATGCAAGTCAATGAGAAGACTATTTTGGAAAATCAATTTCTAATCAGTGGAGCAACTACTGAAGATATCTTAAATCAGTGCAATAATAAGTAGGTCGGGAGATGGCTTATTGTCGGTATCAGCCGAGTAACACGCGGGAGTCTGTCCCCGTTACTATGCGCTAGACCCCTGGGAGATGGATTGCTGAGGTGGAGCGCCACACCTATCCTCAGCTCCCAGTACTTACCGCACGACTTACCGCACCCAAGCCGTGCTACTCATGCGCTGAGTTGGCGGTGCCCGGGATCGAACCCATGAGCTTGTGGTCTGAAGGCGAGAGCTCTACCGACTGAGCTACCCGGACACGGTGCAAGGTAACTACACAACTCAACCAAAGTGTAATTTAGCTTTAAAGAGTAACTTCACCCTAAGTCACATAGTGCAGCAAAATAGTGTTGCACCGGCCTCTACAGGTTGAAAGAACCTGAAACTTTCAACTACTGCAAGTTACACTGGTGGCCAAACCCCAAATGTGATGTAATAGCACCCGTTGTTCCTCAGGTCTCACTGGTTAAACAGGTACAATTACATTTGACTTAGGATCTCTACTCACTAACCATGTTCACAATCGCAACAGTGGTGTCCCCAATACCGGATTGACCTTTTCTCCCCAACCCAGTGAAGAGCACCCCCCCCCCCCAATTGGTGCATGCAGCCCATAACGTCACCCCCATACAACCTGCAGCACAGTGGCATTCTCCATGCAGTAGACACCGTGCTACACTTAGACACCCAGCGGGTGAAGGGAGGGTAGCGAGTGATGGGGGGGTGAGAGTAAGTGGGGCAGAGGAGGAAAAGGCGTTTGAGGAAAGAGAAAGAGAGGGATAGACCCAGTTAGTGGCAGGACCAAAGGGCACATGGCAGGTACACAGACACTGAAGGAGAGTGAGAGAGTGTGAGAGAGAGAGAGTGAGAGAGTGAGAGAGAGAGAGAGAGAGAGAGAGAGAGATGCACAGACAGATGGAAACACAACTACTGAAGCACTACAGACAGATATACAAACTGTTAAGGTTAACATCAAATCAAAAGTCTGCCATCATCTTTCGTAAGACGGCTAGAGTACCGATTCACAAGTTCGATTCCCTCGTGAGTTCACGCCCTCTCAAAAAGTGTCTTAACACTTTAAAAAAAAGACAATTACAACCCACATTATTGGCACGTCAACACATCTCAACACATAGCACCCACACAATACAGTAGCAACCACATCATGCCAACACACTGACCCAGAAACAGCACTGACTCACAGGACCCGGTCCCCATTTTGCGACAACGTACCTTGGACTGGACGTCAGCATTGTGGTCGTTCTGCAGCAGCAGGGCGGCAGACTTGGTGTCGTCCTTGCGAGCGGCGATGTGCAGCGCGGGCAGACGCACCTTGCCCTTGGTGTCGTTCTCCAGCAGGATGGACACCACCTGGTTGTGTCCCTGCTGGAGGGCGATGGCCAGCGGGGTGAAGCCGTCCTGGAGGGGAGAGGAGGTACCGTATGGCAGTGGCTTCCAAACTTTTTGTGCCCAAGGCACACCAATGGGCAAGTCAAAAGTCTCAAGGCCCACCTGTATTCCTAGCTAAAATGGCCGATCTACAAGCTCACAACATGTTGCATCTTGATAAATTGTGAGCTTCAGCTTGTAGATCAGCAATTTTTGGCTAATTTGTGAAAAGTACATTCTGAATTAAAACATTTAATTGATAAATAAATACAATTTAGAATGTTTGCCTATATTGACATGCCCAAAATAGAGACACCAGGTTGAAAGTGGTTTGCCTTTGTATTAGGAAACGAGTGTGCACAAATTACTGATAAAGTAAATAGATAATTCATAACTTAGTCTAGTTGTATATATTGCAATAATAATGTGTGGTTCCCAAGGCACACCTGGATATGTCTCACGGGCCGGCACACCGTTTGAGAACCACTGTTTTATGACTTACTACTACCGCTGATACCCACAGTACTGTGTACAGACTGCATCCACACAATGGACTTATGCAAAGACTACATGTCTTACTTAATGTCATAATTGTAATTCTCATGTCATCTTATAACCGGCTATTTGGACGCCAAAAGTGGGTCACGAGATGTTCAGCCTTAGATAGATAGGCCTTTATTGATCCCACAAGAGACATTCACTTGTCATAGCATGGCCTTGGTCATGAAAAAAATAAATGTTTACAAGCCAGTGAATTATTATTGTTGGAAGGCATGCCTGTGTTTCTATTTCAAAGGAGGATTTACGTTTATGTTCTAGTAGTCCATCATATTTATGATGATTGAAATGCATTTAACTAATTAATTTAAAATTCTGGGTATTTCCCAGGATTATAAATCCACACACACACACACACACACACACACACACACACACACACACACACACACACACACACACACACACACACACACACACACACACACACACACACACACACACACACACACACACACACACACACACACACTTCCTCACCTCCGTAGCGGTGCTCTGGTTGCCTCCATTCTCTAGGAGGTATCGTACTACATCCAGATGGTTTTCCTGGGCAGCCATATACAGAGGAGTAAAGCCATTCTGGAAAACATACAAACACGATAACATAGCAGTTAATTAACACAATGCAAGTCATAGTGTGTGTGTGTGTGTGTGTGTGTGTGTGTGTGTGTGTGTGTGTGTGTGTATATTGCTTTAAACAAAAATTCACAACCGGTGTGAATGCAACAGAGTGACGCATTTCCCGCGATGCAAGCAACACAATAATTTTGATTACAGCCAGGTATAGTCTTGTTTATAGGATGTGCACTGTGGTGAGTCTAAGCATAGCCTTGTGTACTGTAGTCTATTGATAAGCGTGGGAACACAGTTAACGTTGAGAATACTCTACGGTGTCCTGAACTGAATTACTCACCTCATACATATTTCCATTTGTCTGATCTATGGGTATTTGAGGTATTAAAAGATGTGTTGCTCTCATTCAGAGAGCAAAGATGTCTGCTCAGAAATGTACTGAATGCCATAGCTAGGTTTACCTGAGACTGTGAGTTGATGTCACCACCTCGTTTGACCAGGACCTTCACAACTTCCAACTGTCCAGCCAGAGAGGCGATGTGGAGAGCTGTGTTTCCTTTCTGAAGGAGGAGAGAGAACATACAGTACAGGGGCGATGAGAAACAAAGAAACAAAATGCAACACCATACCAAGGTGTCAGAAACGCTGAAGGGATTTGAGGAACAGAATTCTTAAGACTAGCATGTATTAAAAACCAGATGGACATGGGTCCTTCTGGTTCCATTTGTACACTCTCTGAGTTACGGACCCTTAACTCTCAAGGACCCCTGGGGGTCCCCGGTTGAGAACCAGCGCAGTAAGCTATCCATAAAAGCATAGAGATAATTAGTTTACTTCCTTTGCTTCCGCCATGTTTGATGATTATGGCCGTTTCTGATGTCTGTTCACATCAAGAACTCATTGACAACATGATGATATTTTGGGAGTCCAATGTCATCTCCAGAGACTGTGATATTTTTACTTAGCACGTAGCACATTCAAAGGCCTCCATTTCTCTTGTTCCTGCAGTTGAGCTCTGCTGCTAGGCAACTGCCATGCAGCATATATTTGATTTTGAGGCCGACGTCCAAGATGATACCCTAAACGGTAGAAATGGCAGACCTTTAGTTACACGGTTTGGACTGGTCGCAGATTTTTATGTTGACTATTCCACTATCTGTAGCAGGTCTTCTGAGCATGCCTGTTTCACCTCATCTCTAATGTCTAAATACTAAACCATCTGGAGAAGATTGTTTTTACACCTCAATGAATGATCAGCATTACGATATGCGCAATGACCGGGGTAGGGTTACTGTAGATTTAGGGTTGTGGTTTGGCAGCCAGATATAGTAGCTTCTGGTTAAGACAGCATTCGTCTGTCAAGGCAGACAACTTTGTGACGCAACTTTGTGACATGTGTTTGTCATATCCGTTCACAAAAATATATATTTTATTACTGTATTACATATATTCTTTTTTAAAGATTTTTTGGGGGGCTTTTATGCCTTTATTTGACAGGACAGTAGGGTGACAGGAAATGGGGAGAGAGATGGGGGGGTGACACGCAGTTCAAAGAGAAGGTTGTGTGCACATCCCACGCCTGTATTTAGGCCAGGTGCTGGACATCAAGGAAGAATCAAGAAAAAGAAGAAGGAAGTCCGCACACTGTTCTCAAGCTCCAAGAAAATCAACGTTTCGACCTTCTAGGTCTTCATCAGGCAAATATTATAATGACAGACAAAAGCATCATATATATATATGTTACAGGTACATTGGCATTCCAGGTAAATTGGAAAAGAAGCGCTTGTTTTCACCGCCCCCCCAGGCAATTCTGTAGAACCAACGCTAGAGGGCAATGCAAGCCAGACATGAGTCCCACACCACACACACACGCATGCACACACGCACAAACGAGCACGCACACACGCATGCGCGCACAGCCTTATTCCATGCAGTTGAAGCACAAGGGGGCGAGCCTGAGGAGGCGGGGCTGGCGGGCTATGTTAGTGCAGTGAGTGGCAGTTGGGGCAAACCATAGAGGGGCAAACGCAGTCCCCACAACATAATTTACGATTCTGTGCCTATCGGTACATAACTCGGACGGCGCTTAGTCGACTAGCAGACCATCGGCCGGTCGTCGCGGGCACTCGCGCCTCAAGGTCTGCTGAGTCGGCGCGCCTCCGTCATGGTCCAAAAAACATAGTCCGCGGTTGTTTGAAAAAGTCATATCCCAAGCAGGAGTCAAACCCAGACTCCCAGTGATAGTGGATGGGGAGTCCAATGATTATCGAAGTGCACCACTGAGGCCGGTATGTATGTTTATTATCCATGTTGTCGTCGTCGTCCTCGCATCGCAGCCCCGCCCCGAGCTTAAAAACAAGCGCTCCACTTCCAATTTCCCTGGAATGCCAATTTACCTGTGACATATACACAAACATTGACTAATGATGATGTACAACACCTGGGAGTCAGGAGGAGCAAAAAACACCCTACTCCAATCCCAGGGACAAAAAAACCTGTCTACACCCCTCTGGGGAGTGTTCAATGCATGGGCAGAAAATAGACTTTTCACATTTAATTAAACTAACATATTAGACACTAAAAGCCAGTAAATACATTTCTGAAAAACCAACAATAAGAACAGTTAAAAGTCATAAATGGTGATATAATGTATAAGCTAAACAACAACCTAGAGGAAAGGCTTAATATCAAATTCCTCATTTAGACCATCAGGAGACATGGTATTGAGGAGATGAATCCAACAGGTCTCACGTTGGAGAAGTAACCTTTCGAGATCTCCACCTCTGGGTGGCTTTTCAACCTTCTCAACACCAACATATCGCAAATTATTAAGATTATGACCAGCCTTTTAAAAATGAGCAGCAACAGGATTACGTTCATCACCTGTTCTTATACTACTCCTGTGTTCAGTAATCCTGGTGCGCAGAGCCCGGGATGTCTTGCCTACATATGCCAACCCACAGGGGCACCGGATGAGATATACCACATGCGTTGTGCTACATGTAATCGCACCACGTATGGATATATCCCGGCCGGTGTGAGGATGACAAAAAAACGTAGATTTTTTTTGTGTATGTACATTGCATACAGTTACCACACCTATAGTTACCATCTGGTACTACTGGGAAATTGGAAGCACTCTGAGTACCCAGGTCTGATTTAACCAGGACACACAGCAAAGGTCATCGAGATCGGGAGTCGAACCCGTGACACGCTGTCAGGCGGAATTACCAGCCTAGGTGCCCAGACGGTTACGCCAACCGTCCGGGCCGTATTACATATTTTTGTAGGATATCTTTAAAATATATTTCCATTTCTGCTAAGCAGTTAGTTACATAGGCTTTGGCTAATTTGGTTTCCAGTACTTATTTATGCGACTGCAAAGGTGAAACAGAAGTGTGTGTGTGTGTGGGTGGGGACTTTATTTTCTACTAATTTCAGTGCTTCTAGGCGAAAGCATTTGAGAGACTAAGACTGTGTACATTCACAGAGGAAACATTCCTGGTCATTCAACTGCAAGTTACGTTTTGTTTTATAATTTAAAATGTGTTAATGTGTCTATGTTTTAACATAGACACATTAACATTGGCGAGTAAATTCTATCATCAAACAGTTGAACATCTTTACTGTGTAGACAAGACTATTGAAACACATTTGAATGCTCCTATTGCCATCTTTGTCCAAGGCATGAGGGGAACTGAGGGCAGATGAGGAAGGGAGGTGAAGAGAAGCTAACCTACCTTTGTGGCCGAGTCCACGTCAGAGCCTCTCTCCAGTAGCTCCTGGACCAGGTCTAAATGACCCTCCTTTGCCGCCAGATGCAGCGCGTTAAGCCCATTCTGGAAGCAGAAGAATAACAATGGTAAGGGTGGCGAAATGAAACCAAAAGGTGCACACAGAAGAAAGGAGGAGGGATTACCTCCTCCTCTGGGTCCATAACTCTAACTACTACATCCGTCTTTCCTTCTCGTTTTCTGTTCTTCGATGGATCTGTCTCCTGGCTGGGCATCAGTGTCATTGTCGATGCAGGCGAGGAATGGCTCTAATATCGAGGCTAGCTATCAAAGCTACGAGGTTATGTGTTGTGCCATGTCATGCTGTTGTGGACGAGGGCCAGCCCTGGACATGGAGTTATTTATAACCTCTCTGTGCGCGCGTGAGTGTGTGTGTGTGTGTGTGTGTGTGTGTGTGTGTGTGTGTGTGTGTGTGTGTGTGTGTGTGTGTGTGGGTTTGCATGGGTTTGCGTGAATGTAAAAACGTCTATCTAGAGCTTTTTGATGGTTTGTGATTCTGTTACTTTCAGAAATCTTGTGATATTCAATACACTTGTTGACATACAGACAGCCAGAGAATAGGGCAGATTTCATCACCTTCTCTGTTCTATCCTAATGTGAAGAATATGCTGTATTGTTCCTGAATTGCTGTGACAATCATTATGATGGGAGGGAAATGAAGATTACATTCCAATATCACTCTGGTGGGATTAGACCCGGGATTAAGGAGATGAAGCATTTAGCGGTTAACTCCAAAAATACAGAATGGGCCAAAGTTCAAGTTTTAACGTGGTGTTTCGAAGAGAAAATCCCAGAACATTAAGTAAAAAGAGGGCAACGGGGGGATAAAACAGTCATTGTTCAGAGATTAGGTATGTTATGTAAGTATGCGATATATGTTTCAAAATGAAGATTAACAGAATGTAAAAAGAAAAAAACATAACATTGTGTCTTTTTATTCTTATTTTATCTATTGTGTCAACTGAAAGATGCTGCCGCTGATATCTCAAGTGAGTTCCACATAATGTACTGTAATAATATCTCAAACAACATATGGATAAAGAATGATAGACATGTTGAGTTGTAAATCACTCATGGGCGCTTATATAACTGGATCTTAATGATGGTGAGAGACTGAGCCAATGACAGAATATATTATCACTAAAGAGGTAGAGGACAATAAGGAATGTGTGATTAGCCAGAAATATCCATCATGGCAGCTAATTACAATAACAAGGCTACTGTATAATTATTACAATATGAGAAAAACTATCATCATCATTGTGTCATTTTGTGTATATGAGCACTATTGCAGCTCCATATTTATATTCATGGACTGCATTTATATAGCACCTTTATAGTCTTCTGACTATTCAAAAGGCTTTACAATATATGCCTCACATTCACCCTTTCACAAACACATTCACACACCGATGGGGTTCAGTGTCTTGCTCAATGACACAACATTACAAAGAGCCAGGGATCAAACCGGGAACCTTCCGGTTGTCAGGCGGCCACTCCACCTATTTTTTTTATTTCTTAGGATACTCAACTATTGTAGTATACTTTGCAGCTTGCTCAAAATGACTATAATATGAAAATCGAACAATACATTTGAGGTGAATTTAGGGTTAGTTCTCCTAATTCTCTCGGGAGACTTTTCTCTGTGACCCAGAATAGACACAATAACCCGTTCAGCAGGCCAGGCATTAGGCTCCAGTTTGAGCTGCTGGGTCGATAATTCATTTCCTCTGTGGCTGATCAGCATGACAACCACGACAGATCCCTCAGGGCAGGCTATAATTTTTTTCCCCCCACTGGAATTCTTGGGTCCCTAATAGGGATGTACGTACCCAATTCTGGATATATTATTCACTCATTTTTAAACTCTGCAGCAGTTGTGGAATGGGTTACCTGGAAGCCCTAAGTTGATTAGCTCTATTATTAACGTCAAGTCCTCCATAAAGAGCTGGCTGAATAGCAGCTGAACTTAATTATATTAGTTGAGATATAGCAGGTTCCATTTATAATGTTGTTTTGCTATTTTAGTTATCCAGTATACTGTACATTGGAAATGGTATGAATGTATTTACTATTGATTTTATTTTTCTGTATGTCTCTGCTACCCCCCAACCCCAAACACGTGGCACTCAGTTTACACACATTTGCAAAGGACCACAATGGGGAAAAGAACCTCTCATGCTTTTTTGTGCAAGGCCACAATAAGCAGAGGCAGGCATCACCTACATCTGTAATAATGCATTTTTACAAAAGTAAAATACACTTGTGACCAGGTCTACCCAGGCCAAAATAATAAAAAGAGAGACATGAAAAGTACAATATGAAGACTTGGACATATATCTCATATATCTAGGCCAGGTTGCCTACCCAGGGTACGCAAACCAATTGGGACGGGATCTGACTCACACATCTTGATCACATGACATATATTTATAATGTGTACCGATTTGTGTGAGTTTGGGACAATATCTGTAGGAGTAGTGGCAAAAAGTGTGTTTTGAACAAAACCCCAAATGGTAGAAAATGTACAGTAATCTGGCATAAATGGGGCCTACAGTACAGTCTGTTGCGCCATATGCAAGGAATCCAGGGGAAAAAATATGTTGATTGTACGAGCTACTAAGGTTCAAGAATTATAGGCCAAAATGTGAAGAAGGCGGTTGTAGCACCACTGCCTTTTATCCCAAAGGATGGATGCGATGCATGGAGAGATGGAGTGAACTCATTCTTCCATATGGTGGACCCACATGTCCTCGTGCCAGTCTCCAATAAAAACCCTACTGTCTGCAACCTCTGGCAGGCCCATCCATCTCTAACCCCACTCGCCATCTCCACTGCCCTCCGTTCACCAACGCCAGGTGGACACTGTCACTTTGTCACACACCATGACCCTTATTAATGGGGCAGCCATCACTTAGTGGGTAGAGAAGCAGTCTGGCAGTCTGGTAATCCCAGCCTCCCCAGCATGTGTCAAAGTGTCCCTGAGCAAGACACTTACAGCTCATCATGAGCGCCTCTGAGCAGCCATCAGCTGGGTGAAGATGACATAGTACATACTGTAGGCCTTACAGTAAGTGGTTAATATCACATTATTCACTCATAGTACGTTTTCTAATCACTTATTAGATGTATTGCCTCCATAGTTGTTCTGTAACGAGGTGAAAATGTAATTTAGCAGGGCAGGTGTATTCCCCGGGGTGGAGTTGGGGGACAAAAGCAGGCAAAATACTAACTCAGCACTAGAGAGCAGTGTACACCGCAGTCTGTACACAAAAAGTCTGCCGCGTGGGGGGATACACCATTAAAGTCATTATGTTGGCTGTTGAATTACCTATTTTCTGCTCAAAATCTATGCTTGACTTTGCAGAAGGATGTTGTGGCAAAGCACCCAATGGAATTTCACAGCAACCATCATCATTAATGTGTGAATGTAGTGGTTCAGACGACGGCTTTGACAAAATAAGGATACACAAATTTGGCAGACAAACACTGTGAATAATACATCTGGTGTTGTTAATAGGAGTACAGAGAACTCCAAAACCCAACTCCTGGCTTCAAAAGCAAGCCCCCACTGCAGTATTAACTACAGAGCTGAACTAACACAACTGTCCAACAATAACATTAGTAATAAGAGTCATCTTCAGGGCATGGTATAGGTAGGCTTATCCACTGGTTTGGGTTAGGTTTTGGTATTAGTGTTTTTTACCAGGAATCATATTTGAACAACAAACCGCCATGTTTTAGTGAGTGTCAGATAACGTTAGAAAGGGTCACCTCACATATTCTGTAATGTATGAGGAAATGTAGGTATAATTAGTTGCCAACAACTCAAACCTTGAGATTCCTTGACAGGAATACACGGTACAAACAGAACAGAGGAGAGAGAGAGAGAGAGAGAGAGAGAGAGAGAGAGAGAGAGAGAGAGAGAGAGAGAGAGAGAGAGAGAGAGAGAGAGAGAGAGAGAGAGAGAGAGAGAGAGAGAGAAAGAGAAAGAGAGAGAGAGAGAGAGAGAGAGAGAGAGAATATGGGTTTTTATAATTGAACCTTTATTAATGCCTGTAGGGAAATCCATGCATGGTGCCAGGTTAGGTTCTGGATGAGGCCCAGCTATGAGTGATATTTCACTGGTGTACAAGGCATACTTGTCTCTTTTTGTCACTGTCATATTTGTGTTGTGTTGGTTGCTGCCGTATTGTATAGGTGCATGATGACTTCAACGTGTTCTCAAGGTCAAGCACACTGGTGATCTATAATGACGACGATGTGGGACACACCTCTCCAAAGTGATTGATAAGCTGCACAATTGCACTTGCTAGGTTTTGATGGATGTGATTAGTAAACATGTCCTGGATGTATACATCCATCCAAGGACATTCCCCTGGGGAGTGGTAGGGAATGTTTCTGCTCTGCAATTTTTCATGGTTGTCATGCCAGCAATGGAAGGGTGTTAAACCTCAGTTGCTGTAAATGTTCTTTCTATGCAGAGGAGTGGTACTGGAACTGGGAATGTGCAACTTAGTCTCCTGTCTATACATGAGGCTCTCTCAGGCTCAACACTATCGACTCCCGCCTTGTAATCTTTCCACGGCACTAATTAATAAGCGTGTATTTGATTTAAGAAGTGCATCCAATGATCCTGTGTGACACATAACGCTGTATGATATCAATAGGAATTTGACTCTACATACCATATCACACACACACACACACACACACACGCACGCACACACACACACGCGCACACACACACGCGCGCACACACACACACACACACACACACACGTGGAACTGACCATAATGGACAGGGAGGGGAGCTGTTGGGACAGAGGAGAGGAAGGGAGAGAAGACAGGGATAGAGAAGGAGCCAAGTAAACAAGTGCCTCAGATAAGATAAGAAGCCATTGCAGGATGTATGACGGCTATAACAGATATGAGATGTCTGTGTGAGAGAGGAGGCACGTGGATGGGTCTGAACAGAATAGAACAGAAGTGGAGAGGAGAATGGAAAGGTCCTAGTACACACGCGCGCGCGCACACACACACACACTGCTGTTTACCATGGTGACCTGTGTGGCCGTTGTTGGGCTCAAACTATTTCCACCCTATCAGTTTTCACTTTCCACCCTCTGGCTGGAATGCTAATGGGTTTGGAGGACATGATCATGACCCTAAAGACAGGAGAATGATTCAAACCCACAGAGAGAGAGAGAGAGAGAGAGAGAGAGCGAGAGAGAGAGAGAGGAATTACCCCCCCCCCAGTCAAAACTGCAGACTCACTCCACGTCTTCCACTGCAGTCTGACAACTCACTGCTTTCAGACCCTATTCACCCCCAAACACTCTTCATCCCTCATTGCCTATGTTTGATAGATGCTAGTTATGCTATGCTTGTTGTTGTTTATTGTTCACATATATTATGTTATTGAGATAAGACACAATAGTGTTTGCTTGTCCACAAATGCAAAAGTATGTTTGATGTTGAAGTATATTTGGTTTTACTGGTATAGTTATACTTTGCACCACTTCATTTTTTTCTTTGTACTCTATTTAAATGAGCATTTACCCTGTCTTTTGTTAACTAGGAGGATCCATGATATTCATTTGCTCTGAGTCTGCTAAATCTCTAAATTATAAATTGAGAGAGGGGGGGAAAGTGCCAAAGGAGGAACATGTGGTTGAAATGAAAGGATGGATTTAATCTTCTTATGGTGGTATTTATTGGTAACCATCAATTGTGGTTCTGTTTATGGATTGACTTTTCAGATAATGTGCTGGTGGATGTGGAGGAAATGTCCTCCTAATGAGATTCAAGGACAACGTGTTTCCCTGTACATGAAGACACCAATACAAACCCTGCCATCATATGTGCTGTCCATAAGCTGTCTGTCTCTCCTACAGTCTCTCTCTCAGCTGTCCTATAGTCGGTCTCTCCTACAGTCTCTCTCTAAGCTTTCATATACTGTAGTCTGTCTCTCCCACACTGTTGTCCGCTCAGCTTTCCTACTGTCTGTCCGTCATGGTCTCCTCAACTTTCCTGCTGTCTGTTTCCTCTACACTGTCTCCTTCCCTTCTTTCCCACTGTCAATCCCTCCTACATGGTTTCATGCTCATCCGTCTCAATAAAGACACAACAGCAAGGGAATTATGTGTAGCAAAAGATACTAGTTATCTTGCTCAATGTAAATGTATGATTGGTAGCACTACCCTTAGAGAGTATACGGTCACCTTGTCACTTTAAACAGATCGACAGCCATTTCTTGATCCCCAGACCAGAGGTGACATATGACTGTGTGCCAACTGAACTTGTACCAACATTGGTCTTTGTCAACCACACCAGAGAGACTCAAAGTCACATACTGTAGGTAAAATAATAACCTGGTCAAGAGTGTCAGTGTGTGTGTGTGTGTGTGTGTGTGTGTGTGTGTGTGTGTGTGTGTGTGTGTGTGTGTGTGTGTGTGTGTGTGTGCAACCCGATCTCCAGAGATTACTGTAACATTGCACGGAACGAGTGCACTTCATTCCGTGGATAGTCGCCTCTGAACCCCCAAATTGCGTGCATATGTACGACGCTCCCTTTGTGACAAAACCATTTCGGAGGCGCGCAGTCACAGGCGAACTGTCACCCCGTGAAGGACCACGAGGGAGCTAAGGCGACCGAGTTGCCGTCCTGAACGGTGTGACGTTCGCCTGTGCCTACTCAGCGCCGTTTGAGTTATGTACCGATAGGCACAGAATCGTAAATTTTGTTGTGGGGACTGCTCTGCTTCCGGGTTTTTCCGGGTTGCGACTGGTTACGCCCACCGTGGGACTCGCCGTACATATGCACGCAATTTCGGGGTTTCTAGGCGGCTATCCACGGAATGAAGTGCACTCGTTCCGTGCAATGTTACGGTAATCTCTGGAGATCAGGCTGGTGTGTGTGTGTGTGATCCATCCATCTCATCTCCTTCCTACCTGATTGCAGGTGCCGATGTCTACTCCCGTCTTCAGAAATTCCAGAACCTTGTCGATGTTCCCTGCTCTCGCTGCTCGCAGGAAACTGGTGTTGCTGTCCGACTGGAAGAGAAAGAAAGAAGCACTGCTTTAGAAAAACACATCACAATGATAATCACAGAATTTCAAAGATTCATCTGAATCAGTGGCTTTATTTTTTCAAGTTTAATTTTAAGTGAGCCATTTCCTTGACATTTTGGAGAAACAATGAAGCTGAATCAATTATAGAACAGAACGTAATGTTACTTCTTAGGCTTAGGTTACAATTATGGTTCCATTATGTCTTTGTGCATTATGAAGTGGAACCAAACAAAAGCAAAATCACTGAAGATGAACGTTTTAGGGGATAATAACAAAATACTTTAGGTATTTCATGTGTGTGTAGTGGATATCCTCTGTTTGTGGATGCTGAACTAGAAATGGACCAACAGAGTTAGAAGAAGGCAGAATGATTCAGCATTTTCCACCCGAATTCAGAGCCTGGCTGGTACACAATTTTAAAAGGCACTCAGCTCTCACCTCCTGCTGTGCTGAAACACTCTTACAGCCTGATAAACAACCCTGTGCTGATGGGAAATTTACAGCCTTCTATCAGACAGATAGAGTTCGATAAGAGTGTGAGCTTTCCCCAAAAACCAAAGTGTAGCCCTTATACCTGTGTATCCCTCTGTCCCTCAAACGACATAAGAACTACTCTGATCTAATTTTCTCATGCTCTGACTTGAGGTCAAAGGGAAGGGTGTACACTTCAAGATACAGTGACACAACAGAATGAAGTGTTGTATGGAAACTGACTCGTCATTAGAGTCCTGTCATCGGTTGACACAGTAATAGATGGGGGTGAAAAAGAACCACTAATTTCATGAAATGAGTGCCCGACAGTGCTGCAGTGGTGGCTGCATCGCCCGCACGCGCGCGCACGCACGCACGCACGCACGCACGCACGCACACACACACACACACACACACACACACACACACACACACACACACACACACACACACACACACACACACACACACACACACACACACACACACACACACACACACACACACACACACACACACACACACACACACACACACACACACACACACACACACACACACACACACACTCTTTGATGTGAGTCTCAGTGGTCTGCAGTTTGGTGGTGTCTGTGTGCTGCAGTGAGGCTGCACTGCATCACAGAGACCCTGCAAGACCAGCTATCTGCAGCACTGGCTGAACTTCAGCTGCCGTTAACCTCCATCCTCCACCAAACTTACCCACTGAATGGGGACATATGTTAGCGCTATGCACAACTGCTGTACTATAAGTTTAACACTATAACACAGTAGTGTAACAGTATAACACTTAAACCCTATATAATGTACTGTACTTCAGGGGCTTATCCTTGGCCCCCTTCCTTTTTCCCTCTACACCAAATGTATTTGACAAAAACAGCCGATCTACAGTACAAGCACACAAAGTGGTGCATTGCATCTAGTGAGTTTGGAAATCTGCTACTGTATTTACACCGAGTGATATGCCCAGAATAGGGACACTAAGGTTCAAGTGGTTAAATCTTTCTATAATTAAATCTTCCATATATTAAATGTTTCAATATCACACTGTTCTCACAACATTTTATTGGACTTGTAATGTCTAATATTAGGCACAATTAATTTTTGCATGATGACACACAGTATTTGCCACGCCAAATCTTGCTAATAACTCTGACTTAATGATGTCACGGAAAAGTAGAGCGTGGCAATATTTGGCCCTGCTAGAGAATAGAAACTGTTTTAAGCAGACCATGCCAAAATAAACTGGCAAACTACCAGTCACCGTACCAGTGTGATGCTGACAGGCGGCTGTAGCTGAGTGGCTAGAGAGGCCACCTGGGAATCGGAAGGTCGCCAATTCGGCCCTCGGCTCGCCTAGTCCACGTGTCAAAGTGTCTCTGAGCAAGGCACTTAACCCCTAACAGATCCCACCCTGTGCACTCAACAGAGCCATCTGAGCAGTCATCAGCAGTGTGAAGGTGTAAAAGCAATTCCCCCTCACAAAGGGGACCAGAAAAATATGCGCTATAACCTCATGCACCATGTTGGTGTTTCAGTCAGTAAAGGAGTTAACGTTAGGGGTGAGAAACTGACGGCTTTTACTTCAAGCCATTTTACGGTATCTGAGTGAGTAAATCTTACTGCACACATGCATGCAGGACAACAGATTGACTAAACTATAACTATAAGTACTATTAGAAATAACTCATTCATTAATTAATGCAGCCTCATTAATTTAGGCTACATTGATTTTATAGTGCATATGATGTTGGATATCTAGATTGTTTAGTTGCATTGGTATTTTTCATCTCTCACGTCTCAAGTAATTGCTTCTTGTTCCCCTTGTCGTTAAATAATGACTGACTGAATGAATGAATGAATGAACTGAAACTTGTAAATAAACATAACATGACTGATTATGTGTCCTTTTTTCTGAATGATGCTGAGCTGTTACGTAGCAAGTGATTCTCAAAACATCGTTCTGCTTTTAGTGGCAGACGTATAGCGTTATTCTATTCTAATACTTTAAAATAAAATGTCTCATCAGAATATACTGTTACAGCATGTTCATTGTATAGGCCTATTTCAACATTTCAAATGCTGCTCGGTAGGGTTAGGTATCGAAATTAGGTTCCAATCATGAACCGAATCCACATTTCCGGATACCGGTTACCCATAAACGTGAGCTGCTCTACCTCCTGAACCACTATCGTCCTGTAGTTAGTTTATGTGGGTCAGGTTATGTTAGTCGAGGTTATGTGAGTTGGCCAAAATTCCCATCCCTAGTGCTGACCAACCAAGGCCATAGATTAGATCCAAAGTGAGTGTCACCCTGTGGGTGATGACCCCTCTGGGACATCAGCCCACAACCCCTGGGTGCTTTGAGCACCAAACCGTACCGCAATTGAGTCTTACATCACTGATGATGAATCATCTGGTAGTTTCTAGCTGAATAATGCCTTGGTAGGCCTTGATCTGGGGCCAATGACTGGCTCAGTTAGCGGTTAGCTCAGACGACACAGCGACATACAGAGACAGAGACAGGGTTAGCATTGTACATTAGCGCCACCACCACACAATGGGACCATTACCACAGGAGATAAACCCCTCTGAACATAGCCCCCCAGATTCCTTAAAGAGCCACAGGCTCGCATTATACAAGACCTGCTCTAATCCTCCTTGTGTTATTATGCCTGTTAGCTATGCTGAAGCCAAAATGACTTCTTGAACAAGTGGGGTTTTGAATGACAAGCACTTAACATTCATGAAAAAAAGGGGGACTAGTGCCTACCCACTTCCTACAGAAATTGTTTTATATTAATCGGACAGAAGCCAGAGTGAATGGTTTCTTCCCGTATCCAAGAGGGTGAGTGTTTTCTAAGTGCACAAGGCATGACACTCTCTCAGCACAGGCCGGGTCTGTTGTAAGCCAGTAAGCCAGCCAGGGTTTTTCGATGTTTTTCCGGCCAAGGACCACATAGCTCAGACAGAGATGAAGCAGGGACCCCCACTACATATTGTGTACAATTGTGTTGCATATTAAACTTTTTCACAGATTTCATAGATAGCTTCATAGACTTGTTTGACAGCACTATCATCAGTGTTGTATATGTTTTTTAAAAAATGGTTGTTTACATATGATATTTTCTATGTGTATTTTCATAACAATTATAGTAAAAAAAAAAGAAGAAAGAAATTCCTATCGCACAAAGATTTGGCGGCTCCCCTGTAGTAGCTCTGAGGACCCCATTGGGGTCCCCCTGCACGCTTCAGTGAAAAAATGTTTCTTTCTATCAGCAACTTCGCTTGATACTCACTGATGTTATGTTTTGATTCTTCAACAACATGTCATGATTCGTTAGCTCTAAATTATAGTCCGGCTACGTCTAGACGGTCATAATATCGCTCGCACACACACACACACACATAGCCTCCCACGCATACACATACCACACAAACTCACACTTAATCAAGTTTGTCAAGCGCGACAAAACACAGTCCCTAAAGCCCTGCTCTGACAGATGACATCAAACATTCATCCACCCATTCCCTTCATAAATGGAGTCTATGTGAGGAGCCTTTATCAATAATGTAAACACCCCCCCACCCACCCCATCCGTCTCTCCCTCCCAGACGATCGACCAATGTCGCGGATACATCCAAGCACCCTCCCAGTTACCACGGAGACAAGCGCTGCCCTGCCTCCTGAGGTTCCCATGACAACAGAGCTTTCGGTAGTGGTTGCCACGGCGGAGGAAATCACAGGAAACACATGCAGGCCGCTGCTGTGTTTTATTTTGAACTCTCTACAGCATCGGTTTTCAACGTGGGGTCCATGGACGTCCAGGGGTCCTGTTAGGGTGTTCCAGGGGGTCCCCAGCTAAATCACTGATAGTTAGGGACCAGATGGTCCCTTACAGGTTCGTAACTCAGAGTGTACAAAATACAAATGGAACCAGATTTTCGATTTGTCGTTAGATTGGGCTCCCAAACATACAAATCCAATATAATGGGGGTCCGTGGCCTAATGAATATCAATATGTGGTCCTTGAGAAGAAAATGGTTGAGAACCTCTCTCTCTCTCCCTTTCTATTCCCCCTATCCCTCTCTCAATCCCCCTCCCTATCTCTAGTTCTCTCTGTCTTGCTGCTTTGGAAAAAAGGTCAAAGCAACACAGCATGTGATAGTTATTATACCTGAGTCATTTGACGTCTGTGCGTGTGCATGCGTGCATGTGCGTCAAAAGCACCAACCACAGTATGCACGAAGGAGCCATTAACCCTGTCTACGTGTCCCATGACGAATCATAGCCCACATTACATGTATACTAAGATTAAGAGGCGTGCACGCGCGCTCGGACGCCCACACACACACACGCGTACGCGCACATGCACACACGCACACGCACACACACACACACACACACACACACACACACACACAGCCAACTGTGTCCTTGTTGATGTGATTGGAGAGAGACATTCTATTCTTGGCCATCAGGGCAGAATAACAGATCATCACTGTTTACTAGCAACCGCACTCTGCAATCAACCTTAACATTTCAGCCATCGTTCGCTATGATCTGTGGGTGACTGTGTGTGTGTGTGTGTGTGTGTGTGTGTGTGTGTGTGTGGGTGTGTGCGAGCGAGCGTCACTAAACGCTCCCCAGGGTTGCCTTGCATGCCCTGCCTCTGTAGAACCAGACTGAGACATGAAAGCACTCTGTCACTACACAGCGCTCTATCAAAGAAACACATCATTACTGGCTTTACACATTAGGGGTGGTATGTTTAAATGGTTTACCATGTATATGAAAACAAAAGCACTATCCATTTAGGACTAATTAAAGGTAGGCTAAGTGATATTTTCTTGTTTAAAAAGATAAAGCTCTACATTCTGATAGTAATCATTGCTATAGAGTGTTTGTTCAATAACAGGGGTCTCCCTGTCTCTCCAGCTCTTTAGTAAAGAGAAAATACATTTTCAGGTGGGTTGCCAACAGCAGCCAATCAGGAAAGAGTACCCATTTATCAGCTTCAATGTCAGTGTTACAGTTCCGATTTTGTCTGCTTTGTGTCATCACTTCCTTCCAGTTTCACTTGTTTATCCTATATAGCCTGTATGAGTTCTCACTCCTGATAGAATTAAATTGGTATACCAACCTGACAAAAACTAGTAAGATCATAAGTAAGATAAGAGTAAGTAAGTTAAAAATCATCACGTAACTGGTGCTCTAGTAGTCTACAACTGTATGAACAAGAACCACTGCATCCACTGAGAACTTGTTGTTTACCACCCCTTCATGCTGCCATCATCACCATTATCATCATCATCATCAATGACATCTACAGCTGACATGCACAGACCAATACCAACTCAAGCAGGATACGATCCCCTCCAGACAGCTCCCAGCCAATCAGAGCAGTCCCAATGGACTGATTTGCATACCACACAACAGCGGTGGCCCTTGAGTTTCCTAAGTACATTCATGCTAAATTTAGAGTCGCAAATCAGAGGCACTTAATGGCAAGTACACAGGTTCATATAATGGAATATTCTACATCATGTTTTCTTCATCATTTCAATACATAACTTAACAGCAGACAAAGAGTATTTGAATTTCAAAAGCTAACATTTATACAGAATATTATACTGGGTATCAGTTGTGGGTGTACTACTGACTGAACATAAAATTTCATTATGCATGAAAAAGTATTGCATAACTTTGCTATCAGGTGGAAACCTTGTTATGTATAAAACTGTACCTTTCCAGAAAATGGAAAAAACTACCTGTGTTCCAATGGATCCAATGTAATTATTATTTAGTCAAAAGCTCTTGTTAATACTTTTCATTGGTTAAATATTTATAAAACCTACAGACACACTTTCACCTTCAAAATCTTAGTATATAGTCTTAGTCTTAGCATAGTAGTATGATGAAGTAGGGCATTCATTTACCAAAAAAAAAGAAAAAAACGTTGAAATATTGAGATACAAGTTTGTGCCCGACAGCGACGATATTAAGTAACATTTATGGCGTAAGTAACATTGAAAGGTTCAGTAGACAGTAGGCTGTTCATAACAGGGTGAGATGGCAAGCTGCAGTAGCAATGTCAATGATTGCACAATTCACTGAGCAGAGATCTGCTGCAACAGACAGAGATGTTCTGTTCAGAGGTAAAATGATCAATTATCTTTTATAATTGATTAGATCGATTAGTTCGATGAACTGTTTCTCTCTATTCCTTTAAATTGGAGTGCTGCTTGCTCCCCTATGTGGAATACTGAACTTTAGTTGTAATACAATATGGTGCTAATTATGCCACTTAGGAGTGACACCAGAGTGCATATGGGTCACATGTCACAGGTCAGGGGGTGGAGCCAGAGGTAAAGCTAGAGTAGAGCAGGTCTAAAAACAGGTTGAGGGGTCTTCCGAGAGAAAAGAACTCGGTAGAGTGCTACCAAGAACTCAAAGCTCATATCATATCTTATCTTCCATGCCACACCATGCAAACGTTGAGAATGTGCATTGTGCATACACTACTAGACTGTGCATCATGAGTACTTACTACTTATGAGTGCTTATAACTGTAATCATACAGTGTTGTATAAACAGATTACAATGCATGTATACATTATAAAATACTTTATAATGGGTTATGAGTATTGTAATGAAGCATTATGAGTATGGTATATGAGTTATATAATTATTCAGTGTTTATAATGCATTATAGACATGGGCCTATAGGAAGTGTTACCAACTGTAAGTGTGAATAGATACTGACTGGACTTGCTGTGGCTTGATTCTTATCAATTTCCTTCAGACCACAGAGATGAAAGCTGTGGTGTGGTCTATTTTCTGGAGAGAGCTTCATTTGCGGCATTGATCAATATTCATTGCCGTCCAGGGATGACGTTCTAAAGCTGCTAACCATGGATTTGGTTTGCAGGCACACAGGCTGAAAGGCGGATTGAATTAAAACAAGATTTACAGCAGAGGCTAATAGCAGCAAGGCCTACCTACTGTATATAACCAAGCTATTGATAGTAACTTACTGCCGTATGTGTGCAGTTTGTGAACGACACAGCACAAATCACAACAAAGTGTTCAATGGTGAAGCATTATACAGAATGACTGTTTGTGGGCATATGTGGGCTACAGTAAGAGCGTTGTTTAGACAGAGAAGTTTGATGTTTACTGTACCTGGTATCCTAGTTACTTTTCAGCCCTTAATTGTTTTCTTTGCACTCTATTTAAGTGCCCATTTACCCTGTCGTTTGTTGACAAGGGTTCGTGCCATTTACTATGATCTTGCACTTTGTAAGCCGCTCCGGATAGGAGCGCCTGCTAAATGTCTAAATTACAGCAGTTGGTTGGTGTTGACATTTCTACAAGCAGTTATCATTTGTCATGTACTTTTGGGGAAAGTGTACCGACTCGAGTCAAGGAAGATGGACAATATATTGCCCTCTGGCTTTGCCGCACACGCACGCACGCACACGCGCTTGCGCACACACGCACACGCACACACACACACACACACAGTAGGTCAATAGGTTACCTGTGTCACTGCCAACTAAAACAGACTCTCTGTGTGTGTGTGTGTGTGTGTGTGTGTGTGTGTGTGTGTGTGTGTGTGTGTGTGTGTGTGTGTGTGTGTGTGTGTGTGTGTGTGTGTGTGTGTGTGTGTGTGTGTGTGCGTGTGCGTGTGCATGTGTGCGTTCGTGTGTATCAAAGGCTTAGTCGGTACCCTTTTGTATTTATTTATACACCTCAACCTTTCAACAATCGCCACACTCGAGCAAAAATGTTTCAAGTACCAAAGCCTTTGAGCTCAGAGAGCGCTGTGATGGTTTCTCCCCACAGGACAACTCTGTTGTTGTGCCTCACGTGGATTTAACCCATTCAATCCAGGAACGCATCTACAAATGTCTTCAAATGTCTGCAAATATCTTCTAAATCCTAACTAGGTTTATGAAAAACCTATGTTGCTATAATATCAGTGGTGCTCAAACTTTTTCATGTCAAGGACCACCCAAAATTATATGTATTTGGCCACGACCCCCATCTCAAAATATTTAGTTCCAGGGACCCCCCCCAGAAGCAAAGATTTGGGTTACAAATGTTCGCTTAAAATAAATATATATAAAAAATGTTGCACAAATCACGATTTTTCAAAAAATAAGTTATTTTTTGAATAGCCCAAAGAAAAGCCCAAATAACTTTTGAATAGCCCAAAGACACAGAAGCTTTCCCGTTCTTAATGGATTAAAAGTCCACACTAAGAGCACACACACTGAGTTTTTTTTTAAGTCATACCGTGTAACATTAATTTGGCGATGTCCAGGCCATGTCAGTGTTGATACGGAATCTACTGCTCAATAAGTAATGCTGCAGGGTCCAAGCTAGCTATCGCCTGAGGGTATTATGGACAACAACACGTTTTCGACATGGTATTTATTAACTGTAAAATATGATTTTTTAATGTCGGGCGGAAACCTCTTATCTCCATATTCTGACTTTTTGTGTTTTTTCGTAAGTTAACGCCCTTCTTGATCATACTACAGCGTCACACAAAAGTATCAAAAGTAGAAGATCTGCAAGCTCGAAACGCAGCACAAAGCGGCGCGTTTTGAGCTTGTCGATCTGCTACTTTTGCTGTTTTTGAATTTAAATCCTGAAAAGCAACCGTCTTGGACGTATGAGGTTTCCACCCAACAGAGTGCAGTACAGAGTGTCGATCCCCGGCACTCGCGATTAAAATGACGTTTATAGTGTTAGGGGGTTATGTGTCTTGCTCAGGGACACTTCCACACGTGGACTGGGCGAGCCGAGGGTCAAACCAGCGTCGTTCCAATTCCCAGACGGCCTCTCTAGCCACTCAGCTACTACCATCGTAACCAGATACTGAAGGAATACACTCCTGCCAGTGTCCTTGACCAAAGGGCATTAGTCTAACTCCAGGCAGGTGTAATTGTACTTTGCTAATAAAAGAGGGAGAAAGAGAGAGAAAAATTACTGCAGTGGAGATTGAAGATGTGGCCTCTCATTTATGAGATGTCACTGTATCCACAAGGGAACCTGTCTCACTAATCACTGATCTAGTGTTAGAATGTTGGCATGCTGCAGTGGTGTAAAGTAACTAAGTACATCTACTCAAGTACTGTACTTAAGTACAATTTTGAGGAAGTAAATAATGTGAGTACTTTTTCCACCACTGGCATGCTGCTAAAGTAATTCCCAAGTGTTTCAAATGAACCACTGCAGTATATCTCCTATGAGCCAAGGACAAGGGCAGAACATGTCACAGTGTCCTTTAAAGAGAGAGCAGAGGAACTGACACCACACACACACACACACACACACACACACACACGCAAACAAACAGACATGCACACAACCACACAGAGCCTCCCCACATACTCACACAACCACGTTTAACCAGTGACACTCCCAACTGTACACGACACGTTTCAAAGTAAAATGCCCAAAAGTCCTTCCATATTACACACGCACACACACGCACGCACGCACGCATGCACGCATGCACGCACACACACACGCATGCAGACACCTTCACAGATTACTTCACAATGCAGTTCCTAAGCAAAATCTACATCCAATAAATAAAAGTCTAAATCAAAACAACATTATCATGTCATGTGTACACCTTCATACAGCTGTACGATTCACTGGCAGGTGTTAGAAATCTGTCTTCTTGAAATAACTGTCCCAAAACCTGCATGTAACATAGCTACAGAAACAATATCCCCAAACAGCCAAGACATGACACTTGCCCCATTGTACACTGGAAAAAAAGCTACGTTTCAAATTATACAACAAATGACCAATATTTTGGCAATTTCTAATGTACATTTTGAACCATGATAATTTTTTTTGCGGTACAGGCCTAGTGGCAAGAAGATGTTTTCTGACATATTCTCTTGGCTCTGCAAAGCCTGCTGATTTATTCATCGTACAACATATTGTACAGAAATATATGTATCTGATCTACTGTACAAGGTCACATTGTGTCACATCTGCATTTTCAGCCCACGACACTGCCGCACAACAAAGTATATAAATCTGTCTTAAGGGTCTTACCGGATTCAATGCTTGTTGATGTGGATAATGCTGAGAACAGTAGTAGTCTGGCAAAGCATTGGGGTCCACGTTGGATTGACTCCTGGAAGTCCTCAAGCCCTTGTCTGAGCCGCACACCTTACACAAGGCAGCGTTGCCCATGGCGGAATGCGTACCTACAGTACAACTTCTATCCCATCA
This sequence comes from Gymnoscopelus braueri, assembly GCF_963280865.1. NCBI lineage: Eukaryota > Metazoa > Chordata > Actinopteri > Myctophiformes > Myctophidae > Gymnoscopelus > Gymnoscopelus braueri. Next base: position 25,564,195 of record NC_137620.1, on the reverse strand, counting down.
AAACTTTACCAAATCTACGCAGGTTTGTGTCAATTCCGCCAAAATGTTTACCAATCCAAAGGGGGATTGCCTCCCCCTCCCCTCCCCCTACAACCTTAGCTCTGGGGGGGGGGGGGGGGCTACCATGCGTGGGGGGGAGCCAGGTTGGTAACCCCCAAAGCCGGATGAAACTTCACTTCCACTCGGCCAATGAGCGGTGCTGTGGTACCTTCCGTCACCCTGGAGAGTCAGATGTCTACTAGCCTAGCCTAGTTTAGCTACTGTCACTGTGAACTACAGTGCCTCTTCCTCATTGCTAGTGCCAGTGCCCTAGTCCATTGACCCCCCCCCTCCGGGCTATTTTTACACCCACCAGCTCAGTTATGCATGTGGAGGGAGAGGGTGGTCGGCATGGGAGGGACGGAGGGCGACATGCCAAAACAGAGAAGGGGAGGAGGGCATCACATACATATGCAGAGGAAGACACACACACACACACACACACACACACACACACACACACACACACACACACACACACACACACACACACACACACACACACACACACACACACACACACACACACACACACACACACACACACACACACACACACACACACACACGTGGCAGGAGTTGTGAAGCAAGGTTATGACTGATGACTTCCGATGTGTTATCGTCACTGCACAACATCCAGGATGTACACAGGACATGCTGCTAGCTTGTCTTTGTCCTGTGGCTGCTTTTTCTTCTTTAGCTCTGTTATTTTAAAGTTGCTGTTTTTAGGAGTCAAGATTAGAGCGTGGTGAATTTTTTTTTATAAAAATGGACACAAATGAACCCAGAGTTAACTTAACAACTGAAACCCTATGCAGTACTGGGGTCCCCCAAGGGATCTAAACTAGGACCACTAGTATTTCATTCTTCACCAAGTCCCAGAATAGGGATGCAAAGATTGAAGCAGGATTGTATACTGTACTGTGCAATAACCTCTCCTTTCAGACAACATCCTCTCAGGCGGTACACTGAATTTTCGATTGGACAGTCAGGCGATGGGAGGAACAGCTACTTTCAGATTCGGTTTGTGCCTCTAACTTTGAGTTCTTCCTCTCGCAACCTTGAATTACAAAAGACGTTTGGCATTCAAACACGGCACACAAACACTGTAACTTGTGATCACATGGGAAGCTCATGTCACCATTGTGGTTAATGGGAGCAGACATATGCCGTTAGCTGTGTCAGAGAATAGCCCTGGGCAGGGGTGTATTGATTGTGTTGCTCTATATGCAGGTTGAAGCCCTTTTCAGGACTGGTCTGGGTTTAAGAGAATGAATGATGAGTAATTCAGCACAGTGTGTGTGCGTGTGTGCGTGTGTGCGTGTGTGCGTGTGTGTGTGTGTGTGTGTGTGTGTGTGTGCACGCCCATTCAATTTGTATATGGACACTTGTTTTACATTCAAACTTATGAAATAAGTTCCACTTTGGTGGAACGTATTATGGCCTTGGGATATAACTGTCAACTTATTGTCCTTGTGTTTGGGAGTCTGGGCCACGTTCACAAACCTGTGCTCCGAGACCTGCAATTGGGAGGATTGCATAAGACAAATGCACAAAAGTTGGCTAAATACTGTTCTGTCTCAGCTATCATGGGCAGTCTGTCTATCTGGAGAAGACGATGTTTTATTTATCCTTGAGTAGCTAAGGGGCGAGAAAAAGTTTCTGTATATAGTAGTATGTCATCAATGTGTTATCTTTTTTCATGTGTTAATAAGCAGTTTTATCTGGTTTGACCGTATAATGTAACCTTCTTCTGATCAGTGTTTGGATCTATCATGTATTGCGCTTTTTGTGCAGATCCAAATGAAATTGTATGTGTGTGTGTGTGTGTGTGTGTGTGTGTGTGTGTGTGTGTGTGTGTGTGTGTGTGGGGGTGTGTGTGTGTGTGTGTGTGTGTGTGTGTGTGTGTGTGTGTGTGTGTGTGTGTGTGTGTGTGTGTGTGTGTGTTCTGTTCTCTCAACACAAACGTGCATGTGTGTGGTGTGTTTACTTATAGTATGTGCATGACAATAGAGTATGTGTGTTTACATAATATTATGTACAGTTTATGCGTGTGTGTGTGTGTGTGTGTGTGTGTGTGTGTGTGTGTGTGTGTGTGTTCGTGTGTACACGTGCACATAAGTGCACACGCCTGCACGAGCTGTCCCTCCTCACGCGAGAGGTAAATGTCCCCATTCTACACGCTTGGTCTTTCAGGAGCCAGCATTGTAACATCGTACATAATGCCCTCGCTGTTCCAAATATCACTCAGATATTACTCATTCACTGAATAATGTTAGCGTAGGGGGGAGAGACCCCGTCATTGTGGGGAAGAGAACGGCATGAGCAAGAATGAATGAATACATGAATGATGAACTAAGTGATTAGGCATAAATGTTTCTCTGTGACTGGCAATATCAGAATGAGATATCTTAGAAGATAGGTTGGCAGAAATGTGTGGGGGGAGAACTGGATGGCATGAAAATATATCCTTAATCGGATCTGTAATTATCTGACAAAAGCCACAGTGATGTGGGTTGAAGGACGGTGCTTAAAAAAAAAAGAGTCATATTTAAAAATGTTGTAGTCTTTTTAGCAACACCTCTGGTAGCGTCTGTCTGTTAGAACTGCGATTCCCATAAGTCTGTGGGACGGCAGAAGTACAGTCCCAAAACAAATGAAGCATGGTCTAGAGTGGAGAATATTTTGGAAAGCAACAAGCCTTGAATGTGTGCCTCACAACCACATCATTCTGGGATCACTCTGTTATGCTTCGTTATAAGGTAGTGTCAAGCTAAGAAAATAACCGATCTACAGTACAAGCTCACATTGCGACGCGGCTTGTTGAGAGCTTGAAGATCAGTGTCGTATGACAAAGTAAAAATTGGGCTTGTCTCTCCACTCCTACGGAGGGCAGTACTATGTCTAGGTAGGTGTGACTGACAGAAGCATATGGCCAGTATGACCTACTGTATTAGGTGAACATGCAGTATGAATAACTACAAGTAGTAAACCTGAAGTGTGTGTGTGGGGGTGTGTGTGTGTGTGTGTGTGTGTGTGTGTGTGTGTGTGTGTGTGTGTGTGTGTGTGTGTGTGTGTGTGTGTGTGTAAGCCAAAACATGGCTTTTGACATTTACTGCAGCGATGCACACAAACATTTGCAGACTACACATGCACTCACACACACACACATTTGCTTTCTTTAAGATTGTTAAGGTACACTAATATCCAACCCCTCACTGTCTTAACATCAACACTTACAGTATATGACCCTTATTTTAACATGACCCTTGTCTTAAAGCAGTCAGCATAGCAGATCTACAAGCTCACAAAGTGTTGCATTGCGACACGATGGAAGTCAGCATTATGCCAGCCAGAGACGATCACTCCCAGGCCAGATACATTTTTATATCGTTCTTTTGAGAACATTATGACCTTCACTTCAATAGAAGCAGAAGAGCAAGCACACGTTCATGCTCATGCATGCATGCGTGCGTGCACACACACGCGCGCAGGCACCCACGTCACTTCAGCTTAACATTGTCCCTGGTTAGCCGTGGGCTAACGGGCCTGTTAGTGTCATTATTATCTACCTGGATATAATTTGTTTAGTGCTCCTCCAGTCTCCCCTCTAATGCCTCCGTCATCTGTCAACACACTCATCCAATAAGGACTGCCACGGCTGTGTCAGTGACACACAGGATGGTATTCACCTGCTTTCACACGGGAAGCTCATTTAGTTTTCATGATGAATTCAGTACCACACAACAGAATATATCGTTGCTGTCAGGCAGAAATCTCTTATCTCCATATTCTAACTTTTAGTGTTTTTTTTCTCCATAAATTAACGCCCTACTTGATCATACTACAGTGTCACACAAAAGCATCAAAGCTGTCTGAGAAACAATCAGAAAGGAACTCTATACTATAATTTTGATTTATCATCCAATCATATTGGAATGTCGTCTATAGCTAACAGTTTACATGGAGTTCCAAGTGGGCAATCTTTAACTTTTCTTGGTGTGACTTAAACCCCATCACTGACTGTCCACCCGCCCCACATAAACCCCACCCCCCTAATAACCCCTGCCCCCCTCCCACAACATCCATCATCAAATCCCACTTATTCTCCATCTCTTCAGCCCCACCCCCCTAGCTCTGCTCTCTTCCTCTCTGGGCTGCTAATCTGCTGGGCGGGGCAGTGGCAGTGACAACAAAACGCCCCTAATCTGCCATGGACCATATGGCTCGCTGGCTGCAAGCGACGGGACTGAGGAAGGGAGTTCAGCGCAAACTAGGGCTGGGAAATGAAATATCACAATATTTTGACCAAATATACCTCGTTATGGATATTGTGACAAAAATTGTGTGGTTTATATATACGGAATATATATACGGAATATATATTTGATTGATGTAGTTTATTTAGTAAGACATGAGAATAGTACATGACAGTACATGGAAGTACAAATTCACAATACAAGGTCTACTAAACTGGAACTCTCATTAAGCACGCAGCTTGTTTAAGATGAGACCCCCATGCACACAAATCATGATGATGTAAGAGGCAGACAGATATACACACTACTATACAGAATATATATACATATATATATAAACAAATAATACATTTTTAAAAGTATTCAATAAGGCATTAAGTGATTAAAACACTTTTGTCGTATCACAATGTTACGATATCCAAAATCACAGACGATACCTATAGTGTCTCATATCAGGATATGGACATAATAGCGACCTAGGGCAACTGCCCCACTGCTACTACTGGTGCTGTGCTCTGTGTTTAACTCTGAGGTCAGTGCACAAGGTGAAAGCTATCATTCCGAGTATCACTCCACTGACTTATACAGCTGTATGGGGGGGTGGGAGGGGCGTTGACAGCTGGTAAGAGAGGAGAGGAGAGCTGTTTGGGATCAGAGCCATTTAAGGAGAGTTGCGTCACCTCTATTGACCTCAACGGGGCCTAGTGACAAAGCCCTGAACCGGAAGTTTACGGAATGCACTGTAGTCTATGAGCGTTTGTCACTATACGAGTTACATGAACCACGTGACCGGCGCAGTTTTCTGCCCCCGGGTTGGCGTAACTCTCTAATACAAGGCTCTGTTTGGGATGTTTGAGACTGGAGACTGTTTTTTTTCTATTCCAAATCTCATCGGTATGATTTGTGGCAAAGCGGGGGGGAAATAGTTATGCATTTGTGCGCCATGGAATGTTGCCAGAAAATCAACACAGTCCTGGTACTCAAATGACAGTACCACCACCAGGATGCTTTTGCCAATTAAAATTGTACAAAACTGGTTAATTTACCCAAGTACATTTTTTGTCACTTGGGGTACATGCTTTTTCCAGCAAAGGTAGCACAGACTAAAATGTACAAATATGGACCATGTCCAAAGGTACATGATTCCTACTCTCATAGGGTGCAGCTGCAGCGAAAAGCATTTTACTCTTTCAGGTACCATCTCGCACCTCGTTTTGTGCAATTAGGGGGGCGTGGCGCATTGGCACAGAACCTTATTGTGAAGTCATGGGTTTAAATCAACACGGGGGAGAAGAACACTGGAAATGAAGATAGCGGTAGGAGGTAGGGGAGGAAGAGAGGGAAGGAGCAGGGGACAGATGGGAGGAGTGTGGGTACGTAAACACATTTAGCATCCTGCGTGGAGGCAGCAGGTTTGGCAGAACATGTTGAGAAATCTAAAAGCAGGCGACACTGGCCAGCCACACACACACACACACACACACACACACACACACACACACACACACACACACACACACACACACACACACACACACACACACACACACACACACACACACACACACACACACACACACACACACACACACACACACAGCTGGCAAAGAGACTGTTAAAGAAGCACATGAATGTCTGTCTTCTAGACAGCCAGACAGATCAGCTACGTAGGTAGATAAATAAATAAAGTCTGACACGGTGTGTATGCATTCTGTATTTATGCCACACACGCAACACTACATTTGAAGTGCAGCAATAGTATTAACGTTTCTAAATAGACAAGCTAAGTTCCTTCTGGGCTCATTTGTACACTGTCACTAATCCACCAATGAAAGCGGTAGCTATAACAACACCTAAAAACATGAATAATAGAGAAGACGTGTTGCTATGGGAACACTGACTGCGAGGAGAGTTATCAGCAGACTTATTTCTATTGACGTGAGCTGCCTGTCTGAGTCTTACGTAAAGTAGATTCACATGCTGAAGCTTTTTGGTAATTATGTCTTTGTTAGTTCTAATAGAGTGGAGGGGAGACAGATAATAACAAGTAAGACGCGCGAACGCGGGAAGCGAACGCAGCTCGAAAATAACAATAAGATGAATAGAAAGGAATGAGCAATTGTAGAGAAGTGGGTCCTCAAACTAAGACATTTTCAACTTCCATCCGGCCTGAAATATGCACAAATGACATGGAATTCTTAGATATCCCAATGGAAGAACTTGTGTAGATGCTTTTAGATGTGTTATTTTTGACTGTAGCTGCTATATTTCTCTCAGAGGAGTGTAATTAGTCACCGAGGGGCAGGCGGATTTCAGCCACACTGTAGTCACATGGGGGCGCGGCTCAGCAGCCAATGAGAGCGTGAGTCACATGGGGGCGCGGCTGCACACAGGCAGTGCACACAATACTGCACACAGACAGACAGACAGACGCACAACCCGAGCACGGTTTCATAGTAAGCTCCACTTGCGCGGCACGCCTCCTTCCGCTGCGTTCGCAATCAATGATGTACAGTATAAAGACATGCATAATGTTCAGACACCATACATAAGGACATACTGCAGTAAACTGTATGCACTGTTGGCCAGTGGTTCTCAAACTTTTTCATGTCAAGGACCCCCAAATTGAAATGTATTTCCCTATTCCATATTTCAAAATAAATGTTATGGATGGATGGTTGGTTACAGGATGACCATTTTGAATGTTTCTCATAACTAGTTAATTATCAATTAAGGCACTCACATTAAGACATGTTGCCTGCTGTCCATTGTTGTGTGCTAGTAAACAATTATGCAAGTGCTATACAGTAGGTCCTATAGGACCATAATGGAGTCTATTATGGAGACTTCATACTGCGTCACAATGCATTTCGACATTTTGATCATTTCTGTGTCAGACCTTTATAGTGCACAGGCTTTGATTTTGAAAATGAGGAAATAGGAAATAGGCATTTTTCAATGTGTTCTCTGTACGGATCACTGGCATGGACGCATCTTGGTGAGAACAGGCTGGCATGAAAGTGCAAGGGGATGAGGCTCACCTGCTGTGACTGTGTGGCACACAGTGTGTGTGTGTGTGTGTGTGTGGGGGGGGGGGGGGGGGGGGGGTACACATTGGGGGACAGGGGGTTTAAAAAGGACTGAACAGGTGTGCATGTTAAAATGGACCTGAAGAAGATCCTTTGAGGATCGAAACGTTGTCATGCTTTGCAAATAAAGTGGTTATTTTCCATGTGAGTGGAGTGCAGGCTCTACGTTTCTCAATGTTAAAGTCCAGATGCAGCCGCAACAGGCTCCAGCTTGTAAGCTGTGACCTTGGACCTGCTAGCCCACCTTATGAACCAGCCTGCTGTAGCATGCATGGTTGTGCTATGGTGATGTTACCATAATAGTTTGACTGGACTTTGACCGCATGAACCGTAGCTTCCCTATTCTGTGCGAGAATAGGCTAACTAACATACAGTATGGCAGAAATATCAGATCTGCAAGGTCACATCGCATTGCGTTGAGACACGTTGTGAACTTGTAGATCACCTATCTTCGGCGAAGAGATTTGGAGTATAGGGATACAAGGAGGGACCGAGTACAGACCCCTGAGGGACCACGCCAGTCAACAAAGTATATAGGGTTTAAGTGGTTGAATGCTCTTCAAAAAGATGCTTTCAATGTTTTGGTGCCATAATGCTGGCATGGGAAAAGTGAGTTGTCAGAAAAACACACACACCTGCCGGTACCAAAATAGTGCTAGGTCACTTCCAGCAGGGTAAATTAAAGCAGCTCTGTTTAATTGAATTGGTGTGACGTGGCACAGCGAGGACAATGACATTATGTTACTGGCCGATCTGCATCACAATGACAACAATGTCACACACGCATTTACTGGCTGTGAAGTGCTTATGGCAACCTCCATAAGCATGGTGAGGAAGGACATGAATGTAGAAGAACGAGGAACACACACACACGCACATGCACGCACACACACACACACACACAGAGCAGAGCAGAGGAGAGACGTGGATGTATGTTGGACGTGCTGAAAATAGAAGACCAGACACCCACAGAGCTCTCTGGAAGATGAAGGGGAGGGAGGGAAAGAGAGAGAGAGAGAGAGAGAGAGAGAGAAACAAGATAGAGATTTGAACGGAGTGGGAGAGAGGGAGATGGAAATAGAGAGAGAGGGAGGGAGAGATAATTAGAGAGACAGTAAAACTGTACTATGTAGTTTCATAGTGGGTTTAATATGTTACAGTCACTGCTTATCTAGGTAGAGTGGACACGCAGAATCAGAGCCTCCTTGTGACAGGTGTCAACAAAAACTACATCAGGGGTATTTGGGATGTTAGCAAAGACATCACAAGCTAAACCAAACCAATCTGGTAGCATTCTTGAGTGTTTGTACATTGCTGCACTGGATGGCATACTTTTTTTTTTTTTTTTTTTACTTAAATTTTTATCCCACGATTTTTGTAACCCCTATTTTTTACACCCAGTGCCAATTGTCTATGTAATCCTGGGCACTACACTCCCTCTGCCAACCTAGGGAGGCCAGGGCCGAGCTCATGCCTCCTTCAATGCATGAGAGCCAACTGACCTTCTTATCACCTGACAGGGGAGAGTTTCCCTGGTTGGACGTAGCACGTGGAAGGAACACATTATTCCAACCAGTTCCTTTCCCCTCCATCAGGCGCCCCGGCTGGCCAGGGGGAGGCAGTATAGTGACCAGGATTACTGCATGTTTTTGTGAGGGTACCTACCCTAGGAGACACGGGGAGAACATGCAAACTCCACACAGAAAGGCCCTTTCGCCAACCCCACCTAGGGTATGGGCACTGATGACGCGGAGGAGAGAACACACCCCCAGCGCCCACAGCGTCCCCTGTGGGAATCGAACCCAGGACCTTCTAGCTGTGAGGCGACAGCGCTACCGACTGCGCCACCGATGGCATACATTTTTTGACTGCATCGGACACTATGTCGACAATGCGGTCGTGGCGAGCAATGTACACATTTTTATATGCACTACATCCATTGGTGATGTGTGCAATGGTTTCTAGGTGTTGTTCAGAATCATGATGGTTTATACAGAGTGGACTATGGATGTCGGGATACCAGACTGACAGATTGTACTTGGTCGGTCTCGGTCACACGCGCGCACACACACACACACACACACACACACACACACACACACACACACACACACACACACACACACACACACACACACAATTCAGGTAGCAACACCAATATCACACCTCTTCCTGTAGTCTGAAATCAAATTATCACCCCTGAGTCCCTGTGTGTACATGATGCAACGCGTCGTGAGCTAGAGGATCTGCTATTTTGACGTATACGATGGTGCATAAATTAGAGGAAGCCAGTGTTACAATTTATCGGTGCTACAATGTCTGAGGAAAGCGGAACAATAATAATTTTACTCTTGTGAATGTGAACCCTCCCCACATGTAACAATAAAGAAACCTTGAACCTTGCCTTGGCATTCTTATCCAGAGTGGCTTGCAAGAACTGCAACTAGAAACGCTTCAGATTCTATTCCACTACAGATAAACAATTATGAGTACAGTCTGAGTGACAATTGTCTGGTCAGTGTCCACTGTCCACACCATTATTCCCTTTATTCTCTTATTGTCTCCCGAGTCTCCACAGAGATGGGATTGGTACTGGAATTGAACTGGTGTGCCCATGGCAACCAAATTATAAACCCTCTAATCTGGGATTTTGTCAATCCCAGTTCAGTTCACGGCCAAACAGCAGCAACAACATCCATTCCAACCAACATTCCATCCATCCATCACATCCACAGCCAAAGACCTACAGTCTACAATCTATGTGAATTTATAGGTTGTAAATAATGTATTAAATTCACAAAAGTATATGTATATGGGTGTAGCACACAACAATTGTGTAGCACAGCTGTTTATACTCTTTGAAAATGTGTCCAAAATAGGGACGCCAGGTTTAAATTGGTTAAAGGCATAATATGTAACTTTGCCCCATGTTTACATAACAATTTACAAAAAAAATACCCATAATTTCCCCTATACCAGCAGTTATCAGCCACTGGAGTAGTGCGGTGGTGTTTACCTGCAGAAACACATTGCCCTCTCACTGTATTTAGGTGTTTTCACTGTTTTAGTTTCCAAAAACGTCACTGTCTACCAAAACAAACAGTGAAAAAATGAAATACACAGATTTCGTGCAGGTAAACACCACCACACTACTCCAGTGGCTGATAACTGCTGGTATAGAGGGAAATGCAGGGTAAAAAAAATTAAGATGGAAAAGGGCAAATGCCAAATTCCACAAGGTAAACAAACTACAAGCAGGTAAAAACAGGTTAAAACAGGTTTTCAATTTTCCAGTTTATAAAAGTCAAGAATTCCAGTGGAGGGCAAAAGCATCTGCAGTATGAATTCTCTCCAGTGATAACATAAAGGTCACACGCAAACCATGGCTCCAGTCCAGATGTCACTATAGTATTAAAGTACAGCTACACCAGAGTGCACCAGAGGACGTACTAGTGTGCACATATTCTGTCCAATAATCCACAGGGTTAAAAGAGATTCTCAGGGAAAAAAGAGACCAAAAAGAGAGATAGACGGGCAGAAGGACGAGAGATTATCTTTCATTACACAAACGTTTCATGGCAAATTGCATCATCCGAGCGGCTGGCTGTGATCAGAGATTACTGTACATGTAACAATGGATGGAGAGTCAGTGAGCAGGAGGATGAGATGGAGACGCATAATGTTATGTCCTGGCAGAGGGAGGAGATAACGTAGAGCACCGTTTCCCAAACGGTGGTTCGGGACTCGGGACCCATGTTTGGGTCGCGGAACAATTTTTATGGGTAGTGAATAAATATCCCTGTTCTTCGTTTCCTACATTTAAAAAAATATATGTAAAAATGTTCCACCAGTATGTCCAGTTTCCTCTATTTTGCAGTGGGCTGGGGACGGGGGCTTAACATCAACACAAGGGAAAAACTGTCGAGGAAGGCTAGCTCTGTAGGAGTTGAACTGGAGAGTTGTGGAAGAGAGGTTGCAGATAGGAAGAAGCTCAACACAATCCTGATAAAGTCGTCTCATCCCCACTATGATGAGGAGCACTCCCCTCACGCACACCACTAAGTCACTTGGACAGTCCTTTGTGCCAGTAACCATCAGGCTCCACAGACAATCTCCATTCTGTTCTGTTCTAGGATTACTGACTCCTATGGTGCTGTACTTGCACATGGACTACTAGGATGTACAATACAGAACCATGACAGATGCCTGTTGAGGATAACTGCTGTGAGACTTATTTACGGTACATTCATTCATATATTCATTGATGCTAGACGACTGTACATAAAACTTCTTATTATATATATATATATATATAGTGTATATAGACAAACACTACCCTGGGATAGAGCCTGAAGTCTTTATTATATGTGACAGTGGAATTAATGTTGGTGAACTGGAGTTACGATGATTTATGGAAAACAAACAGCATGGTGAATTGCTGGGCTTTGGGACAAACGTTATATGTTGTAGACAAGAGACAAAAGGAGAGGGTTGCACTCAGGAAAAGTCTGTGTATTTAATGTATCAGTCCATCATATAATGTTTTACACTAATGCTTTATAATGGCCATGACTAGAAATGGACTGCTTGTCAAACACAAACCACAATAACAACCCATTGCAAGGACAAACAAAAAAGATGGACTGCAGTCATAGAGAGCAGATTATTCAAGTTATGAAGCATATTATAGAGATGAACTGTAGAGAAGGAGAGACAGACAGAGATAGACAGAGAGGCCGACATTGAAAGAAAGAAACAGAGAAACAATGAGAAACACACAGGCAAGGAGCAGATAAGGGGAACTTAAATAATGGTTCACTTCATTTCAATTGGACTCTGTGCACAGCAAAATCCTAAGTATTAATTTAAAAGTGAGAGTGTAAAATTGGACTGGGTCCATTTGTTACACTAAATTAACAGTGAGAATTTCATTGTGTATATTATCTGTAGCACTGCAGCCCCCATGGGTCAGTGAAACCAGGTAATTCAATGCAAGAAAGAAAGGAGAAAGACGAGCTTGTTCTCAATGAGTCTGCATTATGGTCAAGATATCTGCCTCTGCATTTTCTATTCTGCGGATAACAGTAGATGTGGTTCAGTGACGCAAGAGAGAATACAAGGTATTTGCATTTACTGAATACATGGAGAAAGCTTTGGATAAGTGAAAAACAGAAAACATATACATTATATTTTTTATTTTGGCCCTTGTGTTACAATTGATTGTTTTGTTTTTGTTTTCCTGTAAAGAATGTGCCTGTCAAGCAGCTTTCAGTTACTGAGAAGTGATGTAAGTTGGCAAGTAAACAAAGTGAATGTAACTTTGTATACTGTAATTATACGTTTTTGGTGTCAGATGATCCTGTAAGGGAAAGGTCTTGGGACAAGACATGAAAAAAAAAAGAAATTCATTCATTTAGTAGAGCTGTAATAGTATTCATAATATTATTGCTCTATTCTTAATAATGCAAAATAATGCCCTACCATCAAGTAAGAACTAACATGTCCAAAAAAAGGGACGCCAGGATTAATGTGGTTAACTTTCTGTCCTACCATTGCAATGTAAGAATGAGGGACATCATGTCCCTCATTCTTGCATTGCTCTCTCACACACACACACACACACACACACACACACACACACACACACACACACACACACACACACACACACACACACACACACACACACACACACACACACACACACACACACACACACACACACACACACACACACAGAACACAGGCTTCATAATTCATGGTGCCAGCTAGTCGCCAAGGACATCTCCCCTTCTCTTCCAAAACCTGGGCAACACCGTCTGCTCCCTCTGCCCGGGACAGGTGCTTCTCCCTGGGCTGAACACTACAGAGATCCCTGTCTCATTATGGTCCTACATCATGAGCGTGTGTGTGTGTGTGTGTGTGTGTGTGTGTGTGTGTGTGTTGTAGGGGGGACAGTGCAGGCATGGAGAGAGGCGGATAGAAAGTGTGAAGTCATAGGGTGCACGGTGTTAAGCCTGACTTCTACTTAGTTGTACGACCGTATCGCACTCTGAAAATAGCCGATCTACTAGCCGATCTATAGCTATAGCTACAGATCAGGTATTTTCGCCATGCGACACCGTCGTACGATTAGTCAGCTTAACAGATAACGGGGTGAATGCTCATTTCATGCATGGATGCTGTCCACCTCTATACTGCTGAGACAGAGGGGAGAGATAGCAGAGGAGAAAGGAGAGGATGCAAGGGAATACCGTAAGTGTGAGTGTTTGAGAGATAGAGACAGAGAGAGAGAGAGAGAGAGAGAGGGGGGGGGTAGAGAGAGCGATAATAATACATGCGAGAACAGAGGCAGCTGAGTATACTGGCATGTTCTATATATTCAGTATGCAGAGAAGATGACTGCAGTTGTCAAAATGGCACCGCAGTATAGCTGAAAACCCATAATACTGTACATAGAGAGAGGGAAGGTAAGTGGAGGCAATACGAGAAAGTAAACATGCTCTGTAAGCAGAGAAGAGGAGAGGAGAGGAGAGGTCAGATGATATAAAATGGGTCACTTTTTTCTGAACTGTCGTGTGCCTCCCCACCTATAGTGTTTCATGCTTACGGCCGTTGCTGCTGTGACACCAGAAGTTTCCTCCAGGGTCTATATACTTCGTTGACAGGAGTCCCTGCAGGGGGCCCCTCCTTTTTTCTCTCTACACATTTTGGTGAATGTTCGCCCCCCAGAATAGTTACGGCTTCATACGGTTAAAAAGGCTGTAAACACAAGTGAACTGAACTCTTCTATCCCAGAGCCATAAGTCTACCAGTTAACAAGCAACTGTCAAATTGACAGACAGTGGATCTTTTTCTGCATACATTGCAGTGCATAAGATGCTGCTATTGTGTGTAAAACTATTGCAAATTGGCAAAGTACACACTAATACATTTCACTGGAGTGTGTAAAAATGGTACTAAAGGTAGGGTAACAGATAATGCAAGAACTTCTGAATGTTCTGATTTACATACTACGCCATATAGTAGACAGCATTATCAGTTGCTTTTCTATATAAATATGGAAATAACTTAAAATGAAAAAGTTCTGAAAAGGCAAGTGGGATGGATCAGTTCAAACTGCCCAATAAATGACATCACAAGCGGAGGAAGTTGCTAGTTGCACATATTGTATTGACTGTAATTGGTACGTTATTGGCCTATAAATGTACATTGTAAATGTACAGCATTCAAAAGCAGCTATATTTGCGATGCTCTGGAAGCCTCTCTAAATATAAATTGAAATGTATTGATGACATAAGTGTCCCCGTATTTGTGGAGTAGTGTGGTCAAGAAGCAGCACGACTTCCACTCCTGACGTCACAGCCTTGAGTATGGAAAATGTTGGGGGCAGGGCAGATTTAGGTGTTCAAACACCATTTCCAAAATGTATATCATTGCTGTCGGGCAGAAACCTCTCTCCATATTTTTTACTTTTTGTGTTTTTTTCGTAAATGAATCCCCTACTTGATCATACTACAGCGTCACACAAAAGCACCAAAAGTAGCAGATCTGCAAGCTCATAGATTTGCTACAATTGTTTCCTGAAAAGTAACAGTTTTGGACATGAGGTTTCCACCCGACAGAGATGATATAACATCTCCATATAACATATATAACATTTCCAAAAGGAAAAGGATCTGCTGGCCTGTGTTTAACACTTTTACAGTGCACGGCCTTACTGATTGTTGGAGCTGGCCACAGGCTAATAAAGACCTTGATGTCTAGAGTTAATGTCTTTAAATACAAGATGAAATAGTTATGGTATATTAGCTGATCCGTGGTCAGTGAACAGGCCAAAACCCACAGATGGAGGCAGGATGCTGTTCACTGGTCCTCCCCTACACCCCATGGTGATTCATACAGGCACGCTAAGCTGTGGTGATACAGTTAGCCCGCTTCAGCCTTGCCTTATGTTATATATATAGATGTGCTGGTTGCTTAGACACGGAGCAATGCATGCCAAATTCCCAAGAGATGTATGTTTACATCGTCAGAGAGGGAGAGAGTCAGAGAGGCAGAGAGGGACAGAAGTGTCTGACACAGCCGTGAGAATGTAGGTTTACTGACCACAGAACCTACTGTTGTCATAATGCGTTTTATCTGATCTCAGTATACAGTATAATGCAGTCCGGTGATTATTCAACAAATGGGATAGCATTATATGATGTGTGCGGACATTACAGTGCCTTTTTTACTTTTCGTTTTTTTGGTCCAGCAATTGTTCAAGAATCAAGAATTGTGGGGACTGAGCATATCCTGACTCTTTTTTATCTCATCTAATGCCAAGAGAATGTAGGTGTACTGACCACAGAACATACTGTTCTACTGCTGTATCATAATATGTTATGGTGCTGACCTGTCTGTGTCCATTAAGACACAGTGGCTGTTGAGTTTACTGCAATGGTTCATGGCTTCTACATTGTTAATATCATAGATGAGCATGTGTTTGACAGTTAGTGAGTTTTTTTCACAGTGGCTGAAAAAACGAACTGCATGGGTTGACAAAAGCTGTGTGTACATGCATTGCAACTGTAATATTCTTTAAAGAAACAATCACATACTGTAACATGTTTGTGTCGACTGCAGACTAGGGGTTTAATATTTTCCGGGAAATAGCAAATTTCCCAGGAATTTTCAGACCTTTTCAAGGCCCACTAAAATGCATTTATATGTAGATACTTAAATAGCCAATTTTACACAGAGGTGCCCAGATGTCCCTATTGTGCCCACCTATCCTGTATTTCTAGTAAGCATTGACACCTATCTATTTGCTATTAAATCAGCCTGATCTCCAGAGATTACCGTAACATTGCACGGAACGAGTGCACTTCATTCCGTGGATAGCCGCCTCGGAACTCCCGAATTGCGTGCATATGTACGCCGAGTCCCACGGTGGGCGTAACCAGTCGCAACCCGGAAAAACCCGGAAGCAGAGCAGTCCCCACAAAAAAAATTACGATTCTGTGCCTATCGGTACATAACTCAAACGGCGCTGAGTAGGCACAGGCGAACGTCCCACCGTTCAGGACGGCAACTCGGTCGCCTTAGCTCCCTCGGTGGTCCTTCACGGGGTGACAGTTCGCCTGTGACTGCGCGCCTCCGAAATGGTTTTGTCACAAAGGGAGCGCCGTACCATATGCACGCAATTCGGGAGTTCCGAGGCGGCTATCCACGGAATGAAGTGCACTCGTTCCGTGCAATGTTACGGTAATCTCTGGAGATCGGGTTGATTAAATATACAAGAAAATGATCAAATGGATCAGATTTAGAACAAGATGTTCCATACCATATATATCGGGAGATGATTGGGGTAGCCACCTGTGACACCGGCACTGCTGCTGCGGTGTTCTGTGTTTCTGACGTGACGTTACGTTACGGGACTGTTTGCTCTTGTTTTGGGGATTCTGTTTGATCAGACAGACCACCATGTGTTGTGCCGTTAACCGTAACACATTAACTTTAGCGTGCGTTTTCTCTTCAGTTCTGGAGATGTGGTGGAGTTAGTAGGCTTACTAAGCTAGCATCGGTCTAAATACCCAGGCGCTGCGCTCGTATTCGTGGCAACACGCTCGCCCCAAAACACAGTAGCCCTGGGGCAAATCCGGCGGTATTCACCTGGTATTCCTACACGTAACCTCAGTAAACTATGCCTAAACTAAATCTAACCTTATTCCTAAACGTTACCTCAGTAAAACGGTGCCAACACCTAACTTTATTCCTACACTTAACCTCAGTAAAACTATATTCCTAACCTTATCCTCAGTAAAACAAATACAAGAATAAGAACCGCTTGTCTGCGAAAGAAATGGGGGTGATGTGTTTTGGGGCAAGTCTTCTGTTTACCGTTCACCCAACACTGCGTAGCAGCACAGAGCGGCACAGACTGAACATATGGCATAGGAGGTCCAACCTGGATCCTACGACTCCTACGACAAACTTACTTGCTTTCTCCTTGTGTTTTATTTTGTTCATTACTGTTAAATTCAGTGCGT
Organism: Gymnoscopelus braueri; assembly: GCF_963280865.1. NCBI lineage: Eukaryota > Metazoa > Chordata > Actinopteri > Myctophiformes > Myctophidae > Gymnoscopelus > Gymnoscopelus braueri. Next base: position 25,546,774 of record NC_137620.1, on the reverse strand, counting down.
CCCATATTGGTTCAAAACGGGACGATGGGGCCCTGTCCTGGTCGGCAACGCGGCAAGTAACTTGGCTAATTATAATCGTTATTCCTCCGCGCTGTAGATAGGCCTTTCTACTAATTAGTAGTCATTTCTAACAAGAAAAAACAACCTTCGGGATCCCGGGAACCGATTTCAATTCCCGGGACGGCAAATAAATGCCGGGTTCCCGGGATTCCCGAATCCCGGGAATCCCGGTATTAAACCCTACTGCAGACCCCACAGAGAGTGACGCTGAAGCCACACACGCTGCTAGAGACGATATTAATCCATCACTTTCCACAGCAAAAAGCACAAGTGTAAATCCTCCTGGATGCTAGGATGGCAGAATGGACTATGTGGGAGAATGTGTGTGTGGGTGGGGGTTTGTGGTTGCATTTAGAGAGCATCCAGGGAGCGTGGCCTGGAGATTCTTTCAAGCTATAATTTCAGGGAATTAAAAAGGTCTCTGGAGAGTATGCATCAAACATGTCACCAGAAAGGCACACAAAGTGCCTTTCTGGTGACATGTTGGAAGTAGAGGACAGAGATTATGAATGATCCGGTGGGGGGAGAAGCGGTTTTATTATTGGTAATGATGTATATTGAGTTTCATAGATGCATGTCCTGGTCATGACCATTGAACCACTTCATAATACTTCAATCCTGACCTTGTAGTTTCTACTGGACCACCAATTACATGAGGTTAATTGTTTGTCCGTGTAGCAGTTGATTGCTGGCGATAAAGCATGTGGACTTGTTAGACTGTGTGTGTGTATGTTCATATGTGAGCGAGTATGTGATGTATAATGTCTGCCTTCGGTGCTTGGCAGACAATTTGGCGAATGGAATCGATTAATCACTCTTAGCTCTCTGTGAATGTGTGTGTGTTTAGCACATCTGCCATTAGAAAGAGAGAGAGAGAGAGAGAGAGAGAGAGAGAGAGAGAGAGAGAGAGAGAGAGAGAGAGAGAGAGAGAGAGAGAGAGAGAGAGAGTTTTAGTACAAGATGGGTATGCTTGGAGGACCAATAATCCCATGTGATAATCTCTCTGCCTGCTCGGTCAACAATAATACCAGTGTGGGGGAAAGTTTAGTGTGCTTTTAACTATTTAAGCCCAAATATTTTTGATGTGTGACAAATATCAGATATCTTAAAGCATTTGAAGATTTTAATCTGCCAAAAATAGGGACACCAGTGTTAATGTGGTTAATGTCAACAGCACTTTACTGCCTGCACTCTAAAGATGGCCTGTATTACATACCAACTCACAGCCACAAGGAGGACTGAGTTTGTCCTGCTCCCCAAACCCATGATGTCACACTGATCCAATTTAGTCCCCACTCCTTTGGGGTATTTCTTGTCACAGTATATTTGCACATTATGTGAAAAGTTGTCCTCTGCGTTTACCCGTCTTAACTATGAGGAGCAGTGGGCACTAGCGCCCAGGGAGGGGTCGTCTCGCTCAAGGACAGTTCGACACATACAGTAGACTGGGTGAGCCTGGGGGGGGGGGGACCGGTGACCTTCTGATTACCTGACAGGCAGCCACTACCCTGTTTGTTATGACCGCCCCTTGCTCCTTTGACAATGAAAAGCCCATTGGTCATGAGAAGTATTCAATGCAGTGAGTAAGTAAGTCAAATTAATCTAAAGCTCTTTGTCCACAGAAAGTGTCTATTTGATGTCAGTGATGTACTATGACAACCATAGATGTCTTATTCTTGGGGAGGAAACTGGCCAGCAAACACTGCTTAGAATTAATCAAATAAATAAATACATAAATAAATTCTTCCATTTGGCTCCCTTTAATTTCATGACAACGTTCAAACCTACAGTAGTGCTTCAAACTGACTGTACAGCTTATGTAACTTTCTCACTGTCAATTCCTTTATTATAGTCTGTGGGCAGTGTTTAGCTCCTTTAAAATAAATCTCTGTATTAAAGAGAATACCAGCACTCACGGAACTGTCCTTTAAGGCACTTTTATTTATATATATATAAGTTGGCATGGTAAACTGCAGAGCAGACAGCAACGTACGCGTTTCGGTGTCAAGCCTTCATCAGCGTTGTGTCAGTGTTAGTTCCTGCCTTGTTATTTATAAGATTTGCCTAAAACTGCAGTGAAAGTTTTGAGTGTGTCTGACTGTGTGTAGTAAAATTACATGGTACAATGACACCCCACTGTACAAATTAAAGCAAGACACAAGATTGCACGTGTACACATACACACACACAAAATACCAGCTTGTCTGCTTTATCCTGTGGTGCAATATCATGGCTACCCCTGATCGTGAACAGAAAGCGCACATCCATCTCCTGCCAAGGACACGTTAGCCAAAAACATTTCCCAAACACCCTGCAACAGCAACAACACAGCATGCACTTGTCCATCGCAACAAGGACAATGCGAGGACAATGAGAAGCTGTCGCATAAAGATACAGACACTGCATCCATGGACCAGCAGTGCTACTGAAGCAAACGCAGTGCTGAGATGCACTGCGTTTTGCTGCCTGGCACTGCAACACAAGAGGATACCTTTGCAGGTACATGAACTAGGAACAAGGAGTGCCCAAGTGTGCTATGGAAGGCAACGATTTGGGGCAGTGGGGCACTTTTCCAGTATTTTTACATCTTCATTTTCAGTAGAATCCGGAATGTTAATTTAACTCTGAAACAGTAAGAAAATGTCCCTTTAAGGGAGTTAATTTTACTCACACGTTCAGACCCTTACGGGTGCATTGCAACACTTTCAAGGTTAAATTAAAACTGTGCAGGGTAGATTGGGGAGCGACACACTGATGGCGAAATGTGTTTGACACATGTCAGCCATTTACTGTATCATGTCAATGCATGTAGTGACATACTGTAGTGACACCATGAGTTCACACCACAAGAGAATTGGCTTATTTTAGAATCAAGTCAAGTCAAACGTATTTACAGTATATAGCACATGTCATACGACAGGCGTAGACTGAATGTGCTTCAAAATAAACACCAGAATAGGCAAAGGTCAACCGTAACCACCTATAAACACTTTTTTCCCCCTCTACACCAAATCTCTTCGGCGAAAATACCCAAAGTACACAATGCTGAGCTTGTGGGTCGCCAATTTTGGGGAAATGTCCACCCCAGAATAGGAACACTAGGGTCCATGTGGTTAAGTGACTTGTGATGACAGCAAAAGAGAGAGAAAGTGGGTTGAGGCTGGTCATTTGTAGAGATGGTCACAGAATAGTGGTGGTGGTGATGATGGCAAGCTAGCGTAAGACAGACAATGACTGTTGGTTATGATGATTGATGAGTGTACCCACACCTGAAGTGTTGCGGGTAACTATGCTTCATGTGATGTGATGGGGAGATGGACAGCGGATGATCGGGTGACATCAGGCGAGCTCAGACAGGACTCTTGGCCTTGCGGTGGATGACTGAGGTTAAAGATGAAGTTGGTGTCACAGAGATGGCATGACGATTAGGGTGAAATGATGCATCTTATTCTTAAATCCTCCCCGTTCTCTAATGATGGATGACAAGAAGAGTGTGTGGGAAGGGAGACGCAGAGAAAGCAGGTGGGTGGGATGGTGATGTCACAGTGAGTCTCACAGGGTTCCCGGTACCTTGCGCTTGCGTTCAGCCCTCTCCCGGGAGCGCCTCCTCCTCTCCTTGGCTTTCTCCAGAGCCTTCAGGTCCGGAGCCGGCTCCACCTCGACCATCCTGGCCTTCTTAAGGTGGGCCGCGGCATGCGCCATGGCTGCCTTCTTTCACTTCTCACCTTTCCGCGAGGTAAACAAAAACGCTATCACCTGGATCACTTTTAGGGATCTCCTCAGCAAGATCCCCCCTCAAGAGGGAGAGACACTAGCCAGTCAGTCAGCCAGCTTACAGGATCAAGCTTCTCCCTGCTGGCCAGGTGACTTTCTGTCCAAGGACAAATTGCCTGCTCCCACTGCTCTGCGCAAAACAAAAGGTACAGATACAGACGAAGATGGGAAGAGAGAGGACAGAGACAGCACTATGCTTGACTGTGCCTCTAACCCACCAGCTCTCTCTCTCTCTCCACTGAAACTAGGAACGTCTGCGTGTCTGGTCACAACCCACTCCGTGGAAAACCGAGGATGACATGAGTGTGAGAGAGAGAGAGAGAGAGAGAGAGAGAGAGAGAGAGAGAGAGAGAGAGAGAGAGAGGAACACAGAGGGAACGGGAAGGGGGCGGACCAATGCTCAACGTCGGAGGTAAGGTATAGAGCCAATAGCATGGAAAAGACATTGGAATCAGTCAGAGAGTGGGAGGAGGGAGACAGAGATCCACCCGTTTCCATGGAGTGTCAGGGGCAACAGCAGATGTGAAGCTTCCTCTTTGTGCTGTCAGTCATTCAGATGCATGATTTCCCCACTAATCACATAGGAGGAGGGAGGAGAAATGGTAGGTGGGCGGAGCCACAGAGAGCACAACACGGGAAGAGGGGCCATCTTCACTAAAATAGGGGGAGATGGAGCTGTGTTTGCTCAAACCACCCCCTGTACATGTTTTGGAAGTGGTACAGTCTGCCCTGATCACTGCTACCTACTCCTGCAGATTTGACAGCTCCAGAGCAACACACACACACACACACACACACACACACACACACACACACACACACACACACACACACACACACACACACACACACACACACACACACACACACACACACACACACACACACACACACACACACACACACACACACACACAGTGGAAACAACCTGCTGTTTTGGCACCACCTCCACAGTACCTAGAAAGTCCAGTATGCAGGCATGCACGCACACAGGCACCACTCAATACTAAGTACTCTGTGGTCATGAAAATGAGAGCAGCAAATGAAATTGGCTGTAAAATGACTGCTGTATGTAAATGTCCACATGAAAATAGCAAATATAATTTACTATATAGCCAAGCCTTGTTGAGTCTGCTTGCTATGTGATTAAATCAAAGTCCTTTATAACTGCACGATTGAGCTCTAGCTCTCTCTCTCTCTACTGGCATTCTCTCTGGTGTGTGTGCGTGTGTGTGAGCATGTATAGCCATGAGGCCAGGTCCAGTACAGTACTATAAAGAGGAGAGTACAATTAGATAATTGGAAGCACCTGCCAATCAATTAACCTTGGCAGCCCTAAAAAAAGCACGGTATGGCCGTCCTTCCGTGCTAAGGGGCCATGCCTATTACTACAGATATTACTACATAGACCCTGGAAAAAATGCTACTAAACTCCTTAAATTAATGAAGAAAATTCACCTTCCTCAGTCCCTGCATATGCCACTGGTCAATGCAAATGTGCAAGACCAGATTGTTTTGGTCAACCCACTGAGGAGAAAAATGGATCAGGACAGAATGACAGACAGAGTTCTTCATGTTATAGTAGTATAACAGCGTCCTGACATCCTTTCATGAACATGTCGGCTATATTCTGTGCACTGTAATGGAAATAATGCCATATCTGTAGGCTTGTCTACATGTCTAATGTCTCCATGGATGTGCAATGTTACACAGTGTATACACAGTACTGTTTTCAGAAGTCTGCGAATATGTGTGCATTTGTTTGTATTTTTATATTTAACCATGCAGCATTGATGGGTGTATTCAGTGTCTGTCTGGATGACCCATTTGGATTTGGCATCACCTCACTTCATTCCCACATATGAGACAGAATATTTGAGAAAGAGAGCAAAAAATTCATAGAAAGCAAGAGAGGAGAAGTGGATATTCCGTAGTACATGAAACACAAAGTAAAATGAGCCTATATCTTTACTAAGTATATGCAGATGCAGGCTGTGACAAAAAGCAGAAGTGACCCTAAAGTATTTGCATTGTCTTGCGTGGCTGCTGTCATAAAACCCACAGTGAATGTGAGGTGCTGTCCATGGTGCTGAAATCCTATTAGCCCAGCCTGCACATTAAAGGATATAGATTAAACATAAAACAAATGTCTTTTGACAGAAATGCTGTGTGATGAACCACCGGAGTAATGCAATTGCATCTATGAGTATCTGAGTCTACCCAGCAGACCTTATGGACAGAAAAGCTAAATACACGGTCAATCGGCACGAAATCTCGGTCAGCACCAAACCTTTTAGACAGTGCAAACACACTGTACTTGTACTATGTGACAGTATTTAAACAGTTAGTAACCATTCTACCATTTAAACCGGGCTCTGTTTTAATGTTCTTTCCAAGTAACAAAACAGAAGAGACTCATATCTCCTCCCGGGTGAGGCGTTTCCCTGCCTCTCCCGTCTCAATTTTCAGTCCAATGCTGCCACCTTATGGCAAACACCATCATTGCACTCCACTCCCATCTGACCACAATATGTGATAGCATACGCAAATAGCACCAGCAGCACCACCTCCAAGTCCTGTGGTATATAAACCACTTGCAGTACAATAGTGAGTGCTTGTGTGATGGCATTTAGATTGGAGAATATGCAGGAGTGCTGACTATGGGATAGATGGCCCTGGGGGGTACTTAGTGTGAGGATTACAATGCTACAGGAAAACTGGAGGTTTACTGGTCACAGGGTGGTAGACTTCATATGCAGAGGTGCAGGGAGTGATGAATGGGAAGAATGATAATTAACTGTGTGTGCGTGTGTGTGCATGTGTGTGTGTGTGTGTGTGTGTGTGTGTGTGTGTGTGTGTGTGTGTGTGTGTGTGTGTGTGTGTGTGTGTGTGTGTGTGTGTGTATATTTTCCTGATTTCATACCCTGAAAAAGATGGGGACAATCTTACAAAGTATATGTACAGTATATATATATATGTACAGTGTGTATATATATACATATACATGTACGTATACAGTACATGTATTATTATACAGGTGTGTACTGCAGCCTAGGAGTGTGGCAGGTTAACTGATTTACTGCAGAGAGCAGCACATTTTTACAGTACAGGCCTATACAGTCACAGCATGTCCATTAATCTCATACTGTAGGCCACTGAGTGCTACTGCATTGCCCAGCAGTGATAATAAAAGGGCCATTTGCAAGGCCACTGCAGAGGCAATGAAGCACAACCTATTGACACTGTTGATGTTGATACAGCAGCATTTAAAATGTTGTGTGTGTGTGTGTGTGTGTGTGTGTGTGTGTGTGTGTGTGTGTGTGTGTGTGTGTGTGTGTGTGTGTGTGTGTGTGTTGTGCTTCATCGTGGCAGTGGGCTCTCTCTGGCCTAACCGTAGTACTAGGGAGGATTGCCTAGTTTACTAATCCTTTCCCAATCCTGTCTTAACAGAGAGAGAGAGAGAGAGAGAGAGAGAGAGAGACAGAGACAGAGACAGAGAAGTATATAGAGGGAGGAAGGAGGGAGGGTGAAGAAAAATAGAGGAGGTCTCTGTGTGACTAGGGTTACAGTTAGTGTACAGCTGCTATTTACACATTTACACACACATGCGTGCGCAAGCACGCACTCACGCCCGCACGCACACGCGCCACTGTCTCTCAAGGAAGATTGTAGTGTGACCTCTGACCCCGCAGACATATAAGCAGAGGTAATCAGGCGAGAGCGAGCGATGATCCAGAAAGACGATTAGCAGAAACATGTCACTGTGTCAGCCAGTCAACCTGTCCCACGTGACCACAGACAGGTACTGTCAACAAGTGAACAGGACACTACACAGTTAGCCACTTAAACCCTCTAGTCTTAGTGAAAACACAACTGAGTTACAACTACTTGGACAGCTTTTTTTCCGCCTACGCCAAATCTCTTTGCCAAAAACAGATTCTTTTTTGGCAAACGTTCCCACCAGAATAGGGGTGCTGGGGTTAAATTCTGAGTGTTAATATAACCCTGAGAACGTAAAAAATGCACCTGTAATATGAGATTGTCATAAATTACAAAAACAATAATGAGATTATTTTCTTTCTTCATCTCATTTGAATAGACTTGTGGGTCTTGAATGGTTTCACCTGGAGCCCAAATGTCACAACTCAGAACACTACATAAAACCAAGTACCTCCATTTTTACAAGGCGACCTACTTTGTGGGCCACGCCCACGACCCACTGGATGTCCTAAATGCTACGTTTTGATCCTCAGACAAGGCAGTTACCAGTTTGTGCTGAGGTAGCTGGCATATGCTTCAGTTTAATCTCTCTAAGGTTTATCTCCCAGTTTGCTGACTAATGAATTAGTAAAAAACCTTGAAACCTTGAAAACGCAATTAGTCTGAAACGGTTTGTGCGACTGCCAACAACCAAAGTGGGGGTGGGGGGGGTGTCACAGTGAGAGGGTGTGGTTGAGAAAGTGTGTATGTTTGTGTATCTTAAGCCCAAATGGCCATATGACGCACACCACCTGACACAGAGCATCTTCCCCAACCCCCCACTGAATGAGCTTCGCGCACACGAACACACACACACACACACACACACACACACACACACACACACACACACACACACACACACACACACACACACACACACACACACACACACACACACACACACACACACACACACACACACACACACACACACACACACACACACACACACACACACAAACAGAGTTACCGCTCAGCTGCAGATGTGTGTAAATGTAAAGTGCCTCGATCGATGTCACACTCTCTAGGGCTGTCCCCTCCCAGATACACTTACCTAGGAAAAACAGACACGCACAGAAACAGGGAACAGTTGGTTAATATCAGTTAAAAACGTCCATTATCATTCCATCACAATCATTATAAAACATAATTTGATCACACACACACAGGTGAAACAATCCAAATAATTCCTCTTTATTGAGGTGCTATTGTGGTGCTGCCAGCATCCATGGGAGAAGGTGGCCTTGACCTTGCATGACTTGTGATAGAGGGGTGGGGCCTTCATCAAAACACAACCAGAGACATAATTGCAAACGGCACCGTCTAGGCCAGTGGTTCTCAAAGTCAGGGGTCCTTGTGGGGGGTTCCAGGGGGTCCCCAGCTACATTTGTTAACAGCATCACACTAATTTTAACCACTTTATCCATATTTTATACGTTGCCTATAAAAAAATATATATAGCAGATATACAAGCTCATAGCACTTTGTGCAGTGCTGCTATTTTTGAACATAATTATTATTTCCATATTATTGGAAACTAATTTAGATTTTTTCTCAGAACAAATTTTCAATGGGGGGTCAAATACATATTAATTTGGGGGTCCTTGGCGTGAAAAGGTTTGACTGGTCTAGGCAATTACTCATCTTCACACTGACAAACACACGTGCAACACGCAGGGGGATTTGCAACAGACAAACAGATAATGGGTAATTCACAGGTGCAGCACAGGTTTCCCCAAGACATGGCTGTCCTTTGGGCTCAGAGCAGACAGAGAGGCACCATCACCTCTGTCCCTCCAGCAATAATGCTAATGCTGGCTACTGTCACCCTGATAACTGCTGCATTCATCATTGCATCACTCCGTCCCTCCAGCACCACACTCCTCATCAAGATCTGCATTTTCAGAAGTAATTGCAAACATATGCGGCCGTGAGTGTAAGGCAGTGTTCGTTCATTGTCTTTCATTGTCTTGCAGTGGGGTACACATAAATGCACAGTAATAGACGCTTGGCAAATACCAACCCCACACACAATCCTTCACTCTTGACAGGTAGGGAACGGGGAATCTCATTCAGTGGGGGGTTGGGGAAGATGTGTGTGTGTGTGTGTGTGTGTGTGTGTGTGTGTGTGTGTGTGTGTGTGTGTGTGTGTGTGTGTGTGTGTGTGTGTGTGTGTGTGTGTATACGCACGTGTGTCTATAAGGGGGAAGGGTGTATAATTTATTGCCAGCCTTCGAGGCAGCCAAATGGCTGTGATTCTGGATAGATTGAACCGTAATGTGTGTCAGTGTGTTGCTAGATTACGTTGACGAGGCCCAACAGACAGCAACGGGCCAATTTAGCCAAGCGTCCATTCTCATGGTGAGTGGGTACCACACCCTGGGGACATGTCTAGATAAACATATCTAACGCTGTATCAGACGAGGGTGTGTGTGTCATAATTAAGATAAAGCCAAACATAATGTGAAGCCATTAGGCTGAGAGTATTCTTTTTTTTCACAATTAATTTCAAGCATACTTGTATTAGTAATACAAAGGAGAGAGACAACGCAGAGAGGGTGAGTGGGTCCGGGTCTTGAGCTGGATTTGAACTCAAGTTGTTATTACAAGTTGTTACTTTAACTCCGAACGTGTCAACATGGACTCATAACGTCATAAGCGCATATGCCCATAGCCGCGGGAAGATGTTTTAGGGTACGGTTGCTGTATGCGTGTGCATTGCAGTTATTTCCGTTTTTTTTTTTTTTTGTTACTTTAATTCAGTTGATTCGGTTCCAGAACACATATTGCACTAAATCCCCCCCCAAATAACGACCAACAACAAACAAAAATGTTTTAAATCATTTGATTTATGTATTATTATTATTTTTGCTGCAGCCCCCCCAGCACCCCTACTTCCCGCGGGTATGCATATGCCCCGTGCTGAATATTGTTTATCAACATGTAACCCTAGCGAACATATTCTGGGTATGTTATAATAGGCAAACATTCGGCAAAAATAGTCACACATTCAGCGAAAATAGCCTACTGTAGCCTATTTTCAGCTAAGAAATTTGGTGTGGAGGGAAAAAAGGAGGGGACCAAGTGCAGAGCCCTGGGTGACCCCCAGTCAACGAAGTATATAGTAGTTAATCTACCTTTAATATGTGCCAAACATTATCTGTAATTAATTGTTGTCTGGCACATCTTCCATTTCAAGTTGTGTATTTCTGCCACTGTTGGGAACACCTGTTGTTAGTTTGAACAGGTACAATGCTAACACACGGCTAACACATTTAGCTGGACCATAAACTTCAAAACAACACTCATGCACACAACACGTCAACCACAGGTATACCATCATCGACAGAGGATCGCCCTCCGCTCTCTCCATCACCCTGGTTAGACATTGCCTAGCAACAAGGCTATGGGGTGTAGTCTATAGCAACGGTGGCGGAGAGGGGAAGGAGAAAGGAGACGTCTCTGGGGTGGGGTTTTGAGGGAGTTGGTACATTCCACTCCACTGTGGGAGATGGACCGTCCCACAGGCTTCATTAGCACAACATGCCCTCAGTTAATGAGCTCTCACACACACACACACACACACACACACACACACACACACACACACACACACACACACACACACACACACACACACACACACACACACACACACACACACACACACACACACACACACACACACACACACACACACACACACACACACACACACACACACACAGATTTGCTCATAACACGTGTTCAAAAACAGTTCAAATAGATAGAAATGTGTGTATGTACAGTATGAGATTGTTTTATTGTTAGTCTTTACATGTGACACAAGAGTAAAATTCTTTGGTTTTGATTCCTCAATAACAAAGAAGTAATTAAGAATACCAACAACAGTAAGTAGAAGTAGGGGTGTAACAGTTAAGCAATCTAAATCGCGCAAAATTATCAATTGTAATAAAATAACAGCCCTAAGCAGAAATTAAAGAAAAATAGCAAAGTAGGTACATTAGTCATAGCACACTTTGAGGTGCTTGAAGGTGAATACGGGTGTGAGTTTGCGCTTAAGCAGCTGAATAATGTCTTCCATCCACACATATCTGCATATGTTTGATGTGATAAATGAAACCATTAAATAGTCCTATCCCTGCATGGTCTAATGATAACACACAAAAGGAAGAGAGAGAGAGAGTGAATAGAGCGAGGAACAGGCTGATGTAAAGAGGGGGTCCATTTATTCAACACCCCACCCCAATGTGCCATCCCAGAATTCCCCTGAGACGCTGATGACATCATTCATTCTGTCTCCCTCAGAGCTTTCGTGTATTATTCATGTACTGTACATGCGCTGGCCCGCGCACGCACGCACACACGCACACACAAAAACGTCCTCCTATCATGGCCTATCTAGTGCTGTGTAATTCACTATCAGCCACGATAAATGTTATTCATAAAGCTTGAACAGGCTTTCATACATACCAAATTCACACACATGAACTGATGCACTAATACAAACAAATAGTAGTTACTAGTTACTCTGATGGGCCTCTAGGTGGCGTGGGGTCTCAGTACAAACTGAGGGTGCACCTGTTTGTAACTCAAAGATGCCACCCTTTACAAGTAAGTAAGTAATTATTGGCACACAAATCAAAGTGGCTGCTCTGACGCACGCACGCACGCACACACGCACGCGCACACACACACACACAGTTTGACATACAGTGTGACAAAATCCTACCTTGCCTGCAATTGTGAGCAATTTATGTCACCTGCTACAGTTCTGCTCCTATGGAATTGCAGTATTGAGATGTCAAAACTATTCCATTGTATCATTCAAAAGTATATATTAAAATAACCACCCAAATAAATCTCTCTATTCCTCTTCAATCAGTGTCATTCAGATGTCTGCTTTCAGTAAACAAACATGCTAAACATGGAGTTACATTCTTGAGTGAAGTAGAAACAGTATTGAGATTGATATGACTATACCAAAGTTCCATAAATATTGTGATAACAATTCAAGATGGCGTTTTTTTGGAATGGCTAATATTAGTCCGCCCCCCCCCCCCTCAGGTAATGCAAACACAGTGAAACAGTCTTTAGCATTGTGTTGCTATCTGATCATAATGAACAACTATGAAAAGATGGGCGATGGTGGTTTTGAGGGATGGGGGATTAGGTTAAGCTGGTGATGAAATAACAGTGTTCCTCTGAGAGAGCCCCCGTACACACACACAACCACACAACTACACACAACCACCCACCCACCGTGTGCTCAGCTGGGCTGAACCAAAGTTTAATTAACTGACTGGAAATTCCCATAAGGAGAGAGAGAGACATGGACGGGCGGACAGACAGACAGACAGACAGACAGACAGACAGACAGACAGACAGACAGACAGACAGACAGACAGACAGACAGACAGACAGACACAGGAAGTCGGAGAAATAAAGAGGAGAACAGAGACAGCCTTCAAAGTCCAAACGTCTAACAAAACTGCACACTTCAGCCAAAGTCATTAGTGACCATTAGGCTGAAGTCCCAAAGCATAGTGCTAATGTTTACAGCTGCACCACGGTGACGGAAAATCACTGCCATAAAGATATCTTTCAAACTAAACCTGGCGACAGACTCCATGTTATTGCAGGACATAATACCGCAATGTGCAACAATAGACAACAGGCTGTTCAGAGTGTTCAGGGACGGATAAAATCTGTTGCTCTTGGAGTGCTAGCCTAAAACCACTATAGGGTCCGGTTTAGATTAGCTTAGCAGCCATCGTATGCCAGCTAGCCAATGTCTTACCTGGACTGTGGCTCCCACCACCATGCCTGCACTCATGGGTATTCCACTCAGCCGCTCTGTCCACTTCCCCCCAGGGGCAAATATCCAAACTCTGGGAGTACCCCAGAGTTGTTCCAAGCCGGGAGGTAAAAGTGTGCGTGTGTGTGTATGTATGTGTGTGTGTGCATGTGTGGGATTGTGGGGGGGGGGGGGTGGGGGGATGCGAGTGCAGGATGGGTGCTGTTGATTTGTGGATTAGTGTGTACCGTGGCTGGAGGTATTAGTACACTCTGGCTGAGACACACACACACATGGATTATGTGGACAGAAATAGAGAAGTCTTGTGCTGACCCAGAATCAGATACTGTATACCTCCTCACTGAGGAGAGACAATGGATTTGGCATGAAGCCAATACGCACGCACACACACACACGCTCATGCACACACACGCACACTCTCTAAGAACAGCTTTCCAGGGCCTTGAAGTTTCACAATCTGCCCTACAGGGTGCACAACTCCCTCAGGTGGGCAGATAGAGCAGACAAAGATGTCCAGGTTTCAGTTTGGTGACTAGATTACATCAATGTCATCATGACACAAGGAGAGGAGAGGAGAGGAGAGAAAAAGACAGGGGAGGAGAGGAATGGAGGAGAGGCGAGGAGAAGAGAAGAGGTGGGGTAAAGGGCAGGGCAGGACAAGGAGAGAGAGAGAGGAAAAGGGCATATCAGGTTGAAGACAGAGGAGAGGGTAAGTGAAGTGAGTGAAGGATAGTAGATGTCTTCTGGATAATAAATCTCCTCCTAGAAAAGAACATCTGCTCTACACACCCATCCATCCATCATCTCACCTAACGTGCTACATATGGATGGATGCGTGTGTGTGTGTGCAGATGCTGTTTATTTTCAGGAATCCTGGACTGAGTTATGTATTATGTAACGGCCAGAAAAAAACACGCACATCCCAACAGTTAAGAAAACCAAGAAATACTACTGCTCTAATAACAATGTGGAATGTTGTTTGTCTAGTTGTCTGTGGGGAAACCTTCCAAATTTAAGTTCACCAAAAATAGCCGGGCCAGTAGTTATTATGACAACTCACTTGCATTATAGCCTGTACAATCTCTTTTTTTACACTTTTGCTTTGTATCTCTGTTATGTTTGTGTGTCTTTGAGTGTGTATTTTATCCCTTGTGTATTTTTTTTTTATCATCATGAGACCACTGCTTAGAAGATGATGTTGGACATAAATTGTAAGAGTCTATATACAGTAGTAGTTTCATTCTGGTTACAACTTTGGTCAACATACTTTGAAGCATACATTCTACACAGTATATTAGTGCCTTGGTGTGAGATATTCTGTCGTTAGAGATCTATGTCAGCATGACTGAATCTGCGATTGAACTCAAGCGTTATAGACCAACAGATATCTGTTATGTAATGATGTAACAGGGTCACATATGGGAGGGACAGTGAGAGAGCCAGAGCCAGAGCCAGAGAGAAAGAGAGAGACAAACAGACAGACAGAGAGTACGGGTACCAAATGCGTGCCAACTGGAAGCCAGTTCCCACCAAGGCTTTAGAACAGGGGTGGACAACCTTTTTGTGCACATGGTCACTGTTTTCCAAGGCTGGCATGATCATACAAAGCCAGATAGTGAAAACCACAGTTGCTTTTGGGTCTTATTAAACACTGCTAAGAGATGTATATATACACACAGTATATATATATGAAAATATGGGTAGAAAAGTTTTATGCACTCTCTCTCTGTCATTTTAGACAGAGCTGTGTCTGGGTTAATCCTGAGGCTGTGAGTCCAATCCCTATGATATTAATATCATTCTCTCTCTCTCTCTGAGGCTGCATGGAACTCATGATTATAACACAGTCCTTCAATTTGTCCAAAATGTAGCTCTCTCTCCATCTGTCTGTCTGCCTGTCTGTCCTTCAATCTGCCCGAAATCTAACTCTCTTTTCATCTGTCTGTCCGTCTCTACATTTGTCCTTCAATCACTTTGTCTTTCAGTCTGTGTCTGTCCTGTCTGTTTGTGTGACAGTCAATCCTTCTG